>NW_024882103.1:0-416503 GCF_019059575.1 Amphibalanus amphitrite
TATGCAAAAACCCTTGCAGCCAAGTAGCGCTAGACGCATTGTTATGTAAAAGGGCATAGCTCCCGCGAAAAGATGAGTGGTATTGCCCGGTTTACGAGCTAGCCGAAGTTCCGAAAATCCCTTATTAACTCTTGGTTCAGTCAAACGTGAAAATAGATGTTATATGATACGGTACTTTTGTAGTGGCACTAACCTTTGAAACGCTCATCACGCCCAGTCGTTCTCTACGTAATCATCCATTTGTGTCTCCGCTTGAATTTCTTTGTAAATGTTAGGGACAATGTAAGAGACATATTTTACGGCTATTGCAATTTAAACCACTCGATGTTACTGCTTGCAAGATGCATCTGTCTCGCCATCTTTTAACCCACTGTCCCGACAACCAATGACTGCTGGGAGAAAGACATACCTTCGCACACCTCTCCACCCAAAATATGACAGGAGCCTACAAGGACCATGTCCCACCCACCTGCTCATCATTTAACCGTGTCACACATGCACCAACCCTGACCTTGACCCATCCACGTGACCCTCCCACGTGACTCGGCGACCCCGCCCCACCCACGAGGACGTGGGACTGACCTGCGGCTTGACGCCGAGCATCTTGAGACTGGGCGGTACGTTGAGGCTCGACTTGTCGATGCGGACGTGTCCAAAGTCGGCGAAGAAGTCCTCGCACCAGACGCTGAGGTAGTCGATATCGAAGACAGTGAGGTCGCTGGGCAGTGTGATGACCACTGTTTTGCGGTTGTAGGCGCGCAGAGGATCCTTTGAACCGTTCTCGTCTGCCACCACCTGGCCACTCGGAGAGGGCTTGGAGCCAGTGCCGACCCAGAAGTGGGCGTCTGATGGAAAAAACGGGGACGGGGTTATGACGGTGACGCAAAGTTTATAATTGTTATTTAAGCTACAAGTTATAATCCATGCAGCTTGACACTTGTCTCAGAAAATCTTGTCGCTATTTGTTCTTGGAAAGATCATTTTCAAAACAGTGTTAAGTTTAGTCAACGATTGGCATCATGGCATGGCTGAATGGTTTTTGTGACTTCGTCGGCGTTGCCTTCATAAAGTATTAAACTACTGATTTCTATGCAACCATGAGAATTACGAGAGAGACCAACCGGCCGATCTGGTCCCTGTGGCCTGTTATGTAACCTTCTCGCACCAATGGCTTCAGCGGTTTCACCACGAATGTAATCAGTTTCCTTATTTGGAACAATCGAATCTCTCTTGAGCTGTGCCGTCTTAGAAGTTCGCAATATCAAGTCGTGACAGCACAATTACCGAAGAAATTATAGCCTTTCGAGCACTACGGACAGCACTTGTCATGGGTTCCTACAAACAAATCATGGAAATTCCCACCACAAGTGCTGTAACTCGCATGAATCGGAGCAATTTCAAGTCGTAAACATTGATTTAGAGCTGCCCTCACGTCAACACATGATAAGACCGACTGGCCAGATAATTTGAGTCGATTTTGTGGTGCATGCTGAGAACAGCTACGGCGTTACTACTATTGAAGAACATCCGGCATAGCGGGTATGCCTGTTGTCGGTTGGCATCGGGACCAGTAAGGCATAGCGATCAGCAGTTCAGCACCCGCTGGGGCGCCGGCCTACTGCGCACTGCGCAGTGTCTGGGATCTGTCTTCCGCGCGGCGGCGCCCCGTGAGTCTTGGTGTTTTCCCCGTGTTCCCCGTCGCATTCTCCGGGTGTTCGTGCCCCACTCTCCATTACAGTCTCCAAGCAGACGGCCCAGCAGGCGGCCCGCCGCAGTACTTTGAGTGATTACCGTACGTGACCGGGGCACAACAATGACATGTTTTCGGAGCGGGGCAAAAAGGATGTCCTAATGGGTTTAAAGTCCCAAGCCAAAATGTGTGTGAAAAATACGATTCAGTCAAAGCCGCTAATCCAATACGATGAGTGATCAAACCAAAATAAGGCTTTGCCTATTTATTTACGAACTTAATGTCAGAAAGTTATTTGAGGCTTGCTTGCTGTTTAGTTTGTACTGAATGGAACAAAACATGCAAGATGGCAGATGCTATCGAACAAAAGCGTAAAATTCCTATATATGGCCTTGGTAAAACTCCATTTTTTACCGAAGTGTTGGCTGTCGCCCCAGAACACCGGCCGCTTTAGTCCGGTCCCCGGCCCTCCAGCCGCAGTACCAACGATGCGTATTTTTTTCTTTACAAGGTGTAATCCCGTCTTTTGCCGTTTGCGGCGCTGCTTCTTACCGGGCGCGGTGCCATTTCTTACCGGGCGCGGTGCCGTCGTAGCTGAAGTCAGGCACGAGCAGCGTCTGCGCGTCGACCACGACGATGTCTCCCGACGAGACGCCGTGCTCGAGGGGCTTCAGACGCCCGATCCGCTGCGGCCGCGGGTAGTCGGAGATTGGTGACGGCAGCACCAAATTACCAAAGTCCACCTGTCGGAGGGGGGGGGGGGGTCACAACTACGGCCGCGGGTAGTCGGAGATTGGTAAGGACAGCATCAGGTTACTAAAGTCCACCTGTCGGAGGGGGAGGAGAGGGTTTGTTACAACCATCGAACCCCACCTGCCGGACGGCGGAGAAAAATGTCAAACTGTTTGACAGGGGAAGAGATAAATTGCTGTTATACAACTTAGCCACCGGAGAGAAAGAGCTATCGCGAAGTCCCATCTGACGGAGCGGAGACGGAGCGGAAAGGGATGTGCCATAGTCCGTAGTTCTTTACTGGCAGAGGCATAATGGATATAATGATTTTCATAAACCATAACTCATATACTGAAGGGAGAGAGCCGTGGGATTTGCCACTGAAGTGCATCTGCCAGGGGCACTTCAGCAGGTGCTCTTTGTTGTAGCACCCTATTTATTACCCGCGATAATAACAATTATCTGGTTCACGTCCAGTGAATTGCACCCCACAACCGGTGTATACCGGGCTTCAAAGTATCCTGAGTGTGAGATCAGACGACTGACATTGTGTATCTATCTGTCCAATGAAAACATAGGTATAGACTGCCGTCAGCTACCACGCGGAAACCCCGCTGTCCACCGATGTACAGGGTGTCCCAAAAGTCTTGCAACATCCGTTTTCTGGATTGTTTACGTATTTACCGCTGATATAAATGCCATAACGGTGGTCTTTCTGTTGCCATGGGTAGAAGACACTGTTACACACCCCGACCATTGGCGGATGCCGCCTCGGGGCGTGGCTGACCTTGACTGCGGCGACCGCTGGCCGACCCTGGGTCAGTCGCAGACATGAAGGTCGCCGGGCGGGTCTCGCGGCGAGAAGCTGTGCGCTCGCGCGCCATTGGATTACTGGAGGCAGGCGTGGCTCAGCGGGATGTCGCAGAACGGTTCGGAGTCAACCGGACTACTCTCTTTCGATGGTGGCGACGCCATTGCGAGGGTAAATCCCTGGCCGACATGGAGCGCTCCGGCCGACCAAGTACCATGTCCAAAGTCGCCAAGATCGTTTGCTCCAAAGCTGCAGGGAAAAGAGGACAGAGCGTGAGGAAATTAGCGATAAGGCTAACAAGAAAAGGTTATCCGATGTCCAAGTCAAGTGTACACCGGTTCATGACGCAAACAAAGCAATTTAGGTCATACAAGAGGCAAAAACAGCCAAAATTGAGCGAAAAACAGAAACTTGCAAGATTAGCGTTTTGTAAGAGAGTAGAAAAATGGAGTTTTGAAGAATTTAAGCATGTCATCTGGTCCGATGAGTCTGTATTCGAACTCCAGCAGAAGCCAAACCGGCAAAATGATCGAGTCTGGGCGAGGTCTGGCGATCAGGTGCCACGCGTGGAAACCGTCAAACAGCCCGCCAAGCTTATGGTATGGGGTGGAATGACCGCGCAGGGTCTTACTGAGCTCCACGTGGTGCCCCCAAAGCAGACGGTAAACACCGCGTACTACGTGACAGAAATCCTGGAGGGCTCACTTTTGCCAGCGGTCGAGCGTACAAGCAAAACTGGCGGCATTACAGAGAGGAAACTCATCGACCCAATGTCGCGGGCAATTTTTATGCAAGATGGTGCGCCGGCGCACAATGCCAAACGAAGCCAGGAATGGTGCGACGAGCATCTACCGGGGTTTTGGGCCAAAGGTGAATGGCCTGGAAACTCGCCAGACTTAAACCCAATCGAAAATCTGTGGGCGATTTTGAAGGAGAGCCTCAACCAGCAGGAGCCCTCCACAAGCCTCAGCCAGCTCGAGCGACGCCTGAAGAAGGCCTGGAGAGAAATCTCGACGGACACGCTGCGTAGCTTGGTCGCCAGCATGCCGTCACGCATCCAGAAGTGTGTTCGACGACGCGGTGATTATGTCGGCTGCTGAATACAAAAGTACATACAAAAGAACGTGTCTCAAACCAGACGACAGCGATGTTGCAAAACTTTTGGGACACCCTGTAGATAGATTACATTGGGGAAACCCCGGACGACTAGGACCATTGCCACGGTCTCTCCAGTTTGAATTGTCCTATCATTATTCTGGAGTCCTGCGTGCTCCAAGAACTGTTTAACAGCACCGTGATGCATAATCGAGGGATTACGCTTGACCTCTGAGCGAGGACACCTCCTGCCAGAGGTTTCTGAGACGCTGTAGGTAGTTAATGGGGGATCCCCTCCGTTTTCTGAGGTTTGAGTTGAAAGAGTGAGAGAGAGAGAGAGAGAGAGAGAGAGAGAGAGGAGAGAGAGAGAGAGAGAGAGAGAGAGAGAGAGAGAGAGAGAGAGAGAGAGAAAGAGAGAGAGAGAGAGAGAGAGAGAGAGAGAGAGAGAGAGAGAGAGAGAGAGAGAGAGAGAGAGAGAGCGAGAGAGAGAGGAGGGGGGTACCGTATTGGCATCTATCCATGTGGACGCCGTTTCCTACCATGATAAAGCACTTTTAAAAAAAGTTATACGCAAGGAAACATTGCGTGTCTGGCCCTGACCTTTTCATGGGTGACGTTTGACAAATGAATCGCGTGTGTGCATAAAACAGGTAACGGATATTGTATCGCACGCCTTATCTAGATGATAAATTAGAACGTCACATCAGTGGGACGGGGAGACATTCGCGGATTGAGTTGTATCACGTGATGAAGCAGCCTCCTCCAGTCACACAATACGGGATAGCAATCTATTATTTATAATCCATCTTATCTTATTAAAGGGACTATCCCACCTTCTAAAATGTTGTTAAAACCAGTTAAATTGTGCCCGACTTTATAGATTGGATGACCAGGAACACGGTTCTGGCATTTATATTTTATTAAACATCTTAGGCTTCCCATATTCCAAACACAAACATTCAAATATGTGACGTCACAGCCCAAAATTACCTCCTTCCCCAGGCCACATTACTGTCATAAAGCTGATTCTTTTTACTCTGTAGGCACCACAACAAAGTTCAGACCAAGTTTTAAACGATTTTTCAACGAACAAACCCATTTAAATCAGAATGACTAAACGAGGTGACGTCACACTAACGGTCGCTCCATGTTGAAGATAGGGCCTTGTACAAGGCCCATTTTCAAATGAAGGGAACGAATTTATTCAACACCAAGAGGCCGCGGGGGTTGCAACCTAGATAGATAGTGGTTTCTGAACCTCGCCGCAAACTTGGCTATCTCAACTCAAACCCCATGTTAAAGGTGGGATAGTCCCTTTAATAGCTTAGCATGCCCTGCAAGTTTGAATCAGATTGGTGCACACAGCACAACTCAAGATGTCCTGGGAAAATAGTGCAATTTCAGTGCCGCAGTGCACCCAAACACCGGTTTTTTGTACCGGTTTTTGTGACCTGGTGACCTGCGAGGACCTGCAAACACTTAAACACTTCTGCTTGGGCTAGGACCTTAGTTCAACCCAGAGTTCACGCACAGCAGGCATCAGGCGTTTATAGTTTCGTTCCACAAAACTCTCACGTCGTCACTAATCAATTCCGGTTGAATGTGGCCAGTTGCCTTAGACCGTAATATAATAGATTCCGTAATAGACCGTAATATATATTTTTTCATCAGATATTTTTTTTAGAAACACACCTATTCGCAGGGTCACCGACACCGTGCACCACTGACGCCGTGACCCCTCCAACGAAGGTTACACGTCATGTCGTGTCGCATTAGCCGCGGTCTGTGTCCTGTTCGCACCATTGACTCGGCTGACCGGACACGTGCAGGGGTTTGTGACAGCCCCCTGTCCCCCTCCTCCCGGCGCCCCCTCACGCTGTCACGTCGAGTTTCCGACGGCGTGACTTCGGAGCTGTGCGCACTGTGCGCACCGGGAGGTCAGGCCGGGGTCCAGAGGCCGCCCAGGTCTGACCAGAGCCGCCCTGCACGAGCTACCTGACCTCAGAGCCAGCGAGGGGCACGAGCGGCCCACGCATGAAACGTAACCCGCTCGTCACGGTTTTTGACGCACGGGAAATTTGGACGAGGACTTTGACACGAGAAACTTACTGTAAACTTATTAGGCCCACACCGTCACCATGGACAGAAGAAATAAAAGGATAGTATACACACTAGTGCTAAGGTATAGTAATCGAAATGCGCGAGGGACACAATTAAACTTCGAAAACAGGCTGCCGTACCATTGTATTGTAACTATTACGATCAAGGAAGTAGCTCAAAGACAACATGCACGATCTCATCGTCATCGCCCACTTACCGAAAAGGCGCGGCACCAGATGGAGATCCACTGGATGTCGTCCAGGGTGACACCGCTGGGCAGAGTCAGGGTGATGGCCTGGTTACGGTACGCTCCCAGCGGCTCCATACTGTTGGGGGCGGAAAGGGGGGGGGGTCAGGGGTCAGATCGGGCTTGATGGGATCAAGAGGCTTGCGAAGGAATAATGGTGGGTAGATATTTTTTTTAATTTTAAGATATCCAAAAAGAAGGCGTCATGCTTATATTTGAAAAAACGGAGAAGGAATGAGTCGAAACTCGAAGCACCACTTGAAGCCTCGTATTCCTATCGCTAGCAATTGAATAAACAAATTGTGCAACATTTGTACACATATCGGAAGGGACACAACCAACAGAAGGGCCTAGCATTCGTAGTTAATCGCAAGCGTTATTCATCTTTAGTTTTCCTTTCCGACGCAGCTCCCAGTGTTCCCGTGAGAAACAATCCACCTCATTCACGAAGCCACAGTGGCTCAGTCATCCCGCTGCAGGCTCTGGAATGCCCCGTTTTCGGCTGGTGTGGCCAGGCTCAGATCCCGCCACAAATTACCGGGTGTGTTCCGAGAATTGTCTCGAATTACACGAACCACTCCCTAAGCCCGCAGCGTGTGAGTGTTGAGTTCAGTGTGGCCTGCTCGCGTAAGGCGAAAGTCACGGAAACTCGTGTGTGACGATTAAATGTCGCATGACCTTCGTGAGCCTGCCAGACTGGGGAGAGGGAGGGGAGGACCTTGGCGGGGTCTGGGCGTGGAGGGTGTGGTCTGGTGCGGTTGGTCGCACACCAACAGACTACAGAGAAAGGCTTTTTGCCAAGCCGACGGAGTTAGGGAGTGCGGGTATAGGATGAGTGTGGGAACTGGGAATTGCGAGTGGAAGCGGCTTTTATGTGTAGCTTAGCCAGAAAGGGAACTAAAAGGTAAAAAGTGCTCAATATCATTTTCATGTTAGCATTCCTGCCACACAAGTCTTCGTACAGGGAAGATTCGGGAGCTCAGCTGCAGCCCTGAAGTTTTATTTGAGGTGAACATGCAAAAATGCATAATTATATAACGTTTCAGACACCACTTGTCACTGCAGATGTTGTGAAGATGAAGTCGTGCATTATCGCTACATCTTGTTCATTATTCTCGGAAAACGTGGTGGTTGACAGCAAAAGAGCTTACCTTCCGTTTTCATCCGGAATTTGGTAGCCTTGGCCCGTTGGCCTGTTTCCGCTACCGAGGTAGAAGAATGCATCTGAAAAAGTACCGCTAGGTCAGCACTCAGTCTCTAATGTCAATGTCACTTTGGTGATGTCAATGCTATCGAATAATGACAGCACAAAAAGATCAAGGTATTGGTCTTCCGGTATGAAGCGGGCTCCATCGATTATCGTATCGAAACCAAATGCATTACCTACATGAATGCCTAAAAACACAGCATACCGTTAAAACGACTAGATGGCAATTGTACGCTCTAATCAGCCTTTTTCATTCCCATACTACTCTGTATTAATATGAAAATGCCTAGACTAACATGATATTCATATCACAAACGTAATTCAGTAGCCTGCAAGCTACAAGAAAAGGGTTAACATGAACCGTGACCAAAGAGCGCTCACGCTGACTAACCCCATGAAACGTCAAAACAGTCTACACAGCAGCTGATCGGCCGAGTCCAGAGCCGTCCGCGTCCTAGCCACGCGTGGGAAGGCACCAGCCGGCCGTCATCGTACCCGTAACGGTATACAGTGAACAGAGCTACCGACCAGCGCTGGCTGGCGGTCGGCCAGCGTGTCAGCGGAGCCAGCGGCGGCTCGGCGCGCCTCTGCTGACCCACTGAACGCCAGCTGCGCCAGCTCAGGTGCCAGCTGCGCCAGCTCGAGCTCATGCTGTCTGCCCACACGAAGCGTCAACGGCTGCAAGGCCGTCCGCTGTTGTCGAAGGTGCTTGGAGGTAGTAAATGGTATAGGGCGGAAAGAGCAACGTTCAATTTCCTTTTACCGTAATGGAATTGTTTGAACAGAAGACGTGAGGCCTAATGATGACAAATGCTTCTGTCGGTGCTTGTGTCAACAGCTTCGCAGCCACCACATCTAGACTAATCGGCACCTCGCTCGGCAGTTCCAGAGTTACAACCCTCTCTGCATAATGTCTTCTGATTAGCCGTCAGCTCAGCGATCCTGCTTACCCATCAGCGAAGCCCTAACACCTGCCGAGTCATGCCCTCTCAGTGCAGGGGACTGCCCGCCGTGGCGCAAGCCGCGCTGAAATCACTTTCTTCTCTACTGTCATGCCTCGCTGACGTGGCCACTGCATCTCCCGTCGGCTCGCTGGCTGCCCCACCGCTTCCAGTGAACCCGGCAGGGGTCTCGAGCTCAACTGCTCCGTGTGGAGCCGCGAACGAGCAGTCTACACGACTGTAGTCGCCACCGCAGCCTCAGCGGCGCGGCTACCGAGCATGACGGCATCTTCCGGGTTCCCAGGAGCGGGGCCGGCGGCCCCGCGATGGTCGCCGAGATGATCAACAGAGGCCGGCCGCGCCTCTCCGCATGCATGACCTCAGAGGGAGGCTCGCAAGGCCTCACCTTCGCTTGAGGGCGCGGTGCGAGCCGAGGTGCAATAAGATGCGGTGTAATAGCGATGGTCATCGCTATGTCCCCGGTTCCGGTCAAGTGCTCCATATAGTGTTGATCTGATATTCGACCTTTTGCCTGCATCGTCCTAAAGCAATGCGATTTTCGCTCGTTTGAAGGCTTCCGCTGATGTTAAATCCAACTTTCTTCAATGGATAGCTAGGTCCCCGTTTCCTTAGCATTTCAGCCCGGTTGAATTTTCTTTTTCAGGAACTTTTAACACGTGGGCCCTATCTAAGTTTGAATGGCCCGTTTCTTCCTTCCATATCCATACTGCCAATCCCTTTTCAATTTTCATAGTCGTAACCCGCATATACCCCTTTATGAATCACCCCTGCCCTCACCCTCAATAACTCCTTTTCTCAACCCAAGTGATCCCGCCCTCACCTGGTCCCTGGCCGTCATAGTTGAGGTTCCTCAGGTGCAGGGTACGCGAGTCGACGGCGTACACATCACCGCTCACACCATGTTCCAGGGTCTTGATCGAACCCAGACGCTTTCCGTAGTAGCTCTGAGCGGTGGCATAACCTGTAAAGACAAAAGTTACATCTGTCAGACAGGTGCAGGAGAATAGAGATTGGGTGGTATTCATGACGTACCGACATGGTGATGTTCTTGAATGTCTGAAGTGATAAAGGTCAGATTCGTACGAGAACTATTACACCCCGTCTAGATCTTCAATTCAGACATTGATTCTAGCAAGATGATGCTCGTATATTTTTTCACCACTGCAAATCCTAAGAAAGTGATTTATCGGTTCGCCTACTTATACCGCGTTCATGCACACAAATATTGCATTTTCATTGTTTGCTTCCGGGGCAAACAAGAAAGTCGGCTCAACGTCTTCCATAGAGCCAATGATAGCCATAATTTCCCAAAGGAATGACGATGAGTCGTGCGGACAATAACCCCAAACCCACAGACAGTCAATCACAACCACTCGTATGCTCTGTTTGCTCCTGCCACATGAGAAATGACTAAATTGCCGTGAGTTGTGTAGGCACCAAATGCTGGATTCCAGACGCGCGGCATGCCTTGGGCAATGGTCCGCTGAGTTTGAGGCCAGCTCACGGACTGGGGCAGGATTTAAGGCGGAACATCAGGGCCAGAAGCACGGCGGTGCGGCTCAGGATGCTCCAAAAGGAGCTCATTAGTTCCACGCAGAACAGGGACCAAAACAGTTCAGTGACCCATATACCAATGGTCCACGGAGAACCTACCGCTCTATGGCAGCGCGGCCCAAACGGTGCTAAAAGGATGGAACTTATGTATATGGTTAGGAATCTTTGACTGGACTGTTTGCAGAGACATTTGCATTATTTTTATGTGCCATGTTATCGAAAACGGGACGGCATGGTGACAGATAAAGGCTTTGATTAGAAGCGCTTTAATTTTGAATTACTGAGGCAGCATGATCAGTAAAGTGGTGGTCAGGTATCACCTACCTACGTAACATAGTAAGAGCTATTATTACCGACAGTTCAAGCCAACAGACTATGGATGCAACATTAGGTATATGGTTCCTGATTTGCACTGGAAAAGACTCAGTGTCATATGAGTAATATGTTTACATATATTGTTTATGACCCCCTCCCTGCCGAAAGATCAGCAACACCACGGCGGTCTCTGATCATTCGGTTTCACAATGCTGAACACTCATGAACTCATACCGGGGTGGGAGATAGGACAGCGTCGTTAGTAAACGACATTTGAATACATTCACAGACTGTTATGAAATTGTACGTTTTTCCTGTAACGTTCAATTTCTCCCCGATACTCGTGTCGTCTTGCTGTTCTATCTATTGTGACAACAAGGAAATCATATGATGGGTGATAACTCCACTTCATGGAAGAAAAGCTCATAGTAGCGATGCTTAATGATAACACAGGCTGCAGACCTGTAAGACCATGAAGATGGGATCAATCACTTTCATCGACAAATGACAGATCCGATGTTATTGATCCGAAACCATTAATCATTTTTGAAACGGACATATCGCGTTTTCTCTTGTGTCGTAACTGTCTTCGCAGTCAGAATAGTCGCTAAGGTACTTAGTAAGCCGATTTGCGTTCCAGGATGCTTTATAGGTAGGCGGTTATCCGCACCGTTCATTATTAAATAATAAATTTGTTTTCAAAGTCACCCAAATGAATCTTTGGATCACAGTGGCTGTTGCTGCATTTTTGCTGTATGAACTCTTGTTTTAAAAGCCTATCAATCACCGTCTCACTATCTTGTTCCGTTTCTGTCTCTACTCCAGCCCTGCTCCGCCCAGTCTCCGTCTCCATATCCGTCTCCATATCCGTCTCCGTCTCCGTCTCCATATCCGTCTCCGTCTCCGTCTCCGTCTCCGTCTCCGTCTCCGTCTCCGTCTCCGTCTCCGTCTCCGTCTCAGTCTCCGTCTCAGTCTCCATATCCGTCTCCGTCTCCTTCCTCGCCTCAGCTCCCGTCTCCGTGTTCGTCTCCGCCCCGTCTCCATATCCGTCTCCATATCCGTCTCCGTCTCCGTCTCCGTCTCCGTCCCCGTCTCCGTCGCCGTCATCGTCATCGTCACCTTTACCATCTCAGCATTACCTCACTGGTCTGGACAGTTGCCTGCGCCTGGCGCGGCGCCGGTTAGAAAGTAGCCGAGCGGTCGGGACGGCTCGTCCCATGCACCGGTCATCTCGGAGCAAACATTGCCTCATCAGTCAGGTGCGGGGACGGGAGAGCGATCAGTGGGGCCTTCGGATCACAGATGTGCGGGCGGAGTTATTCCTTAGGGCACCCTCCCAAGGTGTGGGGACGGATAATAGTTAAGCGGAACCAAGTTACCCTACCAGTGTCAGGTGTGGGGGCGGGATCGTCCAGAGGACTTACTACGGGCTCCTCATATGGGGAACGGGGTCGCTTAGTGGGGCCACGCTGCCCTTCTAGTCTCAGGTGTGGGGGACGGGGCTCGCTCAGTGAACCTCCCTTCCCAGCTGTGTGGACGGGCTATTGTTCAGTCGACACAGAAACCACAGACAAATAGGATGTACCATATACATAACAAAAGGGCATAGGTCAAAGGCTGACGACCAATAACCGCTCTGCAGTGTCAGACAGTGCGACACTTCGACCCGGGACGGTGCCATATGCACAGCAGTGACCTTCACACGACTGTGACGTCACAAGGTGACCTTTCCCTACCCGCCGCTCCGTTACGTAGGTATGAAGAGCGTCATGTAGGTACTCAGGATGGGAGTGCAGAACTTGCAGACGGTGAGTTATGTAATTGTGGCAGGAGGTGAGCCGCAAGTTCGCATATCAAATGCAAAGTTCGTGATCGAACACTCAATCTAAGTGGCCGTTGTGTGCAATATTTCACTTTTTTCGCAACAATGCGAGCTTTTATAGGATATTGTCATTGCCCAAGATATGCTCTATCCTGAGACGGCGATTCCATAAGAAGCGAACTTATCGCAAAGTGAAACAGGAATTCAACATTGATGACATGAATGTCGGCTATGGAAATCGGGATATCTCGCGTCACGCCCCCTGCCATGATGGTGCAATGTCAGGGTACCGCGCCGACCCTCGTCGGCCTATACAGCTGTCAGCGACCCTCACTGCAATCAGCACCCCTGCACGCTGCAGGCTAAGGATAGCACAATGAGCGCTCTAGAGAACCAGGCCGCCGAGCTAAGGATGGCAGAACGACTCTCCTCTACAAAACCGTCGTCACGGCATGCGTCACTGCACGTGTGACGCTTTGTTACATGGAACTGTGACGTTCATACTGCGATATCCCGCTTCTATGCGCCTCGTTCCTTGCACCCGAGGTCTTCGCTGCACTGATGTTACGTTTAGGTGCGTTACGGCTGCGTTACGCAGCGTTACGCTGCGTAACTCTGCGTTATGCGCCGGCCTAGAGAGGAGGTCGGCATGCGGGAGGCGGCGTCACGGTCCGAGCCGCGGCGTGACGGGCCCGTTACACGAGACGCCCACTCCGTCTCCGGTGACGGCCGTGACGGCTGTGACGTGCGTGACGGTACCTCCGTGTGCTACTCGCTGGGCTCGCGACGATCGGTCATCGGGCGGGCAGACCGGCCCGGCTCGGCCCGGCGGCGACCGGGGTGGCCTGGATGAGAAAACAGGTAATGCACGGACCATGGACTACGGACGGAGTCAAGAAACCATGGACTACGGACCTACAGAGTACAGATCACGGACTACCATAGGTATTGGAGTCTTTGGACCACGGACCAAGAACCATGGACCATGAGAGCTACACCTTGGCATGAAATGGCCGCAAAATGCTTTCTGGTCATGCTGGTCTCACTGTGATTGATGCCGTAGTCAACGGCCCAGTCACAGCCTCACAGGTAAATCAGCGCACCCAGGAAGCAAGTCAACCACGTGCCGGCGTTCTATAATGTAGCACGCACGTCAGGACGTCAGCGTGGTGACGGCTGTCAAACGTCATCGCGTTGATAAGTGGGCGGCGTGCGTGCTAATATGTTCACTCATCCCAGCTCACCTCTGTGGGTTCACACGGGAGTTGAAATTGACAAGCTATTAAATTATGTACATAAGTAAAGGTGGAAATAGGCCAGCTACGAGTAATGCTGAATGGTGGCCTTGCTGACACTTGTCGCCACATGCAATACTCGTATGCTGAGATGTCACCTTGCCCATTGCAAAAGCACTAAATGACCATGAAAAGGTGAAGTTTAAGTAGCTCTTCGAAAATGTTGTCACGGATCAAAAGTATTTTGGACGTTCATCCAGTTATGTAACTAATAATCCAGTGGCATTGTGTCAGATTGCGACTGGTTTGGATTAGCTGTTCGTTTACTGGGTAAAGCACAGATTGGCCAAGACGCTATGGAGGTGAAGCCTGCATGTAAATTTGCATTTAAGAAGCGAATGTCTTAAATAATTTTTGTTTTTGCTGCGGGTGTAAGGCATACGGCACAACACATACCTATGATATTCACGAGATTCGCAGAGCCGTTTTATATGTCTTTACAAAACCTCGTCGCGAGCGCTGATGGTAGATGTCAATTCATAAGTTAGTCCTGCTTGTCAGTTGTCACATCCGTATCCGAACCTCTTTAACCCGTCAGAGGTAGTCCTTGATAGCGGCTCAGGGCCAACATCCTTGGAGCAGCAGACAAGGATGTGCGTTTCAAGGAGCTCTACTATCGACGCTCGAATTCAGTTTTCTCTCGACTCTCAGACTCTCGACTCCTGAGACTCTTGATTCTTGGCTCATGATTATTGACTCTCGACTCGGCTGGCGCTACGGCCAGTCAGCCATGGCCCCAGCTTCTGTCCAAGCAGCGAACCGTTATCGGCGCGTGTGCTCGTGCGCGGCCGGCGCTCTGGCCTCTGTGGGCCGTCGTGCGGGTCTAACGGACTTGGGTCAACCAGCTGCCGCCGCCGCCGGAGCCGGAGAGATGCTATTGTTGGGCTGATGGTGTCAGGGATGGCCCTCTCGCCGGTCCAGAGCCAGGATATGGGTTAGTCGGGTCAGAGCTCGGCGTCGAAATGAGGCTCAGGGATAGTCGCAGGTATGTCGAAATTACAGCAGCTGTTAGTGACTGGGTCCGTAGAAGGACATTAAGATAAGGATAAGAATGAGGACAACATTGGTAGTCTATAGTCTGTGATTGAAATATAACCCAAAATCAGTCCTTCAAAACTGCTCCCGTATCGCTTCGGGCTAATCATCCCCGCTCACTGACTTGCAGCCACCTGCATCGGTCTGCCGTGCTACCACGTGCACTGATCAGAAGCCCCGCCTCACGTGGCAGTGTTTTCACACACCACTCGCCCACTTCTCTGCTACACGGTCCACTGCCCGCACTATGTGTAACCGTGTACAGTAGGTCTACTAAAAAAGTCCCCCGCTCCAGAGGCGGCCGGCCGGCCGAACCCCCGGATTCCAGCCCCGACTCTATTGCGCAGGCCGCGGCAGCGACACGGGTCAGGTCGCGGCGCCCGGCGAGTGGGTCAGTTGGCGGCGGCCGGCCGTGGAGTGAGGACGCAGTGTGTGGGGCGCAGAGATGCCGCTGTGCAGAGGAGGGGAAGATAATGACTCTGCACGATGCCTGAAATGATGCCTTTGTGATCTAAATCAAACACCTGCAGTGCATATCCTCCCTTGCCTCATTCCTATTTTATCATAATCCTTCAATAATCTGTAATGGCCATTCAGCGCAAGCAAGCAAACAAAACAACACGTTTAGCGGCGACAGCATCTCGGATAAAAAAGCGGCAGTGATGATTAGAATAGACTTAGCGCGAGGGCAAATCGAGGGGTATAACTATATGCATCACATACCGAGTATTTTATTCCTATCTAGCGAATTAAGATCATCATTATCTGCAATAATTCGAAGCGAGGTTTACCCTCGCCGGCCGAGAAGAAGGGGTGGATGCCTCCACCATGCATTTTTTTTTTGCGGTAGCTCAAAGCACACTGATGATAGAAGGCTGACATTTCACATGCCTTACATTTCAATCAAGCCGGATCACTTGACATCAACCACGTTTTCAGGTCAGATCACTTAACTATGTCTTAGGTAAACCTCTGAACGGTTGTCGGTTATAAAATGATGCAATCCGCAATGCACTTAGTGTCGTATAAGCATAATGGGGAATTATGGAAGCTGTTAATGTGGCGTCGGAAATAATCTGAAACTATACCTCAAGCACATGAAATCGTGACTTCATACATTCTTGGCAAGGTCTAATGCTTCACTTTTGCATTGTTCACCTTGCGTGACGTCATTTATGACGTCACTTGTGTCATAGGAGTGTTTCGTCAATAACTCCCGATCAAAATGAGCTAGCCAGTCTGGACAGCCATCAATGGACTTTGCAAGACTTGTCGAATCAAATGTTATGCAACATGTCCTCCTTTCAACAGCTTCGTGACCTGCGCTGCCCTAACATGACATTGACCTGAGGTAAACAAAACATCCTAACTTGCTTCACGTAATAAAAAACAAATCGACGCATCTGAGAATAAAAAACACGATTGTATTGAAATGACGATAATGCGTTTAGTTATTTACCAAGAACCTATCAAATGCCTTGGGGCCCTTGACCTGCCCTAAGAGGTCACTGATATTTTAAAATGGGGTGCCAGTCGCTACGTCACGTAACAACGGAAGCGCTCGTTTTTTTTTCCGCGAGGCTCTAGCAGCTAGCTCAATTATAGGAGCTAAACATGGGGTCGGGGAATCGCTCCCTTCTCACTCACTATTTGGCCGGGATAGTGTTTGCAATTATTGTTAAAATCTAGCATTTTGATATTTCAAATGACCCATTTTTTCCCGCCCAAGTCTTTCAATTCAAGGTCATTACATCAGGTTACGTCAAGTGACCTTACCTCAAGGAAAGTTCCTGTGCTCATCATATCTACCAATATATATCTCATGATATCTACCAATACGACTATAACCAATATTAGTCGGTAAATACACCGACTAACCGATCGCTTCAGAACTTTCAGCGATTTTAATGGGCAACAGTATATGTATTTGAAACGTTTACTTTGCAAGTTTGACATTGTTGACAGAAAGGCCGGGTCAACTCAAGTCAATGGGAGAAAATTGAACTGCGCTTTTTTTGGACGGAACTATACTCTGAAAACATGTGGTGCTTGATGAGATACAATACTGAATGAGAAAATTGTTTGTTTTGTTGGGGGCCATCTTTTTCGGTCTGAAAAGGCCCTTGCAGAGCTATGACATAACTATGCTGTGGTGTAGTAATTGGGTTGTGCGAGCCAGCGACGGTGATCTGCGGAAGCGAGACTGTTCCCCGTGGGACGATTGCCCTGTCGGGACGGTCCAGCCGTCTCCCAAACGGTCACCCGAAGAGGATTATGTGTCCTGGAATGGATCCGACATCAACTACAGGTTGGCTGGTGGGGTGACCTCCAGTCCAGAGAGGGAAGCATGAAGACTATGTAGGGGCGATGCGGATTGGTTTTTCCTGAGGATAGCGATGACGGAAGGAATCTAGCACCCTTGAACCTTCCTTATACTGAATGTATCTCAGGCTGCGTTCCTAAAAATCTCCTAAGCGTTTTTTTTCTCGACATCGTGAAGGTGTCATTAACAAAAATATGAAATTCGGGAGGCTAAATTAAATATAGAAAATGTGGCCAACAGAACATTATCAGTTGCGTTCAACATAACCGCAAGCATGTTCACACACCCAGCTTACATATGAGCCATGTAATAATTATTTTTGATAGACATGCTTAGTTATGAAATCATCTGAAGTGTTTGTAAAGTTCCACGATACGGATCTAATATCCAGCTATGCTATGACCATTTCTGGTCAGGTCATGTCTTTGAACATAGGCCAAAGTTTTCAAATGACCTTTAAAGATAAACTTGCGATTCATTCGAAGCGTTTTGATAAGAGGAACGAAGAGGCTGGTAAAATTAATTTCATGCAAGTTTTAAGCTAAAAACTTTAAAGTGTTTGTGGAAAAGCAATTGGTTTTCTCATAATACCGATGGTGGCAGTTGTTGTTATTTACATGCTAAGCCGTTGACCCTAATTCAATCTGACAATATTATTCAGATTTCAGACATAGCGGTAAACGAGCTGATTGTTGTGTTAGGTTAGGCTCTTCGGTCGATTTCAGAGTGGGAAGGATGATAGGAATTAGGAGGAGACAGGGGGCCTGGGCGGGAGTCCTGGACCTCATGCTCCGCTGGGGCCGAGCCCATCACGTGGGTTGGATTGCCCTGACACATGGGTAGCCCTGGGCGGTGTTTCACGGCCCCGCGCTGCAGCACGCTGCGCTGCGCTGCTGCATTGTTGCGGCGGTTGATATGAATTGGGCTCCACGCTAGCGTTGCGAGCCATAGGTGCGGGAGCCGGGGGGGGGGGCAGTGGGTGCAGCTTGCCCCCCCCCAACTCTGGGGCCGTGGGGGCGGTGCCCCCACAGCTTTGAGACGGAATACCAAATTGTTTCGCAAATGTTTTCTTTTTTGTTGAAAAAGCCGAGAGATGAAAAATAAGTGGCCTAAAACCGGTGAGAAAACTAGATTTGGGGGGACCCTAGGTTGATCTCTATTATGGTGTGCCCCCAGTCGGAAAGTAGTTCCCGCGCCCCTGTTGCGAGCTTCCGAGTCTGTTGATGTTTCCATGGAAATTGGAAGCCCAATGCACCGGTGCGCACAACGCACCCTGTCTCAGCAAAATTTTACCATCGATGACCTCTAGTGACATGACCTCTGGCTATGACCGGATCCAAAATTAGCTGAAGTATTTTTTTCTTCTTTTTGCTACTTTTGACGCTACTTCGAATACCACTTAAATGCCCAAAGCTGAGTTATAAGAATGATCCTCAATCCCCATTTCCCCTCCAACAGGGCGTGAGAGTCTAGGCATTCATGTGGGGCACGGGCTAACAATGACTATCTCATCGGCCATGAACATCTACTGCCATTCTTTAACACCGGTTTCGCTGCGCTGAGCGGTGGCCGTCCCGTTTGTCGGATTCTACAGCTGGCTGGTGGAAAGCGTTACCGGCCGCCCGTCCACCGCCCGCGGGCCGGACCGAGCGGTCCCGCTGACCCTTCCTGACCTGATACCGGCGCGATATGGGACAGGCAGACGGGGGTTCGGCTCAGCGAAGGCAGCGCCCACTGGTGCCGGGGACTTTTTTAATAGACCTACTGTACTTACGATGGCATCTGGACCGGTCACAGCTGAGGTGGCACCCACAGCTGCGCTCTTTACACGCGCCACTCGGTTCTTCTCATCTCCTTTCAGCACCTGCTTTTGTTGGCTCTGAAGATGAGTCTCGTATAACGGGATATCTTCCGAGTATCATTTCCGTTATCTAGCTGGACCTTTTATGCTGTCCATTCTTGTGAGACCTTGACTGATATTCGTCCGAACGGTTGGCGGTCGTTTGGTAGCTAGCGTTTTATCGACACCGGCACAGAAGCGGAAACAAGTAGGCCAGCCCGGAGCTCGGCGAGACACCAAGAGGCTCCCACAGATGGAGCCCAAGGTATTCCGGTTTTTACATCGATCACTCGGCGCTTTTGCTGCCGCTGCATTATGGCTCCTACCACCGGCTGCATGCAGCGTGGGGCTTGGTTATTTATCCGACAATGTTGCACGTGCAAGGTTATGGAACAGGTCTTGCAGAAGCCGGCGCTCACTGCTCTCATGCTCGCTGGGAGTTCAGGAGCCCTCTACTCCGCTCCACCAGTGAGGTACGGTAGAACCGTGCTCCGAGCAGCCAGCCTGCGGCCACCGGGGGGTGTAAGGCAGGCCTGGCGTCACAGTCGGTCCAGCCGTCCAGCCGCCCCCGGCGCCGGCGCCGCCGCTGTGTGCTAACAGAATGACCATGAGATCGACTTAGATTGACCCACTCGCCGCCATCGCCTCCCGGTCACCTTTCTGGCCGTCTCGGTCAGTGAACGGTGAGCCACGCTGTTCTGGTGATGATCGAATGTGTCCACTGTCCAAGGTATTTGAGGCGCTTGGTAGGTTAGTGCAGCGAAAATTCGCAAACTCTAGTCCGCATACAAGCTTCCAAAATGATTTTTAGGGGAGACACTTTCAGGCTGCATAGCTTGTTACAAAACGCTGGTTGGACATTTAATTAATCTATTTTTATACACGCAAGAACATTGTGAATACCTAGGTTGTGCTAGTTCATTGCTCAGTTTTATTGAAAAGACAAGTTCATTTACCATTAATTACCGACAACCAATTACCGACAAATTGCTTCTAACCAGGTATAGACATTCACCAGTCGAGTGACTTTTATCGTGAGAACAATAAGACCGCGGAAATGACCTCATCGGAGAGCGCGAGGTGTGCTTCGTCAGAGCCGAAACTCCGCCGTCAGCGCGGTCCTAGAACCGGACTGGCGCCGTGAGCTGTCACCCTTTGGCCTTCTGCAGTGTCCGGCGGAGCGGGGGAGGGAGGGAAGGGGAGGGGACCGCCGCTGAGCCGACTGAGGCGGCTGAACGGCTGAGCTCCTGGCGAGGCCGCCTGAGCGGGTCCCGAGGACCAGCCGGCCACTCACACACCCGTCTTGTTCCGCTCACACACGATCCTGGCCGCGCCGAGTCACTCGCGGTGAGCGGCGATCTACCGGGCGGGGAATGACGGGAGGGGAGAGGACGCTGCCGGGAGCCGAGTGTGGCGGGGACCCTCCCGCAGAGGGAGGGTGGGAGGGAGTCTCAGCCAGTCGGCCCGGCCACCGAACCGGTGACCTCTGGAAGAGAGTGAAAGGGCAGGCCGGCGGCGGCGACGACGCGGCCTGTCCCGTGTTTTTATCCGGCTAATTCCCTCGCTGAGCGATTGTTCGACCAAACCTGAACGGATGGCCGACTGACCCCATCCGGTCGAACCTATGAATACATCAGAGAGAATAACAGAAATGGGTCTTTATAGAAAAGTGGGCTGGAATAGTGAGAAAGGGTTAGATGAAAATAGAATAGTTCCGAGCGATATAGAGGAACGATGCGTCACAAGCATTGTGACTTATAGTACTAATTTGTAGTATTTGCAAAATAGGTAAGCCATAGACCTATGTTTGCCTCGGTATACTCGTATACTATACGGGGTCTAAGAGCAAGGGAACTTTGAAGAGGATACTTTTTGAAAACAAAGAGTTTCGCGAGTGAGATGCACCTACAAACACTGATGATGCCAGCAAATTTCAAATATTTTTTCAAGCATGGAAATATATGCGGCATTTGTTTGGTACTTTTATGCTGGAACTTGATCGCACTCTGCGTCCCATAAACTGATAAATGCGCAGTGCACACTGCATGAAAGCATGCACTGCATCACCATTCACCACTCTCCAGTCACGAACAAACAAGTTTGAGATAACTATGGCCTCACAGTGACGCCGAGTTGTGACTGTTATGGGGACTGTGATATAAATACCAGGTGAGCGGCACCGTTTGAGGAAACATTCACACCTTTGATTATCTGAACGGGATGCCACGGTTGGTGGGGCCGGTTCATCGTTCGGAACGAAACGGTTCGTATAACACACGCATGTAGCTAGATAATAGCCGTGGAAGCAGTTGAGCTTGTCTCGAGCATCATTAGCGCCGGAGCTCTTAGCGGTGGTGTGAGACTACCGTAAAACATTAGTCATTGGACATTGTACATACCCAACGCACACTTAAAACGGCATGTGTTTATTTAGGATATGTATTTAGGATATCAATGTAACAATTGCAAGCATATCAGTTATAGTTTCGTAACTAGGAAAACGGTTGCGATTCTCCCACAAAACAAGTAATCAACGTGAATTTTGATACGGTAAAATAGCATTAGATGATGAAACTAACCGACATCTTTCTCGTGCTCTGAGTGGCCCATTTGTCGTGCTGACAAACCCTCCTATTTGTAAAACAAACAGCGATCTGGACATTCGCATCCCTGCCTACCACGCTCCATAGCAATTCCAGTGCAATTAGATGACATCATCCAAACAACTGGCGTTTGGTCAGTTTCACTCGAATTC
The DNA here is from genome assembly GCF_019059575.1 of Amphibalanus amphitrite. NCBI lineage: Eukaryota > Metazoa > Arthropoda > Thecostraca > Balanomorpha > Balanidae > Amphibalanus > Amphibalanus amphitrite. The sequence goes on from NW_024882103.1 coordinate 21,784, forward strand.
GTTACATGGATGTGTGCGAGGGTTCAGAGCGTTGCAGTAACCTACATGGAGAGGGAGGGGTGCAAATCTGATCAGATGACCCCAGACACACACAGATTACATTATATAATGAGGGTGGGACCCAGTACAGCACGGCGATTATCCAATCAGTGTGTGTATCTATGTGCACTCTACCCGCATTCATCCGCTTTCAGATTCTGCTTAATTTTACGCCGCATCTCAATGATGGGAGTTCGTGACATGTCATGACCTGGGCAGCGCCCATCCTGACGATGCTAATCTACCCTTGTTCTACACGGAATGTTTCTGCAATATGCTCCAAATAAAAAATCAACTTATGTAACTAGATTAACAGTAAGTCACTCATCTTTGGCAAGTCGCGGGGCAGAGTCGCGAAGTGACAATTTGCATTCATGTTTTTCATATGCAAAGTTTAAACTATCTCGTTTTTCCTGAGTGGTCCCTCCCTTGCTGGTGGCGACAATCGCTGCTGCGCCCTGGGGGCTTCAAGGGCGCCTCCTGGGGCGCGGGATGGGCGTCTGCCCGTCTCCCGGGCGCGATGACCCGCGCACTTTCACGAAGAGTCGTCTGATGGTCCGTGTCGCAACCGGCCCGTTTACTGGACTGTCGCGACCGGCACCGGCCGGGACGACTCGAGCGAGAGGGACGGGCCACCCGAGTGGGCCGAGGGGCGATCGAGGAGACCTGAGCAGACCGGAGCGGACCCTGGCAGACCCGAGCGGGCACGAGCGAACCGAACAGGCCTGAATAGACCCGAACAGACCCGAGTGGATCAAACAGACCTGAATGGACCCGAGAAGACCCGGGAAGTCCTGAGCGAATCCGAGCGGGCACTAGCAGATCCGGGCGGACCGAAACTAGCAGACCGAACAGGCCTGAACGGATTGAGATGGTCGGCCAATGAAAGATGGGAAAGCTCCGATCAACACAATGGCTGGAGCCTTTCTATCGTAACTTTTATCGGGGATACAGGAGCTTGAAGTTGCAAATGCGCATTAGAAATGGGTTACAATGCTGAGGAAATAGAAAAATCAGTTCGAGATACGTATTTACTTGCTTGTGTATTCGCGGTCTTTGATCAGCATAGATGTTTAAGCTGGCGTAGTGCCATCGTGCCGACGGTTGCAGCCGTGAACGTGCAGTTACATTGATTGTGGATTGAGGTGTTTCTGAGAAACGTATGTCATTGGCGAAATGACGACCGGTCTCGGCTTTGGAGAGGATGGGTAGGTATGTGGGAAGCTCGTGCTGATTTTTAGACGTCCACCGGTCTCGGGTTTCTCTGGTCTGGTTCTCTGGAATGCCCGTTGGTTTGGGTGTCTCCTCAGAGTTTGACAGAGCGGCTCTGCTCGCCTTCCTTTCATTTTCCTATTCCTAAGTCTTTCAATTCCAATCTGCAGCGATGCTGGGTCAGGAGAAAGGAAAACTCCCGGGGAAATGTGTGATTACAGCGCATAGTTCCATTAAGCTAACTACATTCTACGACTCTGCACCGACCCGCGACCGACTCTGCGCTTCTGATAAGCCGGGTATGTAGATGTGGGGGAAAACCAGGGGGCAGTAGAAAAAAATTCTTGGCTAATTTGGGTATTTTTGTGGCGGTTTGCATGCCTTCACAAATGCATGAGGTGGTGAGGGTGCAATTTTCAAATCATTTGTATACCGAACTCTTCAATTCAGCGGCACATATGCTATTTAATTGAAATTTCACGATCGACTGGGCAGCGCAGCCACTGGCTACACTCGTGGGTTTCGTGACCTTCCGAAAGTCAGCTTTCGATAGCGATAGCGTTACGAAACGGGAGACGTGAATGCAGCCGCCGGGCCGATTTCTGGCGCCGGAGCGCGGTAGACCAGCCGGTTTTCTGGCAGACCGTAAATCCCCCCCCCCCGACTGACTGGGGGGGGGGGGGGGCAGATCCGATCCATACCCCGGGCCAGGAATCGCCCGGTGCTGGACCGCCGTTGTCCGTGCTCCATTGAGACCTTCATTGGGATTTTCGTCTGGTGACAGAAAAGTCAGATATGAGAGTGATGTCATGATGTGTGCAATACAGAACGAGTTCTGAAGAAGAGTAAATAGCTTGCGGCTAGTGAAAAGTTTTTTTGGTATATTTGATGACGATTTATTTCGACATTTGATTTAGCAGCCGACAGAAATGTTTTTATAGTATGTTTTATGGTTTCGTTTTGATCCCATTTCTTTCTTGGTAATTTAAAAGGAATACTGCAACAAACGTAAAAACATGGCAATTGCATGGTTTTTAAGTTCCCAAGACATTGGACATGATGAATTGAGCATCTGTCATGCATGCGTATCTAACCTCGGTATTTTCTGACAGCGCCCCGATTAGTTCGCAGGGGAGAAACTCTACATAGCTCTAAATCACGGTAGGTGACTGGGCCTGAAACGATATAAAAATTAATTTCTTTGACACGAAGCAATCCTCAGACAGTCAAGGAATGTCACGCCTTCTACATTTTCATGACTGCCAAATACGGATGACCTGGAGATTGGCCTCTGATGACTGGCATAGGCTCAAGGTGGCGAATCAATAACGCTGTCAGTCATTTATCTGATGACCGACTTCTCCAGGGGTCAGCAGGGTACCGTCCTGTCACCAACTATTCGCCAGATGTTGAGGGGCCTATAGTGCATGAACCTCAGATTTAGTAAACCTCTGCGGATAATCCCAGCGGGTTACGGGAAAACCGAAAACTGCTGTCCGGTGACTCGACGACCGTTCTTTCTGGTACGCGATTGGCATTCGTTTCCATAAGTTTATCATGCTTGCGTTTTGATAATCCATACAAACCACTGGCACTGTGGATTCTGGTGATCACGCAGTGGCGACTTGGTTTCCGTCCAGTGACTACTGACCGTCCAGTGACCGTCCAGTGACCACTGACCGTCCAGTGACCGTCTAGTGACCACCAACTGCCCAGCGATCGCAGCGACCGTCCCAGTGACCAGAGGACCGCCCGCGGCACGGCTCCGCCACTGATGTAACGGGAACACACGGCCACCGCTACAGTTAGGTCGAACGGAGCGTGCGCCGGCCTCTCAGCGCCGGGAGAGCCTTCGGAGGCCGGCCGCGGGCTGCGGCAGCTCGACTGGCCGCAGCTGTGACCGGGAGCTGCGGCGGCGGAGGAGAGCGGCCGCAGGGCGGTGGGCGGCTGCCCACGCGGCCACGATGCTCCATTTTAATGAGGTGAATGTGGCGAGCGTGGCCAGGATTTGGAGTGATACTGGTTAGGGCTGGAAGTGATCCAATATATGCAGGTTGTTTAGAAAGGAGGCCCCGTTTGATAGGTAATCGGGACGGATCCATAGTAAAAGCGCAGCAGTTTAGGCGTTGTTATTTTATTATTTATGCTATCTACATATTTAGCCGTTGTTAGGGTCTATGTGGAACTTTTTTGCAGGATGGGTCTAAGAAATGTTTTTCACTTGTAATAACTTTTAAATATTTCTGAAGTCGTGAGGACAGTTTCGCCAACAGAAAAATTACCGGTTTGCGGCATTCTTTAGTTTTTATAGTCCCCATAAGTTTAACTGGACAGCAAAAACAAACTAACTACTGAATCGAAATATCTAAGCTAGGGTGGGCGATATTATATTCCACCGACTTTTCTTTCGCTTAGCTTGCGAGGCTCGGAATCGACTTTTGCGATGAAAATAAAACAAAATAAAATAGACGTAGCAGGCGACTTGTCGTTTCTAACACTAGTCTTCGATCATTTCCAGTTCTTTTGAGTCGCGTAAATGACATGAAAAATCATTATCCTATTTAACATTCAAAATAAGTTTTTACCGGCTGCAGCAGAAAACGTTATTGAATTTGCCGGTACAAGTCATATAAAATAAAACCGAGTAATAACTGTCCTTTGTTTTTTCAAGCAAAATAATGAGGAGTAATTTACCGATTAGCAAGTATTCCGCCTAAGACATGGCCTAAGTATGACAAATGTGAAATGTTTATCTCATGTGATTTTAACATAAAAGGCTGCTTTATCTCTACATATTGTGCTTCAAATGACAGTTACAATTGATAGATTACTCTAAATTGGTTGCTTCTAAATAGGCTTTAGAACTTGTCACAGGCCTGCTTCCCTGAAGCTAAAAAGGTATCACGCGACAAGAAATAAGATTGCTTCTATCACATCATTAACCTGATTGTTGCTTTATGTGTTCGGTCAGGTATTTTTTTCAATTTGCCGGATATTTGTGAAAAGTAATATGTTTTAATGCGTTTTTTATATTACGATTCATTAGAGTAACTTCATAAATTTTTCAATAAACTTCTTTGAACACGTTACCTTAAATTTAGCATTTTGATTTCTCATGAAATTAAAGCCTCAAGTAATTTTTTGCGGTTACATGTCATAGGGCATCTCCGGGTTTAGCAATTCCTTAGTTAAACGAGTCAATAATTAGCTAATATATTTATATTAGTGTTTGAAAAGCTCATTTCTCTCAACGCTTAGCAGCCCTTCTAATCAATTCGCCTCCCCAGAACCATGTCAACACAGGGCGTGTCGCTCGCCCGGGGAGTGTCACGTGATCGGTGCGTGCAGGGTCAGCGCCGCGGGGTGTGCCGTGACCTCGGGGTCACCTTGGAGCCACTCACCGGTCAGAAGTACCAGCGCCACGGGTACCGTCCACCACCGCACCATGATGTCTGTCAGGGACTGGCCGCCGGCCCCGACCAGCCGCTCTTATAAAACACTGCCCTCGACTGCGGCGCCGCCCGGCGGACGACCGAGCAAACTGACCCGCTCCCAAAGGTCATCTCAACCGACCGCGTGTGGGAAAGGGACGAATCTTTAGTCACGGTGTCTATGTGGAAGTTAAATAGTTTAACTCTTATTGAGATAAAATCCGTGATGCACATGTTTGGTTAAATGGCTATGGCTAAGTTTATTTTCTCTTGATGACCTTCCTTACTTTGTAGTTATTCCTCTTCGTTCGTCCCGTTTTAAATGAATACCTAGGGGCAAAACGTGCAAGTTAGGTGAGTTGCAAGCTGCATGAACCGTCATGATTCGTCCTGACATAATCCACCGTTCCGTGCTTCTATCCTCAGGATACTGAAATCCTTCTCCTCCACGCCGCAACCCCCTTCCGGGCTGGACAGTCAACTTTATCTCATGCGGGCTGCTCCCTTGGAGCGGCACCGCTGCTCCCGAGGGAGCGCACCCCGTAGCCGGGTGCAGTGAGTGCCTTGGGGCTGGGTGGCCTGTCCTCTGGACGGGCTCAGCCCCGGCGACTCACTAGGGTGCCTGCCCAGACCAATGTCTCCCCCTATATCCTATCATCCTTCCGGCTCTGAAATGGTCTCAATGGACCGAAAGGGCCTAATCCAACAAAACAAACTGACATAATCAGGAACAGACCCATCCACATCAACCTTATTCTTCCCTTTCCGGGCTGGCTATCATCCTCGCCAGGTGACTGAGCCTGCAACCTGCAAACACTGGTTGAGGGAAAGTCCCCGTTGGACCTTAGCCTCTCCCCGAACATCATTACAAATACCATTTTCCCCAGTGATTTGTAATTTTGTAAGTAACACCTTGATCTCAATCACTTGGCATTTCATTATTTTTTTTATGAGCTCGACGGTGCAGTTACTTTGCGAAAGGACCCTTCAATTCGTTTCATCTGTCACTAATAAGCCGTATTAATTCCGAAACATGCAAAACAACAATTTTTGAATTGGCCCCAATCTCCATCACTGGTGCACGTGGCACGTGCAACCCTTTGCACCGCCCGCACACCATTCGATAACCCGCACAATCCTATGCACGGTGGAGTTTCCCCTTGCTGATCAGTCGCCCAGTCACCGAGATAAGTAAAGCACAGGGACCGAGCCCGTGGCGGCCAAATTTAGTTGCTTTCGCTCGATTTGCACTCCGTTTTGAACATGTTCGCTCGCGCCGGGCCGGTGCTCACTGCTTGGCGCAAACTGCGCCGCAACGGGCCGGCTAGAAGAACACCCCATCTAACTCGGCTCCTGGGCCACGTAGCGACACGAAGCAAGCGGTATTCGAAAGTTTCAAAAATCATGACGAAATTGCTTGCCATTTTCAGGTTAGGTTAAAGGTCAGGTTACTAGAGGTCATCATAGGTCAAATTTTACACTAATTCAACACTAAAAAACAAAAACAAATCGGCACATAACTCGGAAGTCCATACGAGTAGGTTATAGGTACAGCGACGCAAAAAGCGCATTCGATAGCCCTTTTAACGCTCTTTCTACGGAATGTGCTCAGATCTGACCTTATATCAACGGTTTAGCCTCCGGAGAGCACAAACTCGAAAAAAACGTTTTTACAAAACATGTCTTTCGGTAACAGCTTTGACTCAATAAGTCACATTATTTTTGCCAGCATCGTGTTCTTCTCATTGAGATGCGTCTAACTCGAATGAACTAGGTACCTACAATTTGACCTTAATAGGCCATTTTCAAAATTTAGCATCAAGGTCGACCTGAACACATTTATAAGGAACACATCATTGCTCCAGCATGCATCTCTGCGAAAACTTATGCCAAAAGTTGCTGGGGATGTTGCTGTGGACCTTTCATGGCCTGAGATGACCTCAGGGACATAAGAAGGGGTCACGGGTGCAATTTTCGGATTCACTGGTCAAGTTTATCGGTAACGAAGTGTTCGAGAGTTATTTGAATGACGTTCGTCCAACATGGGTGGAGAACCTACCCCGGCCACCCCGGCCGTGGCCGGGGTAACTTTCAGCCGACCCCGGCGCGGCCGGGGTAACTTTTTCCACTTTTGTAAATCCTAAAAACTGTCTCCATACGAAAAAAACTGCCATCTATAAAAGTGTCTCTCATTATTCTTATCTACCTTGAAAAGTTCTTGAAAATTTACTTTATTTTCGTTTTGGAGCTTCTATGTTTTTAAGTCTTTTCATCGCGGAGCCCGACATGTTTCATCAAACAGAAGTAAATCATATTTAAGGGCCGTTATCGTAAGATGGCACTGTAATAACATCACAAGACAGGACGACGGTAATATCAGTGAGATAGAAGGACGAGCTGCTGGGGCTCAAGGCTCCCCCAACTTAACCCGCACCAGGGTGGTGGCCTAATCGTAACACGTTGAGTCGAGAGGTGGGCTTTTCACACTCCTTCTAACTCGGCTACTGGGCTACGAGGCGAGAAGCGGAACGACGTTTGAAAGAGCGACAAACGTGACCAGAGAAATCTGGTCATGTTTTAGGCAAGCTCAATAATAAAATCACCATAGATCATCAAAAGCCAAATTTCTCTGATTTTAGCGTTCTCCAACAACTTTTCTCACAGTTCATGAACATAACGGAGCTTAAACACTGCAAATAAAACATTCGATTACTCGTTTAAGGCTCGGTCGCGAATAATATTTCAGGTGCGAGCTCAAATCAATAAGAGGGTCAAAACGGTCAAATTTGACATTTTGTTTTGTGTGGGAAGGTTGCAACTTCCACGGAATAAGCTTTGCAAAGGGCATGATGGCATTTTTAGCACGATCATCCAGCAAATTTTACCTGATGACCTGACCTAGCACTAGGTGACATGCGTCCGAAATTTTAAGGCGTGTTGCAAAATTGTTGTTGCAATTACGAAATCTTCCGCACCTGCGTGCAGCAGTTTTCCCTAAAAACGTACGCAGACATCCATTATTCTATGCCACAGAATAGGGGTTTCTTGATAACCGTTGACAAATATTTGAGCATCATCGTCTTTCTGACTTTCGGTCGCCGGCCGGGGTAACTTTTTCAAACATTCTCCACCCGTGCGTCCAAAAGAGGTGCGTTTCAAATTTCTCCCACTGGCTTATAATGGAGATGGCGCAAAATTGACCTGACCTTAGGTCACCGATACAAAAATTCCGAGATACGAGTAATTACGGAGCGAGCGAAGCGAGCGGAGTCTTTCCTTAGATTAAAGGGACTATCCCACCTTCTAAAATGTTGTTAAAACCAGTTAAATTGTGCCCGACTTTATAGATTGGATGACCAGGAACCCGGTTCTGGCATTTATTTTTCATAAAACATCTTAGGCTTCCCATATTCCAAACACAAACTTTCAAATATGTGACGTCACAGCCCAAAATTACCTCCTTCCCCAGGCCACATTACTGTCATAAAGCTGATTCTTTTTACTCTGTAGGCACCACAACAAAGTTCAGACCAAGTTTTAAGCGATTTTTCAACGAACAAACCCATTTAAATCAGAATGACTAAACAAGGTGACGTCACACTAACGGTCGCTCCATGTTGAAGATAGGGCCTTGCACAAGGCCCATTTTCAAATGAAGGGAACAAATTCCTTCAACACCAAGAGGCCGCGGGGGTTGCAACCTAGATAGATAGTGGTTTCTGAACCTCGCCGCAAACTTGGCTATCTCAACTCAAACCCCATGTTAAAGATGGGATAGTCCCTAGTTACGGAGCGAGCGAAGCGAGCGGAGTCTTTCCTTAGATTAAAGGAAATAGTTCACATTTTAACATGGGTTTTGAACTGGAATAGCAGTTCCGTAGCTTGGGCTGAGACGAGCATAAATCAGGAGCTTTTACAGCCCAACGATCACCCTAGGCAAAGATATTCTATTTCTCGTCCCGAAAAATGTGTCTTGCGTTGAGGATGTGTGCCTTGCATATATTCGCATCCAGTATGAAACGAGCATGGGTCCCGAAAATTCTTCAGAAACTAGAGAAATTATCTACGAGAACTCTAGAGAAATTCGCTCCAGTGAGGCGCTCCAGTAACAAAAGCACGAGCAGATCGCCCAAATGCCGGTGGCCGCGATAATTTCTCTAGTTCTGAAGAATTTTCGGGACCCATGCTCTTTTCATACTGGATCGCGGTGCCTTACAGAAACTGAAAAGTTCTTCCTATATCAAAAATATAGAAAATAATATTTTGCTGTAAAAAGGTTTTATTTTCTTTGCTGATCATTTTGAACATAAAAAATCACAAATCCATTGCAAAAAAAATAATTTCGTGAAAGTGAACTATTTCCTTTAACGGAAATTTCTGAGTATGAGCGGCCGGCCGGCCGGCCGGCCGTGCGGACGCTTTTGCGAGGCTTATATCTCAGCAACCACTTGACCGATTTACATGCGGTAAATTTTGTAGGGTAGCTTCATTCCTTCTACCAAGTATTGGACTATTCGTGATGCATGTGGGTGACCCCTTATGCACGTGCCACGCGCAAAACGAAGAGGTGTCAGTTTTGTAATTGTTGCAATATCTCTGTAACTACTTGGCCGATTGCGCTGAAAGTTGGCATGTAGGTAGGCACCCACTAGGCACTGCATATCCATGTGCCAGAGTTGGGGTGCTGCTGCACGTGCGCACGTGCAGGGGTCGTTTCCAGATCTCGAGAACGACTGGACCGATGGCGCTCAAATTTGGTACACGGTTAGGGACCAGTTAGTAGGGTGCCGTGCACAAGTCAGTTGGAACCCATTCTGCACGTGCGCACGTGCAGGGTGCCGCTTCCAGATCTCGAGAACGGCTGGGCCGATTGTGCTCAAATTTGGCACATCGCTAGAGACCGGTTAGTAGGGTGCCGTGCACAAGTCAGTTAGAGGTACCTCCTCGAAATTTCGCACGTGCAAGGCTCACCCTCTCGCTCGCTCCGTTAGTCGCCCCCAAAGGCGCTATACTGGTAGATAGTTGTAGATAGTAGATAGTCAACGGAAATTTCAGAGTATGAGCGGCCGGCCGGCCGGCCGGCCGTGCGGACGCTTTTGCGAGGCTTATATCTCAGCAACCACTTGACCGATTTACACGCGGTAATTTTTGTAGGGTAGCTTCATTCCTTCTACCAAGTATTGGACTATTCCCGATGCATGTGGGTGACCCCTTATGCACGTGCCACGTGCAAAACGAAGAGGTGTCAGTTTTGTAATTGTTGCAATATCTCGGTAACTACATGGCCGATTGCGCTGAAAGTTGGCATGTAGGTAGGCACCCACTAGGCACTGCATATCCATGTGCCAGAGTTGGGGTGCTGCTGCACGTGCGCACGCGCAGGGGTCGTTTCCAGATCTCGAGAACGGCTGGTGAGTATACTTACATTTTGTATATACTGTTACTGTTATCAATCGCTGAGAGTTTCAAAGCGAGCATTCAGTTGGTCCTAGCTATGCGAGCATTTTAACTTTCTCTGAGGTGGGGTCACTTGGAGTGACCTGGTGACCTGATCTTGAGCGACCTGGGTTGAAATTTTCACAACATGTGCAGAAAAGAGGCACTAACAGTTGTGTAAAAATGGTAAGTCTCCGCGTTGCCATTTTTGATATATGCGAAAACTGCAAGGGGTGAGGTGAGGGTGGAGGGTGGGCCAAACACTCCGGTCCGGCGCCAATTAAGTCTTATGACGAAAGTTTGCACTTTTCCGGCACATGACACTCGCTCACTAGTCGCTATCAACTTTAACCCGATCAGTATAAGTGTTATGCACGCGATGGCGTGAATTCGTTTTTTTGTGAAGGGTCAGTTTGAGTCAGCAATTTTGTTCAAAAGGGGGACAGTTGAGGTCACAGGATTCACGCTGGGTCAAAGGTGTCGCCAATGGGCACGATCAGGTGAGGCCAGGTCACAGGACTCATCACAGTTTGTACGCTGGGTCAGGCCAGGTGATAGGGGTCACCTCCAGTCACGCTGGGTTAGACCAGGTCATAGGGGTCACCTCCAGTCACGCTGGGTCAGACCAGGTCAGGGGGGTAACAACCGGTCCCGCTGGGTCAGACCAGGTCACAGAGTTATCAACCGGTCGTGCTGGGTCAGACCAGGTCACAGGGGTAGCCACTGCTCAGTAAACATGCCGACGTCGGCCCGACGTCGACCGACGTCGGGGTGGCGTCGGCAACTCGGCATCGGCATGCCGACGTCGGCCCGACGTCGGTCCAACCTCGGCACGACGTCGGCTGGATGTCGGATATGCCCGCATGTACCGACGTCCAGCCGAGGTCCAGCCGACGTCGGGCCGACGTCGGACCGACATCGACCGCTGTTTTGACCGTTAAAATAATTTAAAATACATGTTTCATGTTTCATAAAGAGCTTCTGTATCCAAAATATCCTCAGGAATCCGGACTGGACGGGAAACTTTATCCCAGGGATTGCCCGTAAGCCGAGCTCGCCCGTAGCCGGGTGCGGTGACCGCTTGGGGCTGCTCGGCCTAACCTTTGGTCAGGCATCGGTAAAATCCTTTTTAAAAGGATTGCATTCCCAATCCACATTCCTAGTGCCGAAGTGGATTGCATTCCTACCCGCAATCCCCTTTTTTTCACTTGGGTTGTGATCAAATCCGCAATCCTTTTTTGCAATCCTGTTGTATTATTATGTGCACTAGTGGATTTGGGGGAGGGAGGGGGGCATAGGGCCGTGCCTCCATCCCCAAATCATCCATTTCTAGTACCTAGTCTTGCGAGTAATTTCTATCTAAGGCACAAGTATTTTATGGGAAATATTTTTTGCCTCAAACACCCCAACATTTAAAGCTCTACCCAACCAGTGTTTTATATTTTTAAAACTCGCCCTCAAATACGTAATTTTGCCCTTTCTATGTAGTTCATCAGCGTATATTATTTTAAGCGTTTAAATTAAAAGCGTTTAAATTATTTCAAGTTTCGATGTAAAGCCATTGATGGCAAAGTACGTTAAGCCGATGAAGCCGATTTCATAATTTTCAATCGCAACAAACCATTTTAGAGCACTAATCAAACACAATCCGGATTGGATTGCAAAAGGTAGAAGTATGATGCAATCCAATCCGCAATCAAATCCTGTTTTTTGGAATGGATTTCAAATCCAGGTGCAATCCACCAAAAGGGAATGCAATCAGGATTTTGCAATCCTGCAATCACAATCCTACCGATGCCTGCCTTTGGTCAGGCTCAGCCCCGGCAACTCACCAGGGCCGGGCCCAGTTCATTATATAGAAAGGCCAGTCGGCAAGTGTCACTTTGCCAAAGTGCCACTTATCAAAGGGACACTTTGGGAAACGTTGGTGCAGGTGTGTAAGAGTGGCTATATGAATCCATTGTGGGGTCGCCCTTTCCAATAAGTGTCACGTAACAGCAATGGGACCAGGGACTCCATATGAACTGGACCCAGGGTGCTCGCCAAGAAGACCAATGTCTCCATCCTATCATCCTTCCGGCTCTGAAATGGTCTTGTCAGACCGAAAGGGCATAACCCAACAAAACAAACTACACTCGCTATCCGGCTGCTTGGTGTAGTGGTTAGCGCACTAACCTCGCGTTCAAATGACACGGGGTTCGAATCCCATCGCCGGGTGATCCTTCTGGCGTGTTGTCCAAGTAAACATGCCGACGTCGGGGACTGGGGGGCTCGAATCCTGCCGCCGGTTGATATTTTTGGCGCGTTGTCCCAATAAACATGCCGACGTCGGCCCCGTCGGTCCAACGACAAACGATCTCGTCAACCTCGGCAAACGACCTCGGCCCGACGTTGGTCGACGTCGGCTGGACTTCGGCTGGACGTCGGAACATGCGGGCATATCCGACGTCCAGCCGATGTCGGGCCGAGGTTGAACCGACGTTGGGCCGACGTCGGCATGTTTACTGGGTGGCCCCGCTTGGTCAGGCCAGGTCACCTCCGGTCAAACGTTCACGCTACGGTCACGGGTTATTGGTTACGCCAGTTCACAGGGGTCCTCTTCGATCACGCTGGGTCAGGCCAGGCTAGGGGTTACATTGGGTTATTTCAGGTCACATAAGTCACGCTGGGTCAGGCCAAGTCACAGTCAGGTCGCGTGACGCGTATGGTCAGTGGTCACATGGGTCAGGTTAGGTCAAAGCGGCCACGTCTGGTGTTGAGTCAGGCCAGGTCAAAGGGGTCACCTCTGGTGTTAGGTCATTCCGGGTAAAACTGGGTCTGAGGCCTCTTGCACCAAAATCCTCTTGCACCAATGCTTGGATTATTTTGCATCGTATACCCAGTCCAAGTCTCAAATGTAACAATTTGCATGCAAAATTTTGCAAGCACATGTAGGATTATGTATTGGGCTATTGCAAACAAATTTACCACCGTTAGATTAGCTTATTCTGAAACCGGTTTTTCGATTTTACCTAGCTAGGTAGTTTGGTGCAAGAGGCCTCAGGTCAGCTGTTACAAGGTCACCTCGGGTCATCAAGGTGAACCAACGCTGAGTTGTGCGGTGTGCGTGTAAGGCTCGCTATTATTATTTGCTCGTTCTTCAAAGATGAGGCGATCTGCTGGTAGTTATATGCTCCATAAATTTTCATTATCTTGTCGGTAAAGTCTAGGTTTGATCTTACCCAAGATTACTTGACTAATAGGTAAACTTACCCCCATCTTGTTATTGTTTTAGACAGTATTGTGTGGTATCATTATGATAGCAGTACTTTAAGGGACTTTAAGGACTTGTTTTCAAGGTCAAGCAGCGATCTGTCGTTGGCTCGCCATTTATGGCGAAGAGTAAACTTCAGTGTGAAGATCACAGGGGAGCAATGCCGCTTCAATCCTATTGGCCGTGGTGTCTAACGGTGGCGGCCATATTGCGCAGACCAAGAACCGGCCGCCGCCTGTGTTGAGGAATAGGGAATTCGGGACCTCGATTTACGTTTGCGGCCGCCGCAGCCGTTACGCTCAAGTTACGTAGATACGGAACCCGGCATCTTACGCAGAATTGAATGGGGAACACGATCGTATCTTCAGAATTCCTTAAATTCACTCGCCAGACCTACATTTGCCCCGGCCGAGGGGGTTGATTGAACCCACCTCGCTAATGCGCCGCTAATTTAACTAGAATTAAGCGGTAAAGTGGTCGTATGCGGCAAAGTATAATGCAGAGTGACTGGTAGGAACCCGCTGTACAGGTCTCAGGTCAACCGGTGACCTCTGAGGTCAGGTCAAGTGATCTAAGGCAAGGGTTCGGTTTTTGGTAAATAACTTCGCCAAAAATGGCCGTAGAGCCGCGATTTTGGCATCATCGTGTTCAGCTAGCTCAGGCGCATCGAATGATATACTTTTTGTTCGGGTCAGGTCAACTTAGGGTGCTGACCTCAGGTCAAGGTCAGGTCAGCACCCCCAGGTCACGAAGTTGGTCGAAAGAGGTCATGTCGCATATCATTCGATTCGGCAGGTCTTTCTGAGTCCATTGGTGGCTTTCCCGACTCGCTAGCTCAATTTGATCGGGAGTTATTGAAGTAAAATTGTGACCCTTGTGACGTCACAAATGACGTCACGCAAGGGCAACAATGTAAATATGAAGCATAGAACCTTGCAAGGAGTGCATGAAATCATGATTCTATATGCTTGAGATAGTTTCAGATCATTCTCGGCGCCAAAATAGCAATTTTCATATTTCCCCATTGACTTATAAGGGTTTAACGTATTAGTTCCTTATATCTGAGGATTTTTTAGGATTTCATCTTGTTTTCCACTCAATTCTGCGTAAGATGCTGGGTTCCGTGTCCACATAGCTTGAACGTAACGGATGCAGCGACCGCAAACGTAAATCGAGGTCCCGAATTCCCTATTCCCCAACACAGGCGGCGGCCGCTTTCTGGTCTGCGCAACATGGCGGCACCGTTGGACACCATCTGGCGGCCGATGCGCATTCCACATTAAACGCAGTTCACACTTGCCCGTAAGGTCTGCCGGTGACGGGCCCGACACCGTCAAAACGGCCGAAACCGACGGAGCGACGGCCGTCAGGTCGACGGGCATGTGTGAACCGGCAGCGTTTGACGGCCGGCAACAGCTGACTGCGCCGGCGCCGGACCTGACGGCCGTCGCTTTGGAAAGTTCAGCAATGTTCAACTTTTGACGGTGACGGGCCCGTCGGTTTGAATGTCTGCGTGTTGGAGGAAGAGGAAAAGGAACGTTATCATGCAGCATGAAGCTTAAATGCATTTTTAAGATAATTTATATCATTTTCTTTCCATTTGTTGAGATGAAAGTGTTTATTACGGCACGATATCTTGAGATTCGATCCCTGATTTAGTTCAGCGAACCGATGTGTCTTTCATTAAAATAAAATCGCAGCATTATTTGACATAAAAATGTAAAAGCGTGGTATTTTATTTCTGTAATTCACAGAATATTTTTTACTTCTCGGCCTCTACCCTCCCCCATCCCTTGCCCCATCCCCTTCCCCCATCTGCGTCCATCTCGAAAATGGTGCGCCATTTCTGTCACAACATATGGCAGCCAATGGGAGCTACCAAATCTCAACTTTCGTTTGACGGGCTGCAGGCCGTCAGGTCGACGGTGACGGGCCCGACACCGACAGACTGACGGCCATGTGTGAACTGCGTTTTATAGAGTTCAGTGGTGAAGATCAGGGGGGTACGCTCCGGCCGTTTAGCATTACGAAAAATGGTGACAGACGTTTGTGGAGGATTGTCGACGAACTCTTGTTCCGCGAGCAGTACTTACACGCTAGCGGAAAATTCACCAATCAGCGCTCGGCAGTACTCGACGCTGATTGGTCCGACGCTCGTGACGAAATTGCGGGGGACCGCAGTTATTCTCTATGGACCCGAATAGGCTTTTGGATTTCGGAGGGGTTTCTTTAAAATTATATGCTGTTTGGAGCTGTTTTCGAGTTGAAATATATTTCTTATGACTGTTAGCTATATAATGACACCATAAAATCATGATTTTAATAAATATTACCGATGTAATATCGGCCGAAAAGACATGCTGTCATGGCACGGACTGCCCTGCGGCTGATGTGGGGCCCCTAGTGCCAGCGTATGGTAATAATGGGTTGACGAAGGGTTGTTGGAGAAACTTAGAGCCCCATCAGCATTCAGTATAGGGTCATTAGACGCCGGGAACGTCCATCAGGGGTCTGAGTAGGCCTGTCATAGGGGCATACATGACACATCATGGCCCATGGGTCAATGTAGATCCATTAGGGGCTGTTGAAGGGCCATCATTGTTCAGCGTGGGCTCGCAATTACCTCTGATGGGCATATGCCGTGCCCCGATGGACTATAACGCTGTTTGTTTGTTTGTTTTGTTGGGTTAGGCCCTTTCAGTCGACAAGACCATTGCAGAGCCGGAAGGATGATAGGAATTAGGGGGAGACATTGGTCTGGGCAGGCACCCTAGTGAGTCGCCGGGGCTGAGCCCGTCCGAAGACAGGCCACCCAGCCCCAAGGCACTCACTGCACCCGGCTACGGGGTGCGCTCCCTCGGGAGCAGCGGCGCCGCTCCAAGGGAGCAGCCCGCATGAGATAAAGTTGCCTGTCCATCCCGGAGGAGGGTTGCGGCGTGGAGGAGAGGGAATTCAGTATCCTGAGGATAGAAGCATGGAAAGGTGTGACTATAACGCTGGCCCCTGATGAACCATCATCAGCCCCTGATAGGTCTACAAAGCCCCCTGCTGGGTCCAAATTGGTCACTGATATGCCCAAATGGGCCACTGAGAAACCCGTACAACATCCCCTGACTGCACCTGCTGGACCAGTGCCGTCCCCTCATGGGCCCACCGCAGCTCTTGAATGACCTTTTCAAGTCCCCTGAAGTGCCTTTATTGGCCTAAATGGCCCCTGATTGACTTATGTGGTCCCTATTGGTCCTATATGGTCCCCATGAGCCCTCAACGTCCCTAGACAGCCTTACATTATATGCCACTGGGCCCTGTTGGGTCACCACCGGCCCCTGATAGGCTTGCACTGGACCCACCGAGCCTATACCGACCCATGAAGGGCCTATGTCGAGCCCTCATGGACCTCCGATGACCACACGCAGGCATGTGTGGCCCCATCAGCAGTGGTCCGTCTATCCCATGTACTTACGGCCTTTTTGGCCGATGTGACACCGGTAGTATATAGAAATGTTATAACTAAATGTCGTTATTACACAGTCAAAAGTCACAGAAAGAATATCCAAGTTCAAAAATGGCCTCAAACCCAACAAAAACTAGTATAAATCACCTTCAAAAGCCGTAAGTCTATTAAACGCCATAGGGGAATAGCTACAGTCCCCCGCAATTTCGTCACGAGCATCGGGCCAATCAGCGTCGAGTATTGCCGAACGCCGATTGGTCGATTTCTGCTAGCCTGTAAATGCTGCTTGCGGATATAGTTTTGAACAAGTGAGGGTCGCGGCTACTAATTATCGCTTGTCACCACTTTTTCGTCGGGAACGTTCTACCTGGTTTATATAGCCTTGGTGAAGATTCAGATTTGGATTGTTGTGATTGATGTGTGGCTTTGAGCAAGGCAGTATATACATTTTGATATACCTTGGGGAGATATACCTATATACATTAGCCAGTATATACCTAGGCCTTGAGTATTGGTTGAATATTGCCACTTCGCAGTATTGGCTATTGGCAGTGTTGGCGATATTGGTATTTTAAGGTAAGATTGATATTTTGACCATTTCATGTTTTGCCAGGATTTCATATTTATAGTCACCGTGATGGTGGATTTCATCATCATAGGCGACGGAACAGGGAGGGCACCATGCCCCCCTTTGATTTTGGCATTTTAACGTTAGCCCTATGGGCATTGCCTGGAAAGAATGGGACCAAAAGTCAACAGTGCCCCCCTTAATTGAAGATGTTCCGCCGCAACTGTTCATCAGACATCATGAGTGAAGGGTTTAATATGGCTTCATTTCAATGACTTAGATTTTGATTATTTCAAACTTGGGGTCCTGCAGTATTTAGTGTGTGACGCACCAGCTAAACCCCGCCTTTGTGACCGTGGGAGTCGCAGACGCTGCAGACACTTGAGCTGGGCTGGGAATTATCTAGCTTTGTCAAAGTCAAACCGTATGCATTAAGTTTGATTCAACAAAAGACGCATAATAAATTGATTGATTGATTGATATACTAGTTTGGGCTAGTTTGAGTTTGTGGGACTGGATTAATTTGCAATTTAGATTAATTAAGACTGTTTTTAGTTAATAATTGATACCTTGTATGTCCTTATGTTATGCTAAAGATATCAAGCAGGTTTTTAGCTCTCAAAGATAGGTAGCTCTCTTCTTACTCACTGGTTAATTACTACCTGGTAGGTCAAGCTACTAGCCAAGTTCAAGTTTCAATCATGGAGACTGAGGTGAATTAGCATAGCTTGATTGAAATTTGGTAGGCTTTTTAGATAAATTGAGCAAAAAGCAAAAGCCTTTTAGCCAAGAGTCAGGAATGGCTGAAGAATGAACAGTTCAGGCTCTATGCTTACCTACAGTCCAAGCCTTAGCCTTCACCTAAACCTACAAATTACAAGCATAGGTATTAGTAAGAAACTGCTAACCTGCTAAGTGCTAGGAGAACAAAGGAATGATCAAATGTGAGATTATGATTCCCTTGGTCTGGAAAATAATGAAGGAAAATGAAAGATAAAAGTAATTGCCAGAACCTGTGGATTTTTTGGTACTCTACAGCATGAATTTAATGTATTCTAAATGTGTTGGCATTTGGTGCTCATTTTATCATAATCTAACACAATCATGACTTGTTTACTTCCTTTTATGTTAATGCTAGGACCAGTAACATCCAGTTTAGTCATCTCATCAGTGTGGGTAGACTCAATGCTGAGCCTCACAGTCACATTTGAGCCTTGCCTTGTCAGCCTCACCTGAGCATTATATTCTTCTCAAAGTGATGTTCATTTGCATGGATTTCAGACACCTAGCTATTCTTGTGTGTGCTTCCAGAGTTTTTATGGCAGTGTTCATTTCATAATTCAGTGTGATGATGTCATTTGGAATTCAGAGGTGTTTTTTACATCACCCAATAACTGATTTTTGTTGCATGGAGATCTATCATGCTTTTGTGCTGGATGGTCAAACCTATTGTAATTTGAAGTTGGTGTCTTCAATTGTTACTTTGTTCTTATAATCAGGGCCCCATTTTTAATTAGCACCCTAGGATTTACCCAGGATTTACCTACATGTCATGTGTGCCCTGCCCCTGTCACAATTGACAAATGTGGATGTATTTTCATTGCCTGTTTTGCTTTGCACATGACATTGTTGAACAATGAAGTTTCTGTTTCAGTGTATCGCTGGGTGTGCAATCAGCAAGGGACCTTATCTACGATTGCAAGTGCTTGACAAGATAAGCTGCTGCCACCTGGAGAAATAACTCCAAGTGAAAGTTCGCCGCCCGGCCGTTAGATGCCAGCAGTGAGCAGTTCTTTCCCTCAGCGGTAAAGAACTGAACGAGAAACGGAACATGATCTTTGTTGGCATCCACCGCCAAGAAGTGTAACACTTGCCAACAGACCAGTGTGTGTACGGCGTTTGTGAGAGCGGTGCCGCGAACTGCGTGACTATGGATCGGACCAGAAACGGCCACGGGCTCTGGCCGGAGAGACACCGCCGGATGGACTCGGCGCACGGATACCCCGCACCAGGTGAGTCGACCGCCGCCTCTGCTGCCGTGGGAGTGTGACGAGAGGCACGTATATCATCAAGTCATTCATTGGGCTTTGTAGGCTGACCATGGCTTCTCCGTGATCTCCTCTGTCGTGCAGCAGTCGCACATTTTTGTTATAGGTACCCTACGCACCAGTGTCCCAAAATTTGTAGATGTGGGTGGGAAACGACATCCAAATGCAAATCATTTTCCACTCTCACCTCCAGTTTTCAAGCCCAATTTTCCACTCCCAATCCCACCGAGAAGGAGCAATTGCGGGAATGGTTGTTTTACATCTGTCACAATTGTAGATAGATTAATGTTTTTTATCATTTTCCCACTCTTTTTGGGCCTTACCTGACCGACAATTTTTCACTCTCATCCTTCTTTTTTTTTTGGTCAGCAATTTTCCCCTCTGACACCCAAGCAAAAATATGATTTTGGTACACTGCTACGCACCGATTGACGATGCCAAAGTTAATGAGCCGTTGTGGGGTCAAATTATGCGATTAGCTATGGATCGTTGTGGGGGCTATAGTTGAACCCCTCAATAACATTGTTGGCCCATCTACGGATACATTTGATGCTAAATGAATCATTGATCATTGTTCAGTATGCGGACAACATTCAAAGATGAGTTTCAAACGATAGCTGTGACAGGTCTACAGCAGTTTCAAGCCCAGTATTCTTAATTTTCCGACCATGAATTTGAGCCGATATCCGGATACTGGGCTGCTCACACCTACATAAAACCCAGTCAGTTTTACGCCAACCACAATATGCCGTGAGGCGCGCCCCTAACCCCCAACAAACAACAAACAACAATATGCCGTGAGCGTGACCATATGTCGGGACCATTCACTGTCAGTGTCTAACAGCTATCATCCACCAATCGAGGTGGTGAGTGGACACTGGACAGGGACACCATCCGGCCTACATTCGTACCCAGTCATATGGGTCGCCTGGCAATGGCGCCCCTTAATCGCTTTCGGCCCCTTTACCAACTCCAGTACTCCACGCCGTTATACTCCTCCTCCAAACACTCCGCATCCAACTACTCTTCCAATACTCCTCCTCTTCTTCTTCTTCTTCGTGGATTAGGGCGCGTATCCAATACGCAACCGAAGTGTGACGTCATGACTAGTGGCTGGGGCATAATCAGCTGACGGCCCTGTGTTAAAGCAATGGGACGAAATTTTATCAGCATTTTTAGAACAAACTGGACCTAGTTAGATAGTTTGGGGGCCATTTTCTAGGTAAACTGAGTATATTCTATTTTTCTACGCCCAAAAAATGCTATGTTTCAAAGCGGAAAGGACCGAATTTCGCGAAATTGTTACGGGCGGCGAACTTGACGCACCATATACATGACCTTGAGATGCGAACTGTGACCGCGTCGGGAGGATTTTGATGCGTAAGGTTTGACATATTTGAGTTTGAGCTGGATAAATATTTTTTATTTGTAAAAAGCAAAGGAGAAAATTCACCATATAAGTTATTTTGAAAATCTTTTTTATTTTAAATCCATTATTTTTAACCTCTTGATCTAAAATGTTTTGTATTTCTGCGTCAATTTCGCCGCCAATTAGGTTTTCACGAAATTTTGTGCTTTGCGTCGTTAGATTTTGCAATATTTTTTCATAGAAAAATAGATCATACATCGTTGTCCTAAATTCAGCTACTAAAACTATCTAACTAGGTCCAGTTTTCTTGGGAAAGATCGGCAAAATATTGCCCCATTGCTTTAGCACGGGGCCGTCAGCTGATTATGCCCCAGCCACTTATCGTGACGTCACGACTTCGGTTGCGTATACTCCTCCAATGCTCCACGCCCCCTTCTCCGCTGTGTTCCGGACTGGTGGTGCCACCTGGTGGCCAATCGACCAAACTCGGCACTCCGGTGCAGTCCGGCCACTTGTCACTGGCACTGCCATGTATCATCATAGCGTGCTGGCAGGGACCGGGGCGGCATTTCCGGACCTGCTTAGACAATGCCCAAACCTGCTGGTCGACTGCCGCCGCTGCTTCGTTGTAGCGTAGTCGACATGGGACTGGTTTTGTGGTTTCGCTAAGCCCGTGATCGCTTTTTGCCAGCTGCTGGTCGGTAGGCCTTGTGAAGTGAATTATAAAAATGCCAGTGGAATTACGAACACTTATGTTTGGCCCATCCCATCGGCTGGTGTGACACGCCCATGGACTTTGATGGTTTTACCGCATCCGATCATATTTTACGGTTGAAAATATCGGTGGATGGCTGCTAGCACCCAATTCGGATATTCTTTTGTTTGTGTGTGATGCTTTATGGTCTAGGAGGCTCGCATTGACCGTCTGTCATTCGAACCACGCAATTTGCCAATATACCATCGCATAATTATGCACCTTTCTGCATTTGCAGTCGGTTTAAAGATACGTAATGGAGCTAACAAGCAATGCATTGCTGAAAGACCCCCAATTTTCGTTTGCGAGTTGTTGGTTTGATGAAGCTCTCAACGTTTTTTTTTTACGTTTGAAGTTTGGTAACTGCTTAGTTTTGGGATCTTCTGGTAAATATTTAGGGTAGGATTCAAACCACTTCCATTCCTATGTTTGCCATAGATATTCGACAGATGTGTCGCATTTGCTCGTTCTTCGGTGAATGAATCGAGTCTACGTAATGCGAGTGTGCCCATGCACTTGCTGAGTTCCAGGTACCGATACGGAAATGCGCGTATATCCTTGCTGAGGCGCTCAAAGTATTTTCGAGGAAAAGGCGTCAGTTTTGCCAGCATTCCTGATAGTTTCCGGAGCTTTGTAACGATGGCGTCATACATTTACTCCATTTTTGAAATAGGAGTGTTTCTCCGTGCATTTTTTTGGTAGATTGGCGGTTTATTTGATGTCGCCAATGGACCTTGATTTTTCCACCAAGGGCATAGTTTTTTTTTTTGCGTGCGTTTTTCCTGGTATCACAATGGTCACGCTTATGTCGGTGTTGGGTCTTATGGTTACTTCCTTGCAGGATGTGCAAGCCTTTGAGGATAGGTGTCATTTTGCCTAATTTAGCCGTTTCACGAGACGTCAGCGATGAAGTCATCGGTGCCTGCTTGCTTCTCTCAACGTTTGAGTCCAATAATATGGGAAAAAGGTTTCGAATTAGCGGCCTCCTCATGAGTCAAGACTCACAGAACTGTTGACCACTGAGGGTGGCAGTTGGTGGGTCACATCGTGCGACATGCGACCTGCCTCACATTTGGTTGACGTTGTCTTTTTTAGCATTTATAATTAACATTTGGAACGCTCTTCTATGTTATCGGTCTTTCTAGGTCCGGCAACGAGCGAGTTTGCGTGCTAGCTGGGGTTGTGGTTAATTTCTTTAGGTCCAAAAGAGGATTTGTTTGTGAGGGTGAATGATTGTAAGTGTTTGCGTTCCATTTCATCAGTATTTTCATGCTAGAATTTCATTATGTAACCTGGCTGTTCCACAGAAAGACCAACGTATATTCTGTGGTTACATGACATGCGTGCTTTGCTTTCGAATGCTTGGTTTTATGCCGCATCGTTTTAATAATCTTTTTAGGCTGGGGGGATCCATGTGATCGCAAGGCACCTCGCAGTTGCGATCAAACGTAAGTTGAATCGGAACAGATATTGGAGGGATCCATCACATCGTAGGCTAAGTAGATACGCAAGTTGTATCGCAAATGGTGAAGATACGAACTAACTTTACGAATCTTCTCGGTCGATCGGAAGGCCGATCGTAGCGAAGCTTTACCTCTTTCTCAAGAGAAAAATATAAGAAATTTTCAAAATTTTCACAAAACCGAAATATATGTTAAACAAATATGGTTGATGAACACGTGTGCAAAATTTGAAGTCGATTTCTTCAAAAATGGCTGCGCTAGAGCGTTTTAAATTTACACGTTGAAAACGGTCACTTTCACGTCATTTTTGTAATGATTTTTTTTCAACTTTGAAATTTAAAAAGTGTTTTGGGCAATTTTTCGCGTTAATTGCGAAAATCTGACCAAAACATGTATCGCACCATCAATGATCCGATACGCCATCAGAGGCCGCGCCGCGGACAGGTGGGCGCGGCGATACCTAGGCCGCGTGGGGGTTACACTGGTGTTCGGGAAGGGCTATGTCAACGCGAGGCAGGCCGCGGGGGAGCCGGTTGCGGCGCCGGTCCGTATTTGTCGGCGCCTAGCAGTGCAGCGGTGCGTTTATGGCGGAGGGAGGGGAGCGGTGTAGTGTCGGCAAGGCCGCACACAGGAGAGGGCACACGGGCCTCCCCCCCATTCGAGTTGGGGCCCCTAATCTTTAGACCGCCGAAAACCATGTAAAATGAACTAAAATAATGATTAAAAAGACCGGGAGGGCCCATCTCGTTCCCCAGCAGGCCCATACGAGTCCATAAATGCCCAGTAGCGCAGTCAGGGGTATTGTGGTGAAATTTCAATGGCCCTCAAAAGACCTCAAAGGGCCCACAGATGGGGTCACCGGGTCCTCAGATGGTCTCGAAGGGCCCCCGGTTAGCGTCAAATGACCCTCATCTGGTGTCAAAGGGCCCTCAGATGGCCAAATGAAGGGCCACAAGATGGCCTCAAAGGGCCCTCAGATGGGTTCAAAGGGCTCTCACTTCTCAGCCAACGTTAAACCTACCTCAGAAGACCTTAAAGGGCGTCAAAGGGCCCTAAACCTGCGTCAGAGGGCCCTGAGCTCGCGTCAAACGACCCTCCGAAGGCCTTAGAGTCCTTAGCTTGTGTCAGAGGGCCCCCAGCTGGTGTCAGTGAGCCCTCCTCAGCTGGCGCCAAAAGTCCATCTGAAGGCCTCAAACGGTCGTCAGCTGGAGTACAACGGTCCTCAGATGCCGTCACGCGGCCCTCAAAAGCCTCAAGGAGCCCTTATAAGGTCTCAAAGGGCCCTCATTTGGCCTCAAAAGGCCCTCCGCTAGCGTTAACCGGACTTCAGAAGGCCTTAAAGGGCCCTTATCTGGTGTCAGAGGGCCCCCAGCTAGTGTCAGAGGGCCCCCCGGCCCTCAGTTGGCGCAAAATGGCCATCAGAAGGCCTCAAACGGTCCGTAACTGGAGTCCAACCGCAACGGTCCTCAGGTGGCGTCAAGCGGCCCTCAACAAGCCTCAAAGGCCGCTTAGAAGGCAGCAAAGGGCCTTCATATGACCCCAAAGGGTCCTCTGCTGGCGTCAAACGGACCTCAGGTCTCAAAGGGCGTCAAAGGGCCCTGAGCTCGTGTCAAATATAAAAGCGCCCTTAGCTGGTGTCAGGAGGCCCCCAGTTGGTGTCAGCGTGCCCTCAGCTGGTGTCAGAGAGCCCTCAGTTGGCATCTACTGGCCATCAGAAGGCCCCAAACGGTCCTCAGATGGCGTCCAACGGTCCTCAGCTGACGTTAAGAGGCCCTCAAAAAGGCCTCAAAGACCCCTCGGCTGCTGAAGAGGCCCTTAGCCTCAAAGGAAACTCAAGAGACGTTAAACGGCCCTAAAAAGGCTTGAAAGGGCCCTCTGCTGGTGGCAAAGGGCTCGCATATGACATCAATAACAGCTTTGTCAAAAACGGACCTGAGAGACCTTGCCGGTCCCTGGTTAGAAGGGACTCCTGTCTCTTGCAGTAACCTGAGTGGCCCACGTTTACTGAGGGGCCCCTGGTTATTGAAGGAGTCCCTGGTTACTGGAAGGACCCCTGGTTATCTGAGGGTTCCCTGGTCACCTGGTGGGTCCCTGATCAATTGAAACCTCCCGATCATCTGAGCGCCCCCTGATTGCCTTGGTCTTGGCGTTGGCGTACAGTTTAAAGTCGTCGGCACACTGCGGCCTCCTCTTTCTCAACAAGTCCCTCTATTTCTTCTGCAGCGAGGGCGATTTCGTCAAAATACTCCTCCATCGCGAAGCCTCGTGCGCAGACGCAGTCTTCGGGGCGCTCGCTGCGCCAACTCTTGAGTCTTGACGCCAACTGACGGGCTCCAAATGGAACAGATGGACTCCGAAACGAACGTGGGAATGCCGACACATGATCCCTCCAAATTTACAGAGGAGGAGATGTCCCTGACAGCCCATTTGCAATAGGGGTCACTTTTACACTGTAGACGTATGGGGAATTCGACCTTATCGACATGGTACTACGAGGTCAGCTGATCTGCTTGGCATTTAAATCGTAGTAAAACTGGCATTTAAACGCTGCGAAACAACTTACGTACAACGTAGCTCCGATTTGCCGCTCTTTCTTTTTCATCCCTCCGATTTTCTTCCGATCAAGAGAAGTTTCGTACCGAGAGAAGTTTCGCAGCCACGTCGGATATAACTTACGATAGCACGGATCCCCCCAGCCTTAGTATATTCTATTGTTCATTTGCTCGGAGTTTATGTTTAGAAGTGACTGTGATAAATATTATAAGGCTGGGGGGATCCATGTGATCGCAAGGCACCTCGCAGTTGCGATCAAACGTAAGTTGAATCGGAACAGATATTGGAGGGATCCATCACATCGTAGGCTAAGTAGATACGCAAGTTGTATCGCAAATGGTGAAGATACGAACTAACTTTACGAATCTTCTCGGTCGATCGGAAGGCCGATCGTAGCGAAGCTTTACCTCTTTTTCAAGAGAAAAATATAAGAAATTTTCAAAATTTTCACAAAACCGAAATATATGTTAAACAAATATGGTTGATGAACACGTGTGCAAAATTTGAAGTCGATTTCTTCAAAAATGGCTGCGCTAGAGCGTTTTAAATTTACACGTTGAAAACGGTCACTTTCACGTCATTTTTGTAATCACTTTTTTCAATTTTGAAATCTAAAAAGTATTTTGGGCAATTTTTCGCGTTAATTGCGAAAATCTGACCAAAACATGTATCGCACCATCAATGATCCGATACGCCATCAGAGGCCGCGCCGCGGACAGGTGGGCGCGGCGATACCTAGGCCGCGTGGGGGTTACACTGGTGTTCGGGAAGGGCTATGTCAACGCGAGGCAGGCCGCGGGGGAGCCGGTTGCGGCGCCGGTCCGTATTTGTCGGCGCCTAACAGTGCAGCGGTGCGTTTATGGCGGAGGGAGGGGAAGCGGTGTAGTGTCGGCAAGGCCGCACACAGGAGAGGGCACACGGGCCTCCCCCCCATTCGAGTTGGGGCCCCTAATCTTTAGACCGCCGAAGACCATGTAAAATGAACTGAAATAATGATTGAAAAGACCGGGAGGGCCCATCTCGTTCCCCAGCAGGCTCATACGAGTCCATAAATGCCCAGTAGCGCAGCCAGGGGTATTGTGGTGAAATTGTAATGGCCCTCAAAAGACCTCAAAGGGCCCACAGATGGGGTCACCGGGTCCTCAGATGGTCTCGAAGGGCCCTCGGTTAGCGTCAAATGGCCCTCATCTGGTGTCAAAGGGCCCTCAGATGGCCAAATGAAGGGCCACAAGATGGCCTCAAAGGGCCCTCAGATGGATTCAAAGGGCTCTCAGCCAACGTTAAACCTACCTCAGAAGACCTTAAAGGGCGTCAAAGGGCCCTAAACCTGCGTCAGAGGGCCCTGAGCTCGCGTCAAACGACCCTCCGAAGGCCTCAAAGAGTCCTTAGCTTGTGTCAGAGGGCCCCCAGCTGGTGTCAGTGAGCCTTCCTCAGCTGGCGCCAAAAGTCCATCTGAAGGCCTCAAACGGTCGTCAGCTGGAGTACAACGGTCCTCAGATGCCGTCACGGCCCTCAAAAGTCTCAAGGAGCCCTTATAAGGTCTCAAAGGGCCCTCATTTGGCCTCAAAAGGCCCTCCGCTAGCGTTAACCGGACTTCAGAAGGCCTTAAAGGGCCCTTATCTGGTGTCAGAGGGCCCCCAGCTAGTGTTAGAGGGCCCTCAGTTGGCGCAAAATGGCCATCAGAAGGCCTCAAACGGTCCGTAACTGGAGTCCAACCGCAACGGTCCTCAGGTGGCGTCAAGCGGCCCTCAAAAAGCCTCAAAGGCCGCTTAGAAGGCAGCAAAGGGCCCTCATATGACCCCAAAGGGTCCTCCGCTGGCGTCAAACGGACCTCAGAAGGTCTCAAAGGGCGTCAAAGGGCCCTGAGCTCGTGTCAAATATAAAAGCGCCCTTAGCTGGTGTCAGGAGGCCCCCAGTTGGTGTCAGCGTGCCCTCAGCTGGTGTCAGAGAGCCCTCAGTTGGCATCTACTGGCCATCAGAAGGCACCAAACGGTCCTCAGATGGCGTCCAACGGTCCTCAGCTGACGTTAAGAGGCCCTCAAAAAGGCCTCAAAGACCCCTCGGCTGCTGAAGAGGCCCTTAGCCTCAAAGGAAACTCAAGAGACGTTAAACGGCCCTAAAAAGGCTTGAAAGGGCCCTCTGCTGGTGGCAAAGGGCTCGCATATGACGTCAATAACAGCTTTGTCAAAAACGGACCTGAGAGACCTTGCCGGTCCCTGGTTATAAGGGACTCCTGTCTCTTGCAGTAACCTGAGTGGCCCACGTTTACTGAGGGGCCCCTGGTTATTGAAGGAGTCCCTGATTACTGGAAGGACCCCTGGTTATCAGAGGGTTCCCTGGTCACCTGGTGGGTCCCTGATCAATTGAAACCTCCCGATCATCTGAGCGCCCCCTGATTGCCTTGGTCTTGGCGTTGGCGTACAGTTTAAAGTCGTCGGCACACTGCGGCCTCCTCTTTCTCAACAAGTCCCTCTATTTCTTCTGCAGCGAGGGCGATTTCGTCAAAATACTCCTGCATCGCGAAGCCTCGTGCGCAGACGCAGTCTTCGGGGCGCTCGCTGCGCCAACTCTTGACGCCAACTGACGGGCTCCAAATGGAACAGATGGACTCCGAAACGAACATGGGAATGCCGACACATGATCCCTCCAAATTTACAGAGGAGGAGATGTCCCTGACAGCCTATTTGCAATAAGTGTCACTTTTACACTATAGACGTATGGGGAATTCGACCTTATCGACATGGTACTACGAGGTCAGCTGATCTGTTTGGCATTTAAATCGTAGTAAAACTGGCATTTAAACGCTGCGAAACAACTTACGTACAACGTAGCTCCGATTTGCCGCTCTTTCTTTTTCATCCCTCCGATTTTCTTCCGATCAAGAGAAGTTTCGTACCGAGAGAAGTTTCGCAGCCACGTCCGATATAACTTACGATAGCACGGATCCCCCCAGCCTAAGAAGGATAAAACAACAACAATAGGTATCCCATCTCCGTTGTCCTCTTTCGTCCAGGCAAAGCTCGTCTATTATTTTATCATCTTTTGGGGTTCTTAAATCTTGGCAAAGATAGCATTTGTGTCATTCATGTACTATTATTTTAGCGTTATTTATATTAGTTATTGTTATTGTTCCCGTTGAAATAATTGTTTGAAGGTGTGTTCCTAATCCTGAAACAGGAACTCAATAACCAAGAGCAGACAACCGCTAATTCTTTATTAGTGTATCGCAATAAATCTTCCTCCGGTGCTCAGTTAGACAGACAGGCTGTGAACAATCCCCAATTTCCTCTGTGTCCGCTAGCCATAAGTCATAACCTCCTCCAAACAGTTTGCGATCATTAGTACGCTCACTCAGCGTTCGATAGCACGGCTTAGGCCATTTTGCAACTCGTTATTATCCAGTGCCTGATTTCATCTGTCTCAATCGTTGATCAAATATGTTGACACAATGCAGGTCATCCGTTTTTTGATTACAGTTAGGTTGAGTTGATGATCTGCATATTTGATGCGTGAAGCATTGTTTACCTAACCGAACAATTTACAGTAACTATTCGATTAATTTTGACACTGTATTCATTGCATATATGCTCTTATCGCTAAGCAGCATTTCATATGCTACATGCTATGAATATCTGATGATGTTCGGGGCTCATTTGCCTATCGGTGCACACCTCGTCTGGCACAGGAATCACCGTGTACTCGGGTCACACGATGCCGGATGTACCGGCAGCAGGTGAAGAAAGTTCGCGACTGGTGTGACCCTTACATTTTAATTAGGTGTCCTCGTTTCAGCTGCTGGTGTCATGTGCATTTGTTTCGTTTCTGTCTTCTTTTTTTGTTGTTATTTTTGTTATGTGCTTTCTGACCACCATACCACCAGGGAGACACCGGTTGGTCACGTGACTCGGAAACAAAAATCAGCTGATAGAGTGGCGGAATCGCCGTTATCAGACACGAATAATTCCGGACGATAGAGCGGCAGTATAGGAGTCTTCTTCACAACAGGCAAACATTGTCATGTTTATCATTCAATGATCAAGAAACGTTCATAAATTATATATTTCTTCGACGATTACCGCCGCAACCAACGCGCACACATCGTTACCAGCACATAAAGCTGTGCTTTGCGATATTATTTGTAAAGAAACGGCCAATACCTATGTACTAATTATGTGTAACAAAGCTCGAAAACGATAGCATTCTATCTTGCTTCAGCCTTCTACTTACGCTTTTATGATTACGACAACGACACCATACGGCCTATCGACAATATGCAACTCCGTGGAGCGTCCGGCCGCACTCTGCAGAGTGTGCCGAGATCGGTGGCGGACCATCCGCGGCCGTCCACCTGCGCTGCCCCGTGCCCGACCGCTGGATGGGCGACGCCGACGCCTAGCTCGTCTGGATACCATCCACTCAACGGTTACACAGATGCAAAAAGACGACTGGGCGGTGGCCGCCAGCTGCGCACACAACTAAGCTACTTGGCTACGCCCTCTCGGGGAGGGGAGGGAGGAGCAACAACCGTTAACAGTCTGAACTCTGATGAGCCAATGGAGTCAGCCAATCAGCGCTGTTCCGCGCGTAGACGGGAGCTCTGTTTTCGCTGGTCCGTCAGTCACCAGCATCGTTCCGTGCTCTCGCTCATAGCTATTCGGCCGTGTTTTCGTGTGTAGGTCAGCAAAAACAGTGAGAGAGATTCTCGGATCGCGCCAGTCGGTCGCAAGGGTATCTATTGTCTATGTACTTTCCAGTATTGCAAACGTTATTGTTAGGAGCCGAGGGTAATCAGCAGTCGACGCATTTGTTCTGTTATAATAAAATTGAAAATAAAGCGAGGTATATTCACTTAAATTCACATATCACCTTTGATTTTTTTGGCACGGACTACTTGCCCCTGCTACAGCACACAGCCGATCTCTATGTTTCTGTTCCAGAGCTGCAGTGGACACGGCAAAAATACCCTTCCGTTCTGAAAACTTAATCCAAAAGTACACAGATTTCACGACGAACTACCACTTTCATACCATTTTCTTGCTCACAGGTGCTCAGCAATAAGCGCGCGACTGATTGCAGCTAGTGCACTCACGATTACTAGTTCGCGCTCGCCAAACCTGTCATTTACGTCCACCACCAATACCATCAACATCTGTCCAATTAAGTACCTATTACCATATCGAGCCAGAATGAGACCACGACACATTATCGTCCTATTACATAGCACAAATTCAGGGGTGGGGGTGGGGGTGGGGGGGGGGGGGGGGGAATCCGTAAAGATACCAAACTCCAATCACAGCCAACATCGTTTTGGGACGGGGAGTCGAAGCCGGGGCTCGTATCGACGTATCCTTCACATATCCAGGGGCGTCGCCGACGGGGGGGTCGGGGGGGTCGCGACCCCCCCCACTCGTCAGAACCGGGGGGGTCGACCCCCCCACTTTTGGCGATGCTGAGTATGCTTTTTTTAGCTATTATGTCAGGGAAGTTGGCGTCAACAACATCAACAAATACAAGGTCAGATTCAGAATCGCTTCAAGAGCTCCCATAGTCCCTATTGCTTATAGGTCAATAAGCTGTGGGCTAGAACAACAGCATGACAATATGATTCTAGTCCCCTTTTATACCTCAAATGAGCGAGCGCGTCAAAACTGACCCATGCGTTCGTCTGATTGTCAAAATAATGGTTGCAGTCGATTCGTCGGATGACGTATCAGTAACTACGAGGTAGGTACATGGCTAGCCTCAGCCCTGCTACCCTCGGACCTGCCTGCATAGGGGAAATGGGGTCAATGGTGGATCCCTCTGGGGCTTTCCTAATAAGACGCGCAAAAAGGAGTATATTGCAACAAAACTTCCAGTGACCTCGAGTTAATGAATTTTACACCTATTCTAAAAAAAAAATTGCCCTGATTCGAATATGTTCGAATGATGACCTTAGTTAACTTTTTTGAGTTTTATTTGCTTCCACTTACGTGTGTGTTTTTGGGGGCTGAATTCGAGTTTAGCGCCCGTTTGAACCGTTTGAAGTAGTTTTGATAAATGGTGGTTATGTAACATGTTACGAAGCTATCGTTGGTGGTTGTCAGTCACCCACTCTAGATGGCCGGCAGGAAGCCTGCTGGTCGACCTGACCTGACCCGACCCGATCTACCCAAAATGCATGGAGTCATCATTTTTGTTCAAGACTAACATCAAACTCGTACTCGGGACCCCGATAACAGCTACGGCTCACTAAGTTCTAGCAGGCGGCCAGATTTTTCCTACTTTTGGGCGTTGACCTAAGATGACCCGGCCAAGACCTTGAAATTGGGCATCATTGGCTTTCTCTCATCACGGGCAGCATTCTCGCCCTTCCACGAAGCTCTACCTCGATCAGGGGCCGAAAGCATGCCTTAGCGTTACGTTGGTAAGCGTTTTACCTTAGCGACCCGTAAAATACGAATAAGAGCTAGCCTACAGCAACACAGCGTATTCGATAGCTTTTTTAAAGCTCTTTCGCCAACTTCGCCTCAGATATGACTTCGGGTCTATGACTTGTGTACCATAGAGTCCAAACAGCTAAACGGACGGATTTTGCCGAAACATTTGTTATGTAACAACCTATGATTCAGTGAATGTGTATGATATTCATGTTATCACCATCGTTTTTGTTTCGTCGAAACACGTCGCATGGCTTACAATTTGAACTCGAATAGAAAACTTGACATCAGGCAAAGGTCATGACCTGACTAGAGAAGAACCTGCTGCATATGGATCGATCTGTGTTACTGAGCTGAACACACTCCAGGTGCTGTCATCGCTCTACAACGTCTCCATTTAAAGTTGTCGAAAATGTGTTAGAGACCTTTGATGACCTAAGCACTGACCATTCCAGTCACCACTGGTCATTAGCTGCACCTTGTCTCTAAAATGAACAAGGTACCATGGCTACAACAGTATCTAGCGTTTTTAGCATAGGTATTCTTTCAAAGCAGAAGGCATCGTGCTTTTTCCCATATCTTATCATGATTGGTGAGGTCACATACCTATTTGACCTGACTTCACTTCTCAGATGTAAAATCCCAGATCCATGAACTGTTGGCACTTATAATCCCATTCATTACACCAAATTTCAGACTTATAGGAGTCAGGAGATAATCTATAGGAATGACAAGATTGCAGTTTTAAGAGGCATTAAAACTGAACTTGACATGACATCGTGACCTGACTTCAGGTGACCTGTGCTTGATTTTTATGCACGATGCAAAATTGATGTACAATAAGATATACCGCTGCTTTCGCGGCGCTGCGCGCCGAGGTCTTTCTCCGGGCACACGAAAAAAAACGGGAGTGTGGCTAAAAACACCCCTACCCATCAAGACGAAGACCGGAAACCCGACCCCCCCAATCAAAAATCCGTGGCGACGCCCCTGCACATATCTGGGCGTCTCACTCCTTTCGACACTTAATCAACCCTGGCACACCATCCACCGGGCAGACTTGTGATCAGCTCAGTTGAGCCGGCTCAAAAATCAGCTCAGCTCATGAGCCGGCTCAACATTTTGCCAAATTGTTGAGCTGTGAGCTGAGCCGGCTCTGTAATGCATTGAGCTGAGCTGCTGTCTGAGCTGAGCTGAATGAGCTTGAGCTGAGCTGAGCTGAATGAGCTTGAGCTGAGCTGAGCTGAGCTGAGCGAGCTGAGCTGAGCTGATTGAGCTGAGCGAGCTGAGCTGAGCTGAGCTGAGCTGAGCTGAGCTGAGCTGATTGAGCTGAGCTGAGCTGATTGAGCTGAGCTGAGCTGAGCTGATTGAGCTGAGCTGAGCTGAGCTGAGCTGAGCTGAGCTGATTGAGCTGAGCTGATTTAGCTGAGCTGAGCTGATCCAGTTCTAATTCTTTTCAGTTCATGCTTGGAAATTAACTCAGGATTTGATGCTTCAGCTATGAGCTAGCTATGGAGTGAGCAATTACACTGCCTTCGTGATCGCACTTAAAAATATCAAAACTCTAAAGAAATCAATATTAATCACTAATCAAGCTTAATTTATTTCATCCATGTTGCATGGAAATTGGAAGACCAGGGTCTTGGCCAATTTACAGGCTAATACAGCCAGTCTCAAGTTTCAAGTCTGACTGCAAGATGAATACCTACTGTCAGGCTTTGATGCTTCGCCTTGACACTCTGCTCCGCAATGTACAATTCAGCATTCTTCACTTTGTTATTTAAGCAGTTATTTAAATTGATTTTATCGATAAGGGTTCTTACCTCTGCATAAAATATTTACAATTAGGAATTAGCAAATGTTCCTCTTCGTTGGTTGAATGTGGGCTAAGCAACCATATCCTATTGAAAGTGGGGTGGGGCAGAGGCGCTAACTGGAACTCTCACCTTCTGATGTCCATAATATGGGAAAAGCTCCCTTATTCACACGCCGACTATGAATTCTAATTGTGTTGACATTGCCTTGGTTGAGATCAGGGTGGTGTTTGGTTTCACTCAAGGTTTCACTGATAACAGCACGCTGCTATCACACGTGTCAAATGGGGTTTCCATGGAGATATAAACAAACTCTTATCTCCAAGTTCCAACACTACCCCAAAATGTAACGTCAGCTCCTGGCAGGGTGCCAAGAGCGGATGGCGGCGTGGGCGTGCTGCTCTCGGCCGTGAAACACCGCCTAGTTGAGATGATTCCATGGCGTTTTTTTCGTCTAGCAGATTTTCGTCCGACTTTTCTTCGTCTGGCATTTTTTCGTCTGTACATTTTTTCGTCTGTAAACTTTTTCGTCCAGACTTTTTTCGTTCGTATATTTTGAACTTATATGTTATGTTAACATCGCGGGTGCACACTCTGATAACATGTGATAACACTGCCAAGAACAGTCCATTTCATGTAACTATAGTCTGAGTCCAAGTAGACGCACGACTCGCAAAGTCTCAAGGTCTTAATGAGCTTATCTCTTTTGCCCATTGTGTAAGTTGCCTCGCTCCTTGTTAGAGGAGACTTACTTATGCGCCAAGAGTTGGTCTGTTTTTTAACCCTCGCCCGTATTGGTGTTTTTCCAGCCGCGAACGTATAAGGGGGCGGGGGTCCGTTGGACCCCCCCTTGCCGTTTCGTCCCTGATCGAGCTAGAGCTTCGCGGAAAAAACGAGCGTGCTGCCCGCGACGAGAGGAAGCCGATGATACCCAATTTTAAGGTCCTAGGTTATCGGTTGACCTTCCAGGTCAGGTCAATGACCCAAAAGTCGGGAAAATCGGGACCTGTTAGAACGTCGTAAAACGTGGCTGCTATGGGGTTTTTCGGGGTGCTGATCACGAATATCATGTTAGTTATGATCACTGATGATGTCTTTATGCATTGAGGCCAGGTCGGGTCAGGTCAGGTCAACCAGTAAGGATTTTGCCGGGTATTCGTAGTAGCCTCTGACAGCTTCGTAACATGTTACGAAGGCACCAAAACTGCTTCGTAAATGTTCAAATGGTTGCTAAATTCGAATTCAGCTCCAAAAACTAGCCTAGAAACATGTAAAACTCGAAAAAGTGAACCGAGGTCATCAAAGGTCAATGACCTGACCTGACCTTCCGGTGACCTTGACACCCACCCTAATGCATGGGAGCAACATCATATGCCATGTTTGAACACTTGAAACCACAAAAAGACTGCTAACGCGCGGCTAATGCGAGCCGACATACGCCGAATCGCGATTCCGGCCAAACATGGTCTCGAAAAGTAGGTCACAGGTCAAAGGTCATTAGGGTCAGGGTCATGAAATTTTTAGGATAGGTGTAAAATTGATTATCGCGAGGGTACTGAAAGTTTCGTCGCGATGGGCCGCTTTTTACGCGAGTTATTCGCGAAAAACAGAGGGGGTCCGTTCGACCCCCCCCCCCCTATACGGGCGAGGGTTAAGCATGTCCGATTTAAAAAGAACGACTGAGCGATCTAAGCGTGAATTTAACTGAGCGGAAACTGAGCTAAGCTGAATTGAGCGGAAACTGAGCTGAGCTGAACGGGAACTGAGCTGAGCTGAGCTGAGCGGAAACTGAGATGAGCTGAGCGGAAACTGAGCTGAGCTGAGCGGAAACTGAGCTGAGCGGAAACTGAGCTGAGCTGAGCTGAGCGGAAACTGAGCTGAGCTGAGCTGAGCGGAAGCTGAGCTGAGCTGAGCTGAGCGGAAACTGAGCTGAGCTGAGCTGAGCGGAAACTGAGCTGAGCTGAGCTGAGCGGAAACTGAGCTGAGCTGAGCTGAGCGTGAGCGGAGCACAGCCGGTTTGAGCGGAGCGTGAGCTGAGCTGAGCCGTGTTAAACTGAGCGGGAGCTGAGCGGGAGCGGATAAAACGGAGTTGAGCTGAGCGAGCTCACTTTTTTCTTGAGCTGTCACAAGTCTGCCACCGGGCCAGGTCGGCTCCGACCATCTTGAGTTCCATACTGAGATCTGATAACTGACCGTCATTTGTTCCTATCAGTCAGCGCGCACTATGCCTTAGCACAGCAAGTGCACTATGCGGCCTTCTTTAGATACCGCCTCGGAGCAGGGCGCTGGTCCTGGGTGCCTGGCGCCTTTTGTTCGTGTACGGCTAGCAGCATTTTCGGGGTCCGATGGTCTCCGCAGTGGCGGCGCTGGTCACCGTGGAGCCGTCGGACGACACCGTCAGATGAAGCGCCCGCATCTGGTGACCTGTGACACAGCGAGTCGCGACACGTCAGGTCTCACGACGACCGTCCCGTTTCGGTCGCGACGGCCGTTATATAAACAGTCACGGCGGCCGTCACATACCAGGCACAGTGACCGTTACACACGAGCCAATGCGATCGTCAATTAGCAGTCACGGCGACGTCACAGGTTGCTACGGTCGTCAAATTTCCGCCACGGCGACGACAACTCATAGCTCATATCGTTTCCTGTCGCACACTTCGCTGTAATTGCAATACACTAGCCTGTTTATGCGTTTATCACTCAAAAGTCGTAGCCCGAGTCTGAGACCCATCATACCTACGTCACGATCCCTGCAACGGCACCTACATTAGCAGGCATCCCGTCCCGGCAACACACGAAGTTCTCTCCACTCTCCAACCACTCACCTAGGGACTTGGAGGGGGGGGGGGGGCGAAGTAATCTTGGGGGTGACATAGCCAGGACGTGTAGTCGAGCTGCCGTCGGCGGGCGTGCCACGAATGGCCGGCGGACCTCCGTCGGCTGGCGGGCCACCATCAGCCGGAGGGCCGTAGTCGGCCGACGGGCCGGTGTCGGTCGACGAGCCACCGTCGGCCGGCGGGCCGGTGTCGGCCGGCGGGCGGGCCACTGTTGGCCTTTGAGCCGGCGTCCGTCGGTTGGCCTCCGTCCGCTGGCGGGCAGTCTGCATAACAATAAATAGTTGAATTAGTTACTCTAGTGTTCACTGTTCAAGTTCATTGGTTACTCTTCATCAAAATTGTGATTCTTTATAATCTTTAATGTAAAAAACTGAAGTTTCACCATTACTCTGGACACTGTGCTGAAATTTCAGCGCAATCCGCCTGTTACACCCGACATGTTGATGGTAGCCTGGTTTATATGTGATATGTACCTACGACATTATATTTGCTCAATTAATTTTTCTCATCTGCACTGCTGAAAGTGTTCCACTGAAGACGTTGGTAACGATAAGGCAGACGTAGCACAAGCTTCTTCTTTCTTCTTCTTCGTGGATTAGGGCGCATAGCCAATAACAGGTTCAAGGTTGTAGGTTAATACGCATTCCCACCCAAATGGCAGCTCGTGCTATGTTCGCCCAACCGATACCAAGACGTCTTCCCTATGAGACAAAACATTTATAATCATTAATGAAGAATGTACTTAATATGGTTTACAATTTACATAGCCTTGCTTGATACATTTTTTCATGGTCCTTTTGATCAGGTTGTAGGTAATAGGTACGCGTTCCCGCCCAAATGGCATGTGCTATGTACGCTTAACCGATACCAAGACGTCTTCCCTGTGAGACAAAACATTTATCACAGTGTATATAAATAACATTTATAATCATTAATGAAGAATATACTTAATATGGTTTACAAATTACAATTTACATAGCCTTGCTTGATACATTTTTTCATGGTTCTTTTTGTCTCAGACCTCACTGCTCTAGAGGCCAACTTGAGTCATTCCCAGCTATTTGAATATCACAGATAAGAAGCTAAAACACAAAATCACCCAACCGGTCACTGATAATCTCCCACGATGAAAAAACAGGTTTTAAAATTACCGTTTCCCATCAACATAAACCAATATCAACAAAAACCAAGTCAGAAAACATCTTGAAACTAAAAAGTGTTCTCTGTCAGCAAATAAAACGTCGCTTAGCCAATCGAATGCAACGCAGTGCGTCTGCTAGCGACAAACGTATATTAGCAGCATTTACAGTACGCAACTTGTGGCTGTAAATCATGGCCCGCAGGGTTCAACACCGAATTCTGCGAGTTCCCGATTTTTATTGGTTTTAAAAGTTATCTAATCAGATAGAGAATTTAATTTGCTGAAATATCGTGACTTCAATAGATGCCGACTCGGTCTTGTTTTTTAGTAATATTCTATTGAATGTTACAGTGAGACCTTTAGCAGGAAGGACGCTAATACATTCCAGACCAGAAAAATGTAGCTTACAACATCAAAACTGCAATAAAACATGCATATCTGGAAAGAAAATTGAATTTTAATTTCAAAGAAGTCCTTTTGCACGCCAACCTCCGACAGCTTTACCAAATATTGTTGTTTTTGTTCAGGACTGTTCAGTTTCTAAAAAAACTAAGTTTCATATTCGGAAGCCAATTGCCAAATTTCCCGATTTAAATGAGCTTTGATTTTTTGATATGTTATAATGTGGGTATTTTTTATTATTTTAGTGATTCATTTAGATGCCGACTCGGTCTTGTTTTCAAAAAATATTACATTTAGTGGGACAGGGTGACCAAGGACACCAATGGCGGTTGTGTCTTCAACATCAACTAAATACAGTTTTAAATGTTTAAAAGCCAACAAAACACACATAATCTGAAAGATATTTCAATTTTGATATTTGTTGACCATATTTTAAACCCCACATCACTGAAATTACTCGACAATTCAGGGTGGAGCATTGGCAGGTCCGGAAGGCTGAACAGCTCAGAACCATAATAATTTCGAAATTCAATGAAAGAGTGTCGGCCTTTGATATTACTTTTTATCCTTCAATTTTAATTTTTGATTGTGAAAAATTAATTTCGTCCATGAACAATCTTTGCATTTTAAGATATATAATTTTTGAAATGGCGGAGATAACCAACAATTTATTTTCGTTAATACTTCACAGGTTCATACATGACGTGCTCTGTGGTCATAAATCAAAAATATATATACCAGTATAACGCCTTTTGGGGCGACTAACGGAGCGAGCGAGAGGGTGGGCCTTGCACGTGCGAAATTGCGAGGGGGTACCTCCAACTGACTTGTGCACGGCACCCTACTAACTGGTCTCTAGCGATGTGCCAAATTTGGGCACAATCGGCCCAGCCGTTCTCGAGATCTGGAAGCGGCACCCTGCACGTGCGCACGTGCAAAATGGGTCCCAACTGACTTGTGCACGGCACCCTACTAACCGGTCCCTAACCGTGTACCAAATTTGAGCGCAATCGGTCCAGCCGTTCTCGAGATCTGGAAACGACCCCTGCACGTGCGCACGTGCGGCAGCACCCCAACTCTGGCACATGTATATGCAGTGCCTAGTGGGTGCCTACCTACATGCCAACTTTCAGCGCAATCGGCCAAGTAGTTACCGAGATATTGCAACAATTACAAAAGTGACACTACTTCGTTTTGCACGTGGCACGTGCATAAGGGGTCACCCACATGCATCGGGAATAGTCCAATACTTGGTAGAAGGAATGAAGCTACCCTACAAAAATTACCGCGTGTAAATCGGTCAAGTGGTTGCTGAGATATAAGCCTCGCAAAAGCGTGACCACGGCCGGCCGGCCGGCCGGCCGGCCGGCCGGCCGGCCGGCCGGCCGCTCATACTCAGAAATTTCTGTTAATCTAAGGAAAGACTACGCTCGCTTCGCTCGCTCCGTAACAAACTATAAAACTTATTGAAATCTGTTGCTTAGTTCTCTTTTTTAGACTTAAAAGGTCAGCTGAAAATAGTGGTCAAAATACCTTAGTGTTGTAATTTCGAACCGGTTTTACCTAGTTCTCTATATACCGTGCATACCACTAGTCGGCTGCTGTAGGCAGTCGCGACGTGCTGGAAGCCTGGGGAGAAACAGATTCTTTGCTTCGGCTAACGATACGAAGACGTACATCATATACGAGATATGATGTACATTGTACGTCTTGTATACGAAGTTGTTATGTACGTCTATGTATTGTATTGTACGTCTATGATATACGAAGACGTACATCATACACCATATAAGATTTCTTCTCCTCCGTGCGGTAGACAGGCCTCCGCCAGCTGTTGGTCAGATGTTCGCTCTTATGACAGACACATAAGTGCATGGGTGGAGAATGTTTGAAAAAGTTACCCCGGCCGGCGACCGATAGTCGCGGGAAGACGATATACTCACGTTGTTCTCAACGGTCATCATCAAACCCCTATTCTGACGCATGGAATAGGGTGCTGTGTTTGCTCAAGGATGAGCGTTGTATCCGACACCGTATTATTCATAACATTTTTGGAATGATCGAAAAGGCAATTTCCTTTTAAATTATTATTTCTTTTTACTTAAACTTCCAATTTCACACCGAACCCAAACCAAACCATATGCCATTTTGAGTACCTAAATGTTGCGTTTTCAGCTTTTTATTGTGTCTCAAAATAGCTACAAAAAGACAACTCACCATAGTAGAAGCTTTACAGAGAAATTGACAGATCGAACCAAGCAAAGCACTAAAATAGGTCACTGACATCCACGGGCGTAGCCTTTTTCAATGTTGGGCGGCTCTTATAATACAAACAGGGAGTCGATCCAGGAATATCGACCGGTCCCGGTCTCGTAGCTCAGTTGCTAGAGCGTTGGATTCCGCGTGGCGAGAGCACGCGGCCCGGTTAAACAGTCCGAGTTCGAAGCATGATGGCCGCTCGGTGTTTATGAGCACCCTGACGGGTACGCTCATAAACGGGTGTGGTTGCGGTTGGTGGCAGGTCAGTTGGAGGCAATGAGGTCAAGCAGTAATTTTGAAAAAGTGCGCCGAAGGCGCGCCAAAATTTCGAAACTGAACAGGATTTGAGAGCAATCTTGGCATTGGCGACCACACGCGGGTCTTAGGGTTGGAGATTATGGCAAGTTAAGTAAATGGTAAATACCTACCTGATTTGCAATATTACGCCCATGGAAGTCAACATTCGAAGAGCATGAGTTTTCTTTTCTCGTATGGAGACAGCTTTTAGGATTTACAAGAGTAGAAAAGTTACCCCGGCCGCGCCGGGGTAGGCTGAAAGTTACCCCGGCCACGGCCGGGGTGGCCGGGGCAGGTTCTCCACCCATGCATAAGTGCCTTTTGCAGGCTACACTGCTCTTTTCTTGACTGAGGCTAGCTGCTCTGAGGCCCGGGTTTATTCGGTGATGACTGATGCCATCCAACTGACGTTCAATTGTTCAGAAGGACCAGTTCGATGGTAAACATGTCATTCACTGCTGTTTTATTTCCTGATGTCAAGTGC
The DNA here is from genome assembly GCF_019059575.1 of Amphibalanus amphitrite. Classification (NCBI taxonomy): domain Eukaryota; kingdom Metazoa; phylum Arthropoda; class Thecostraca; order Balanomorpha; family Balanidae; genus Amphibalanus; species Amphibalanus amphitrite. The sequence goes on from NW_024882103.1 coordinate 63,020, forward strand.
TATTCACTGTTCCCGTCTATTCAAAGCCTTCCTAGCGTCACACTGCGCTCCTGGTTGGCTGCGGCTGATGCATGATGTCCACCTGGGCCCAGCCTGACCACGCTGCAGCTCCCTGCACCTTCTGGCTGTCCACAATGACCCGCGAACCGCCCCATCGGTCACCGTCCCCCCGCCCCCGACAGACCATTGTTGAACATGGGTGCGCCACTTCTGAGGAGCCGCCTGTCAGACAGTTTGGAGCCAGTAAAAAGACCGGTGGTGGTCGGACTCGGAAGAGCCTTTAGGGATTATTTAACTGTGTGCAGGCTGCTTCTCCGTAACGTTTAGGTACTTTTTTGTTGGTTGGCCGTTTCATTTTTCAAAAGTTCAAAATCGGCTGTAGTTTCATCATACGGCTTTGACACGGCGGCATATTTAAAATCTGAAATATGTTGAGACAGGGACCTCTGCATGCTGACAACTGAGGTCTATGGTCGGGAATTATGTGAGGAATCTTTCGAGACATCTTTCGAGGCATCTTTCGAGGCAGGGCTTCTTTCAGACCGATGCTCTTTGAATTTTCCCTGTCTTGTAATTCCGTCTACCAGCCAGGTTACTGCTCATTGAACTTGTTATTTAATTGAACGTTTTTTATATGTAAAAACCACAAATCCTGTATTATATTTTACATTTTTCGCTGACATTTGTTAACAAAATGTGACAGCGAATTTTCGACATTTATGTTTTGTCTAGGAGAATTAGATAAGTGTATGGGGAGGTTGCAATATTTCATAGGTGGGGTGCTTTGAAGCTGTTGTGAGTATCCGGGAGCGCCAAATTCCGCTGACCACACCGCACTATCGTCCTATGTTGGGCTGTAAAAAGGCCAGGGAATATCCAACGCGCCTTGCTCACGCGATTGAAATGCTTTGTTCCACTGCGATGGTGTTGCTTCCTCGCGACAAGTACGACACTTTTTTGTGATTCAAACTGCCCCAAATATCAAACCATGATCTTCTTGCAATACTTTATACCGGCAAGGGCGTATGACATCAAAACTCGGGTAAAAATTATCACGGGTTTTATACGATGCTCTATCAGTGATGTAATAGTTCATGGTCCTGCTGTAGGTATGTATGCATTCAATGCAAAAACGTAGCATTTGCCTGGAAACGAAAACTTTCCAGGAATACGAGGCGGAACTACTTATACAGCGGCATGGCTATTCATCGTGCTTTAAATCGGTTTGCAACCGAAGCACACACATAATAACAATAAATATTATGCATAGGCAGGTGTGTTGCCAGTGCCTTGAATGTGTGAACTGCAAAAATTTGACCTGCATCAATGTGGGTGTTGTTGGTAGACGATGATATATTGCACGCCTGCATCACAAATGCTGTTTCCATGAGTAGTCATTATCACCTGGCGAAATGTCCTTGATGTGTTGCTTTTACCATGAACATGATTTATGAAGCAAGACGCGTCATTTATTTTGCTGTGTGACTGCTGCGGCGTTGCCGTCATATTTTTATTTGATGCCCTCGCCTGCCTGTGGTTTTGCAGTTCGGTTATCGGCTCTTGCCCCTGGTGGCCTGGGCTGTGAGCTTTTCAGTTTCATGATTACCAGCCATTAGGTAATAAGTCATTTGAGAACGTAATATTTTCGAAGTTGTAGTGACGTCACCTTCTACGAAGCAGACATTGGCCATCAGTGATGGCTTGCTTTAAAGACTGGACGTGATGGAGATAGGGGAAGATGCATGACTTAGAATCACGAGATGTAATAATGGTCTTCAATGTGGGTGTTCTTATGAGCTTTATAAGTGGTGCATTTGCGACCCGTTTTAATGGTTGACGGTGCAAAGGATTGGCTCTTGTTACACGTGGTAGATAGAGATCAGCCATACTTTTGAAGGACCAAAATAAAAACAGCCACTCCATCTTTTTTCTTAGGGTGACAAAGGGGGCCAGTCTTTGGCTGATACTTTATGCCTTACAAACCAAGCCCATTGTCTTTGCTTTGTGAATATTTTTTTTTTATGCGATATGGTCAATATTAGCGTGACCAATATCACCAGGTACTACGGGCGGCTTTCCTATATTCCTCTGTATAAGACGCCCGTGACGTCGAGAATAGTAAACCGGCAGTCAATCATGCAATATAGTGAGGTTTTCGTGTGCCTCAAATATGTGCTTGAAATGGCAGCAGCGGCCCAAAGTTCTCAATAGATGTGTCTTGACACAATTCATTGTGGCACGAATGTCATTTGTGCGTTCTATTCCTAACAACGAATATTTTTATCTCTTTTTTTTTTAGCAGCAGATCAATGGAATCGAGCAGTCTTATTCGTGCAATTAATAATGTTTTCTCAGCTATGATGTTCAAAAAGGTTCAAAAATCCTTGCTATAGCACCCATTTTTATCATTCTCTGAGCAATAGCTAATGCATACCTTACCAGCTTACCTCTCTATAATCTATTGCCCCACCTCGATCAGCTGCAGTCTGTGACGTCAGCGGTGCCGATGCGGCCGGTAGCGGCAGTATAGGGCACTGCGGTGCTCGGCTGTGACGCCGCGCCGGCCGTGCCGGCCATTGGCTGGCCCGCCGCACTCCGCTCGGTGCAGCGGCCGGGACGGGAGCGGCGGCCGCTCAGAGCTCGAGAGGTGCTGCTGCCGGACGGTGGGGTCGAGTGCCGCTCTAGGGCTGTAGCGATGGCCGGCCGAGCCGTGCTGCTGCAGCTGGTGCTGCTGGTGCTGCTGGTACTGGTGCTGGTGCTGGAGGGTAGCGTGAACGCCATGCCGCGCTCCGGAGGACCGATTCTGTTCGTGGAGGATCAGCTGGGCGCTGTGTTCCGTCGGTTTCCGACGCGCACCACGCGGACGTCCGTTTCGTCAAGGAGGGGGAGCAGCGATCAGGAGCGACGCGACGGACTGGGCTTCTCGCCGCGGTTCCGCCGTTTGGAGCGACTGGAAGTTCCGCCGCCTCCTCGCCGTTCGATCACTGAGGAGACCAAACCGGCGCGCAGAGCCTTCGCCGGGAGGAGAAGGTCAACAGTGTCGTCATCGGCTATTATATTTCCCGGCCAGGAGGGACATGAGCTGCCATGGGCGCCTCGAACAACAACTACCACGGAGCGGACGGTAGCAGAGCCAGTACCCGAGAATCCTGTGGAGGGTCGCACTGATACAACCCTGGCGAATCTGGTGGAGACCAGGGATGAGATCACGCTGAAAATTTCACCGGAGAAGAAGCAGGAAGGGGTGTTGGAGAAGGAGTTGCCGTTGGTTCCTGAGTGTGACGGAGTCCAGTTCTATGCGCGGGACCCGTCAACGGGCAAGTGCCGGCCTCTGGCTATGCGATCCGGCTGTCCGAGCGGAGAGTGGTTTGTGTTGGACCGTGAGACGCGCGTGGCTGCCTGTCGACCTTACCCGTGCCCGCTCGGTCAGGCGATGCTGGACGGCGCGTGTCAGAACCTGAGCGACTCGCGGTCCGTGTGCGCGCCCGGCATGGTGCTGCAGGTGAACGAGTTTGGAGACGCCTGGTGCGACTGCCGCAAGGGCCGCGTGTTCTGGCCGGCCGAGCAGCGCTGCTACATGGCCTACCTGCGCGGACCCTGCGCCGAAGGTCAGCAGTTGACCGTGGACGCCGAAGAGGCGGTGTGCGTCGCCAACCCGTGCGGCCGCGACGGCTGGGCGCGCTGGCCAGAGACGGGCCGCTGTCACCCGCTCTTCGACACCAGCGACGCGCCGTGCCCTCACGGCAGGATGGAGGTCGAACCCGCCACACTGCGACTGGTCTGCAACGACGTCGTCGCCAACTCTGTGTTCTCAACACCGTCGGTGCCGTGCGCGGTCGGAAGTCGCCGCTCGCAGGGCGGTCGCTGCAAGCGGACCATCAGGGCGGGCGGCGGGGCGCTCACCTTCAGACGAGGACCCTGCTCGCCGGGCTTCGTGGAAGCACCCGACGGTGGCTGCCGGAGAGAGATCCGGCCCGGACCTTCGTTTCTCGGGTAGAGCGCGGCGCGCTTGGCCGTGAGCCAGTAAAACGTCGCGTGAGACTCTGTGACTGGGACGCTATAATGGTGACCAGTTTTAACTGGATGGCGAGTGTTGGCTAAATTCGCTGGACTTTTTACAAAGTGTTGTGTGACGACTGTACTTGACATTTTGTGTTCTGAGTGTGCTCATAAGTGAATGGTATCTGACTTTCGCGTGGCCGAGAAGTTATTGTGAGGTGTGAGAAATGTTCGCTGGTTTGCTGACCCCATCCTACCGATACGCTCTTGCTGTATTTTGAGCGTCGTGATTGCATGATTTTTTTCATGTAGTGCCTGCATACTGAACATATGAAGACTTGTGCTGCAGGCGGTAGTCATCCAATGCTTTACTTGACAGCTTGTATCAATAGTTGTCTGACTCTGTGTTTTTTACAATACCCATTTAAACACACAGTTCGGTAATTCACATTTCACACACTTCTCATGAGGCGGGGATCATGGTTTTGAACAAGCTGGTCCCGCTGATCCCAATATTTCCTTTCGCCGTTGTTGACACTCATTATGATGTAGTTTTTACCGCCGTGCGGTTGTGGGGCTGGGTCACCTTGATGGGCCCGGTTGGTCGTCGGGTACCCCGCTACTGTGTCAACTGTTGGTCCACTGTGGAACGGTCTGTGGCCGTGCAATGCTCGTGTGATGTTTTTGTGTGTGTATCGGCCGGCTCCGTTTAGCGTGCTGACGTGTATTTTTTGGTAAATTTTGTGGTAAATGACAATACAAGTGATACCTTCTGCGTTTATGTTTTTATTCTTTTTTTTCAAAGCTAAGTTCTTGCAGGTGCCTTCATAAGGATCAATGATTTATTGACTCTCGTTATCCGATGCTGTATGCTTTTCTAAATGCACTTAAGCGACTTTCTTTGGTCTTCTTTTTGATGCACCCATTGCGAGAGAAAGTTGGCTAAAATATGCCCTGGGTCTGGGTGCTCCGCTTCGTGCTTGAATGCTAGATGGGTGCCTTTCCAGCCTTTCAACCTCTGCCGGACACACCAAGACGCTCTAAAATTCACTGAAGAATTTGGTCGACAACTATGCTAGGTCAATCGCACTGGAAATGCTTCCTGGCTTCTGAACTTTGATCGTTGGTGCTTCGTGAAATTTCCTGTCTCCAAGCGCTTACTCCTGTTTATGGGGGTAGGTTTTCCATTTTGTGCATCTCGTCGATAAACCATATTTGGACCGTGGACGAATACCTTTTGATTGATGCGCCTAGCAACACATACCTCATTTTCTCGCAGTGTTTATCAGATGATTTGCGATGGCCGAGTCTCCTGCGATGAGTAATGGCCTCATTAGTCCGGCCACATCCATTAGCATTGTTCACATACACGATGCAATCTGGCCTTGTTCTGCTTGTAGTTATTTTCGTTCGGGCAACGGACAGAAACGGAACTCACGCGACTGGCAATGGTACCGCAGTGACCATTTGCTGTTTGGCTTCTGGTAAAAAGTGATCATGAGTAGCCTTCGCTCGACATTTCGTGTGGCACTGTGGGCTTTTTATCAGTCAACCCGTCTTTTTACCTCATTCGGATAGCGTTATGTCAGTGCGTCATTCTCGACTGAGTACTGCATCATACTTATTTAATGTAGGCAGATAACTGGACTGAAATGCTGCAATAGCCACCTGTTACTGTCTATTAGCTTGGTCTTTCCAGACCTTTGTCATCAACATAACATCCTAACTGTTTATGTACATACCTAAACATCTAGTTACAGGATAATATGGTTTCTGGCCAGTGTTCGCCATGGGCCGGGCCAGCCCAATGGGCTATGGGCTGGGCTGGGCTACGGGCTGGGCTGGGCCCTCAAATATTAAGGATCGATGGGCTGTGGATGGGCTGGGCCAAGAACTGTGAAGTGGAGTCAGTGGTTCGCAACTGAGACAAGAACTATAACTACATAGCTTATTACTGTACATGACTAAAAAACGAGATAATAAAGCACGCATGCAATGTGCATTGTGCAATGTGCATGCTGCTCGCAAAAGATTGTTTGGCTACCTTCGGATGCCTGTGTGGTGTCAATAATTTTTCATTCATTTGTTTTGACGGGCCTGGCCGGGCTGGGCTGTGACGCTTTTACCATGAATGGGCTCGGGCTGGGCCGGGCTGTGAACCCATGGGCCTGGGCTGGGCTGGACTGGGATTTTGCGGCCCGTGGCGAACACTGTTTCTGGCCCTTGTGATTGTGGCTAGAAGAGTTGCTATCAATGTGCAATAGGTGGCCTGTGTCCCCGGTGTTTCGACTATTAGCGGGGGTATTCCGCTAGGAATACTACAGTTCGTGCCTGTTTGGTGTGGAGTCGAGCAGGGCTTGTTTTTCTTTCAGTTGATGAATAATGCATCGATCTCTCTGCCGGTTTGAATTATTCATTGAGCCCGGTCGTTTGCAGGCAGATGACCGAAGGAGCTTGCCTAGGGACTAGGAAGCCATGACCGCTACCCTTGTCAGCTTTTGCTGACTGTGTCTTTAGTTCACGGCTTGGGTGGCGTATTTCATGACTTGAATGATGACGGTTTATTTTATGACGACGTGACGGCCATATTTTACCTCGTTCAGTAAGATATTGTGAGTCTGAACGTTTTATTTCAGTTGGTCTGTTTTCCTTTTATCCCGTTACATCACATAATGGCCAGCATACCTAACCTTTGTGGATGAAAAGCACCGTAACGGTTTTGTTGGCTGAAACTCATAGTTCATTTCTTTTGTCTGGTGCAAAGGCTTTTGTACCCAAGGAACCGTAGCTTCATTATGTATTTTGGAAACATGTAAAGTCATTAAGGCATACAAATTTGTTATTTGACTTATTAACCACCTCTCGTAGGTTTGTCTCCACCGATAACAATATGGTGGAGAACAATTTAAACACGCGTTCATTGGTATGCAGAACAGTTAACCATATAGTATTCCTGTGAAATAATTTAAAAGGTAATTTTGCACCGAACACCTTGTAAGAAGCAAGGGGGGTAAAGACGACTGTGTCCTATTGAACGCAATTTTTGCTGGCAGAAAGGCTACACCCGGTTTTCTGGTGTGACCGATTCCGTGTTTCGTTTCGACCACACCTAACCTGTGGCCTGTGACCGTTTCGACCCGTCCCTGACTTCCCCTTTCCTCATCCCACCTCTACATCAGACTATTTATGGTTTATAGAACATAATCGCAGTGGCATGTTGTTAGCTGTTGCTATTCTGTCTCAACACGTTCGAGCCCGTCCCGACCCGTCCCAATCCGTCCCGAGCACTTCCCAGCACGTCTTAGCCTGCCGCTGCAAACACCATCTCCGCAGCTGCCGTCGTATGCAGACTGCAGAGGTGTGCAATTATGACCTGCTGTAGCCACCGGGTGGACCGCTCATCCCTTGCTGTTTGTCTGCCGAAAGTGCGCACCGCACGGTGCTGGCAGGTGGATGGAGAGCCGCAGTGAGTGGTGTGTTTTGGATCTCCATACTCGCGTAGTTACCCGGCGGGTTCCCTGTGGAAAACAGGATTGCAGGGTACTGAATCCTACGGGAGAAGATTGAGCTCATCCTTATGAAACCATCTGTCAAACACTCAGAACAGTAAATTTGCAGAGACAGCATTAGCTTGCTCGCCCTTGCAACTGTAGCATTGTGTCTTCCAAAGTTCAGGCTACAATCATACTAGTTACGCTTCATACATGTTTCGGCTCATTCCCACGGATGGTTGTAGAAGCGGAGACACTTGGAAACGATTTTTCTCACATTTGCAAGTTGCAAGATTTCATGGTAAATGGCAGGAAATGCCTTCAACATACCTAATCATAACTCATTCTCACCAGAAAGTACTGAAGGTTCGGCCGATATTTTGAGCGAGCGCTGTCGGGTTTACCAGCTGGGCATGCCTTTCCGTTCACACCCCCAAAAAATGGCAGTTATCGGCTCGGTGAGCGTTGGCGTGGCTTCAGCTGGTGATCGACAAACAGGGGAACTCCATGGCCGCGCGTCACTTAGTCAGCGCCAGCGGTGGCAGGTGCGGCAGCGTGCGGTATCACGAACCGGTCCGTCACGAACGTGGGAGGCCTCACGAATACGAAGCACTGGTTGGACCGTGCTTGGCCCATAGGAGGTGCTCGAACGAGGCGGACGGTCGTCGAAACTTTCCATAGTTCTGGCTGGCCCGTTGGACCTACGACTTATGTTGTGTTTTAACTGAATATGCTTCAAGGTTACTTGCAGTTATTTATTTATTTATTTATGTTAGATTTTAAGTTCAAGAGTACAGCAAGTTATGAAACCGTCTTCTACCCATTACCGCAGTCCGCAACCCTTCAGGTGCGCATCGCGTTGTTTGATGCTGACTCGTCTGTGTAATCAGTTTCCCGGCCTACATGGTGCTCTGATGCTCACTCTGGCCAGCTAACCCGTTAGCTTTCTCACTCAGTTGTCTATCTATCTATCAGTTGTCAGTTATCTATCTATCAGTTGTCTAAACCAGTGGCCATTGGGTTTTATAGTACTGCGCAACAAGTTCAGCTTAGTGACCTCCCGTAACCCAATAGCCACTTTTTCAACTATTCAAGCTAAGCTTCTTCCCACAGCTGCCTTATTTGTTCATTGTAGTGCTAGTGCCTTCTTAGCAAACCACCACACCCTTGTTAGCCAGCAAGCTAATGTGAGCCCCATGTGCGCCGTCCTGTTTGACCTTGGACACATTCATCACCTGTTTGGCCCGCGGCAGGACCACGGCACTCCGCACGGCCGCTGCTGGATGACCGCCAAAACGTGCATCCATCAACACACGGATGTCGTATGCCGACTCTGCTTTGCCACCCGGTCACTCTCCTGGACCCGTTGCTGTTGAACCCTGTTTCTTCTCAGTCTGTCCCATTTCTCAATCTGTTTCGATGGATCTGTTTCAAGTCTGTTTCAATGGAAGGTGAATAGAGAAGGCTGGGGTTAACATGATTATTTCACTTGAACAGTGACGAAGCTGAAAATGAAGAGCTATCAGCGAACTCCTTGCATGTCAGCGCGTTATGCAGGATATGGCCACTTGTGCAGTTGAATACACTTCCTCTGGATCGCTTATAAACTGCCAATGATAACCCTTATCTCATTCTCTCTCCCTTTGTTCCATAGAGACCTGCCCATAGGCGTCACTGAAATGGCGGCATATGTGCGACTGTAGCTGTCATAAAGTATTGCAAGTTTTTGTTGACCTCTGCACGATTGTTATGCGCGGCGTACCAGGATAGGCAGTCGGTTTTCCTGCAGACCTGCACACTTTCAAGGCTGGTGACCACTGACCATGCTGTTATGAAATGATTCTGACGACGTTGAGCTCGGAGAAGGTAGTTTTTTGTTTGTTAAAGGACTGTATAATTGCAATAATGAAACGTGCTGTCATCTTTCTTGCGTAGGTGTGTAGGCGTTCTTGTTATAACTATGAAGGGATGGTTTCAGTATTCCGTCAAGTCGAAATGATACAGTTACCTTCTCCCATAGCGACCTCCCAAGTTTTCTCTATCCCTGATGCTAGGTTAAAAAGGATCCGGGATATAGGTCTGTGAAATGATTATCTTTGAGTCACCGATGATGACTTTGGATCCGGACCCGGTATAAAGCTTACAAAGCGGAACATTCAATCAACAGTGAGAACGCCGGAAGTATCGACAAGACAGGAAGGAACGACACTGACCCAAATGCTTTTTCTTTTCCTTCCCGTCTGATCTATTCGTGGAGGCGCTTTTCGCTATTGTCGCTACAAAAGCTGGATGGTTGCTAGGGAATCATGTCCTACAAATGACACACTCATACAGTCTCGTTTTCTCGCTCAAAAGTGCATCCTTATTTGGTCGAAGGCGTCGGCAACATTTCTGCGTTTTACAATCGTGACAAAAAAAGCGAATTTCTGGTGCCTTTTTAACTCATTGAAAGCCTGCTGTTTCTGCATAATCCAAAGCAATTCCAGCTTACTTGTCACTTTGGCCATGGCTGTCCCATCGCCAATCGTGTCAGCTTGCATCACTTTAAGGGTAACTTAAAGCGTCTTGCATCACCTGTGCTTTGCAAGGGCAACTTACATCACCGGAGGTGAAGGCTAACTGGGCGGACTGAATAGCCTCGGTGTTCTCTATCCCTGGATACGTTACTGAAACATTTTACCACTGACTGCAAGTTGTAACTACTACTCAGTTGCAGAGCTTTTTTCAGAAGGATAGCTAAGACCATCCACACTCATCACATTTCGTATTCGCTGCATGGTATTCGTCATATTTTTAGGGAGACACTAAATTCGTACATATTTGTCATCTTTTTAGGGAGACAATAAATTCGTACATATTCGTCATCTTTTTAAGGAGACAATAAACTCGTTCTTGATGTTTCATTTGCTTGCTCGTTCCCTTTTATGCCCCGCATTAGTCATTCATTACGGGACAGTAATTGGCATTAATTATCAATCACCAATCAATAACCTCAGGCCATCTTTCCGTACCCAACCGGATCCAGCGGGACTTGGGCTCAGTTACATCCTTCCGCGTCTGTCCCGGGCTGGTTGGGTAACAGCCTGGCCCAGGCGTGGAGTCGCCAACCACCGAACCGACGCTGACCGGCCGGCCGGTCCGCTGGCTGACCTTGGCACCCGGTGCGCGCGATTACAATGCTGCTCACGTCGGCTGGGCAGTTAGGAGCGGGATGGCAGTGAAGTCACTGCCACTTCCACTGCAGTGCGTGTTTGGTTATGTGATTGGGTGTGTGAGGTAACCTACGGGGATTTTTTTTTTATCGAATCGAGTATCGATATCGAGTATCGAGAATATCGAGTAGGATGAAGGGAAGCGTCCAGAAAGGACCACATTGCCTGTGTTTGTATAACAGCAATTTTGTCTCATTTGCAGCCTTCCTGACTAGTCAGGAAGTAGGTATGTTTGTATATGTATTATGCGTGGTATATCTGCCATCACTTGTGTGGCTGCCAGAATATTGCACAACTTGCTTTCTACGGTATTAGCAAGCGGCTCTCTCAAGAAGTGAGCATCATCGATATAAGATAGACCCAGCAGTGGTCTTGGAAGGCATAGACGGAATGACTGGGAACCCTCACTTATCACCGGTCAGTAAAACTCCCTGCAGCCATAATAGTCACAGCTCAAACAGCGACCAGCCATCACCTTCTCGCGCCACGTGGTGAAACTCATGATTCACCATTCCCATCATCACCGCCGCCGCCGCCGCCGCCGCCGCCGCCGCCGCCGCCGCCGCCGCCGCCGCCGCCGCCACCGCCGCCGCCACCGCCGCCGCCGCCGCCGCCGCCGCCGCCGCCGCCGCCGCCGCCCAGTGAGTCTGGGCTGACATCAGCACCCCTCCGGTGCCCCAGACGGAGGCTCAGACACGGTAACCGGCGGTGAACGGTGGCGGAAGCTCAGGATTATAACGCGGAATGGGCTGGGTGCATGCGATTCGCGTGTGGACTTGGCAGTTCACTAGTGGCTTGTGATTGGGTTTCCGTCGAGCGGCCCCGCGCCTCTTTCAGTGCACGAAAAGCTCATCATCCAGTAAAAGCACCGAGCCGGAGAGCTGAAATGTGTGTTCGTGTGGGCCAACTCACCGTTGTATTAGTATGAAGCCAGCTCCGGGCGATAGCTCGAGCGCTCTAGTCTCAATTTAAACAGATTGCGGCGTCCGCTGTGAGTCAGGGGCATTCCGTGAGATGTACGGAACTTCCCTGACTGTTCTGCAGCCACAACGCACCCAACAGCGAGTGGGGAGGTGCGTGGTAGCGGACTTTCCCCATGAGGTTATACAGAACGTGCCAGCTCTCATGGAAAAGGGGTGTGGCACTGCGCGGAGCGCAAGATTGGTCTCGTTGTGGTAGGGCTCCATGAGAAATTGACGTGAATTGGATTTTTGCAACTCTCATGTTCTGTCATATAAAATCACAAGTTGGTAGCAATGTCTTATATTTTTCGTTATTCTGTTCGTGAATTAAGTTTTTTCATTACGCAGTGTAATTAGTTACAGTCCCACTGATATTCTCATCGTGTGAAATTGTGAATCTGTAAGTACTTGTTATAAATGGATGACTATATTTCACAATGCAATAACATAAGCTCCAAGTTAAACAAAGAATCTACTCTAAGCTTGGACGTTTTGTCGTAGTTTTTTTTGCCGATGGCTGCCGCTGCGATGCTCCATAATGTGCTCCAATGCCGGTAGATGTGCGTCTGGACTCTAGACGGTCTGGACATACGCTGTGCTGCTGAATGTGACAGTCTTCGACAAAGCACCGTAAAATTGCGAACTTGGCACGCGACGGTGACTAGCATATTCGCACGATCAGATTACCTTCTTTCTCTACACCCCTTACATCTCGTTCTCCCGTCATGACAGCTCACGCGCTGTCGAGCCTGCTATCGCATGTCAGATTCTTGGCAGCGCACGGTTTCTGCGATTCTGCTCGTCATTCAAAGAAGGCACTCTTTGCGGGTATGGTGTCCAAATATGGTGCGTTTGATAGGCGGTCAGCCGAGACCCAGAAGTCTTACCGCTTCTGATAGCTCCGAGAGAGAATACATGTCAGGATTAGAGCTGGTTTACAAGTTATGTAATAAGTTCGTCGGCTTAGTACACCCATGCTGAAATAAGCCGGGAATCAAATGACTAGGTTTTATGCCGTCAGAGTTATTAGAAAGGTTCCTGTTGGAGTTGCTTTGATAAACTATTTTAGGTTGATTTGATTTCATTTAAAAGGCGTTAAAGCATAGCTAATTTTTTAATATTATTGAACCAGCCATAACCTCCAAAAATGCGTTAGGATATGATTTAGCTGCTCTCAAAAAGCTGCACCCATTCTGGGGGAGGGTGGACTGTCGAGTTGGGAAAGGTGGACATATGTATGTCACTGTGCTCACTCGGTCCCCAGCTCGACATCTCACCCTCAACTCTATCGCAGCTACGCCATTGACACCTCAGAGCTCTCTCGCAGGCCGCAGCCCTAACCACGGAGGGCGGCTGGAGACCCTCTGCTAATTCCAGCCACGTCCCATGAGCCGGTTCTGTTCATATCGCTGTTGTTAGTGTTCCCCTCTGCCGCACTGGTCAGATAGGGATACGCCGTGACCATGGGATTTAGTCGATAACCGTGCTACTGGGCTTGATCGCGCTAGAGGCGTACAGTAGCGGCGGACAGATCACGATTTTACACTTGAAGATCACGATATTACTTTGAGGTCACGATTTGGCGTGACCGCACGGCCACAGAACATTGTTGGTTGTTTTATTTACGAGCAGTAAAACTGAGTGCAACTTTGATCAGCTATTCTGTGACCTTCTCTGCCTCTGAGCACTGTTTAAAGTTATTCTGTGACACCCGGTATTCTAAGCATATAAGGGGGTCGTATCAAGCCCTCTGGTTATCTGTGTGATGAGGAAGGGCTTACGGATGAGTGTCATACCCAAAGTTTTATGAAGTGTCTGCATGAACACTACATTTCTTGCATGAACACACTTCCTCGAAAAGTTGGCTTTCTCTTTGTTCTCGCGAGTCATGGTTCCTATTAAGCTTTATTGCTGCGTGGTCTCGTCCTCAGTTGTTGTGACGGCCGTGATTTGGCGGACACACAGGGAGCCTGAGGTGGCTGAGAATCCTCCCGATGCCTCCCCTGCATGCTGCATGAGTGACACCGGCAAGCACAGCATTACCCAACCTGTTCTGTCCCGCCCGGTGTTGCAACTCGCGTCGTAGTGTTTGGGCGGCTTACGGCAGTCACCGCGCTGGCAGCCGGTAACTGCTGGGTGGTGTGGCGTTATGTCACAGCCCTGGGGGTGTCGGGAAGTCCACCGGTGTTTAGAATATCCGCACATCAAGCAGGGCCGCTCGGTAACCGCTGCGCAGCGCAGCGACCGGCGCAGCTGCCGCCCGCTGCTGCGCGCGCGGTCACGCGTCTGCCGCTGCTGTCTGCTGTCTGGGTTGCGTGTGTGCCGGAATTTCCAGCAGTTTGGCACCGGGTCACCTCAGGACTAGTTGGGTGGTCGCTGTGGCGGGTCGCTCCGAGTGTTTATCGAGCGGACCGGGGACGGCACGGTCGTCCACACAGCCCCCTGCTCGCCGGACGGTTCCGGACCCGGCCAGCGGAATTTCCACAGCGGGTACAATGGAACAGGAATGCTGTGCGTGCTGGCGGATGCCATGTATGGGCCCCGAAGCATGGGTTGTTGAGTGTTTTGGAATGTTCGTGGCTATCAACTTTTACTTCGATTGCTGGGAATCGACCCCCGGGGTTTGTCCAGGGGGTTCAGGTGCTTTTGATCAAACAAGTGAAACATTGTTTTTATAACGGTAGTGCAGGCTTTCTAGCTTTTAGGATGTTTTCCAGTGGACCTCGTACTGCTCGGAATCAACGCTTTTTCTGCATGCTGAATCATTGAGCTTTCTCCAATCAAGTTTAAATCAATATCCATTTTTTATTATTGCTCGGTCTTCGGAAAATCGTTCGTTTCTTTGTGAAAGCATTATTGTTCTCGGCGGCGCTTTCATTATGCTGATAGGTGTCTCTGTAGCTGCCTCATTTGACATAATCTCAAGCCAATGGATGCTTTGGCCCATGGGCCAAAGCAAAAGACGACTGGGTTACGCAATATGCATTCCAATGCGTAGTGGTTATGGGTGATTGGCGATTTGCTGACTATTCTGTTCGCTCAATTCTCTTCGCCAGGAAGTCTTTTTGGTTGTAGTTTTCTACAAAGGGTCTGTCCCTTTTGGTTATTTTATTTTTACAACGCTCGCCAATGAACATGCCCTTTCGATACAAAGGCTCATGGGAGCCTCTGGCCCTCGGAGTATCATATCATGTGATATGGGGATTCAATATCATATGACATATCTCCATACGTTGGCTGCCATGTTGTTAAATTGCCCGATCAAATTCAGTCTCATGGAGTCTCAAACAATCCCATGAAAGCGACCGGCGGTTCTAAAAAAATCCTAAGTCACACTTAGGTATTACTTCTTTTTAAGCAATCGCAATTGAAGTTTGCCGATCAACTGCTGACTTGCATGCTGTTTCAGCCCAGGGTCACCTATCTCGATTCTGAATCATCGAGGATGAATAAAGAAATACCCGAGCTGGCCCCCCAGATAACCATTGTGCAATGTATGCGGTAACCCAACACTCAACAGAAGGTGAAGTCCCTGCCTCAGCAAACGTGACTCAGTGCCGGAGATAAGCGAATTCGCGTATCGCTTGGTCATTGTGGTGGTGTATGAGTCAGGCCGAGGGGATGCGTTGATTCAGAATTTTGCATCTGCCACTGCCGAGAACTATTTGTGGTCTGCACTCGGTGCTGCTGTAAATGCTGACGATCTCATCATCATCATCACCATCATTCTTTGTCATGCACCGCTTTTACAGCGACAAGTAGGTACTATGCATCATATACTCGTACAATTGTGTGATCACAAATGATCGGAGCCACAGGAGCAGAATCAGTGTGACCACGTGATGAGCCTCAGTAGTCGCCGGGAGGCTTCTCAAGTTCCTTGAAGGACCAGCCGAAAGCTGTCCGCCAAGTTGTTCTCTCGCTGCGGAGCCCGCACACGGCCAAGGTCCACCGGGCCACCAGCCACCAGCTCCATTACCGCTCGGAAGTCCCTGTTGTTCATTTCAAATTATTGTTGGAGGAATTAGCCCTCCAGGTCTTTGGGGCACATCACATGGTCAGCTTCGCCAGGGAAGTAATCATGGCCTGTTTGATGGATGGAATTTATTTGTTTGCAAGGCTGCATTTGGTGGATGCATGACAAAAGTGTGCGTCGTCGTTTCTCCTCGTTTTCATGTTTGCTGCGTTACACTGGTGAATCCATAATGCTGGTTGTTTAAGAAATTATGACGTGAATGGGGAAGCGAATGCTGATCATATGGTAGAGCTTTTTGATTTTCAATCATGACATTCATTCATGGATTCATTTCCTTGTCACCGACTCGGGCTCCAGAATGCGCCATTCACCAGCGTAGTTCAGGGCCGATGTCACGATACTTCTGCCATCTACACAACTCTCGGCGCCGTACTTTCCAAGTCCGCTCCATAGATGTCGCCAGCTGGCGAGCTGTCTCACTCCACTCCACCGACTTGGCTTCGATCAGCTGTTGAATTACGCCGAGCGGCACATCTCCAGGGGCGCGGCGCGGAAAATTCTTTCAAACTGGGGGGGGGGGGGGGCTCACCATACTAGAGATAAACCTAGGTTACCCCCAAATCTAGTTTTTTCATCGGTTTTAGGCCACTTATTTTTCATCCTTTGACTTTTTCAAGAAAAAAAAAACATTTGCATAAAAAGTGCGGCATTCCGTCTCAAAGTTGTGGGGGCACCGCCCCCACGGCCCCAGAGTTGGGGGGGGCAAGCTGCCCCACTGCCCCCCCCCCCGGTTTCCGCGCCTATGCACATCTCCACCTTACGGTGTTGACTGGGCCTGACCGCCTTACCGCTCCACTAAACACGTGAGATCCGTTCACCCGTCACGGGGGTGGGATCTAGTTCAGACCGGCTGGAGCGGGACTGAGCGGGTTAGGATGGTCAAATGCGAACGGGTTTGAGTTTTATGTATTTTGGGGTGTTTTCATACACGGGCTAGAAGATACTGATTTCTGGGTAGGAGGGGGGGGGGAGATGCCACAGGGTATATCGATATTCTTAGCACCGCTATGCGGGAAAAAGAGCAGTTACTGTGCGCTACTTTTGTGTCGCTGTGCAGTAGTGGCGGAACACCTTCAATTAAGGGGGTGGGGGGCACTGCCGACTTTTGGTCCCATTCCTTCCATGCAACGCCCATAGGGCTAATGTTAAAACTCCCAAATCAAAGGGGGGCACGGTGCCCCGGTGCCCTCCCCGTTCCGCCGCCTATGTCGCTGTGACGATCATTCTGCTTTGGTAGGTATATGCCCGTTACCTAAGGCCCTAAATTATTGATTTTTTTAATCCTTTTTTTTCTCTTTTTTTTTTCAAATAAAATCTAGGTCGCTGGTAGAAACTGCTTCAATTATCGCACTAAGCTTCCGTGATTTTTGTCATCGCACGAGCAAAGAGGAAAGAAATAAAGAATTGTCTTATTCACTTGAATCGCCTGCGCTACGAAGCAAATGACGATGAAAAGTTACAAGACTGATGCGAATGCCTTGTCATTTGATCCGCATCTGCCAGACCCACCGCTGACCGCGGTGGATTAAGATACCGCTTTAATAATGGCTGGTCCCGTTGGAACCTTTCAGATCCATCAGCCACATATGGGCGCCGCTATTCTGATTCGCCGTCGTTTAGCCCGACACCTTTGCCGGCGGGCCGTCTGCCGCGCCTGCCATCTGTTGGCCATAATCTGCGACACACTAACCCAGAGACGGCCGAGCCGGTGTGCCGCGGTGGCCCTCAAATCTTGCGGCGCCGGCCGCTGCCGCCTGCTTATGCTCGCCGCAGCGCCGGCTTGGTTTGAGAGCCCCCGCCGGCCACCGCAGCCGCGTCCAGAATAGTTTTCAGACTGCCGACGGTGGTCGTGTGGCGCGGGCCGGGAGCTGCGAGCTGCCGAGTTACCGCCCATCCCCTGACGGCGCACAGTGTCGGTGGTGACCGAGCGGCGGACAGTGGCGCTTGTGGGGCTTCGTGCGCGTTGAGGAAGGCCCAGTGAGGCAGGTCGTCGCGCTCGACGCGCAGTAGGTGACGGACGGTGTCAGTGGTGACCTGGACGGGGTTTGCGCTGACCCGAGGTCATGTTCTCCAACCGGGATGGCGTGGTGCGTCTCCAGTGCTACCGGCGACGGGCCAGGACGCCACCTCGCGGTTAGTAGCGCCGGCAGTTACTGCCTAGACTACCTATCCTGCCTGGAAGCCTGCCTAACCTGCCGTGACGGCCCAACCGCCTATCCTGGCTTCCCTGCCTAGCGTGCCAAAACTGCCTAGCTTATCGCTATGACCTGGTCTATCTGGACCTGCCTGACCTGCCTAACCTGCCCCTGCCTGACCTGCCTAACCTGCCCTTGCCAAGACTGCCTAGCCTGCCGTTAATGGCTGGCCGATGATTTATGGTAATGGTATTATATGGCGATGGCCAATCTATTCTGAATAGGTCCAACGGTTGGGTCTTGTTGCCAACTGAGGAGCGTCCTGCGTCTGTGGTCAACCATTCGCTTTTATTTTGGTCAATGCGCATAATTGACGTGCACTGAATGGGCGTATCAATAATCAGGATGTCTTTTCCAGGCGGTTCCCTCATTGGAGATTCACTCTGATCTGATTGGCTAGCAAAATGAGAAAGACGGCATTGACGGTATTCTGTGTAACACGATTTGTCTCGCACGAGTATGGATCTACTATGGATCAATTATTGAATATGTAATGGCATTACGACCTGAGTCTTAATTGACGCGTAGTGCGCCAACGGAATAATTCATAACCGTCAAATGCTGCTCGCCATCTTGTGAATCTTGACATCGTTTGAAGCTTACTGCATCTGTTATGCGAATTTAACCGTCAGAAACATTGCCAGTGACAAAACTGTCGGGGTTGAGACCATGGCTCTAACGCACTTGTCGATGCTTTTTATGACCGGTGCTTAACCTAATGTTAGCATGCAGTCTCCAATCGGCCACAGAAAACGAATTTCGTCCCTCCATCCTTCTATCCATGTTACTGTCCCACCGCTTTCACCTTTCCTACTCCCGGGTTTTCCCTTACTAATCCCTAATCATCCCCACTTTGTCCCTGTGATAACCAAAGCCGACCGACCCCGCCCTCTCCCCGGTACCCCCCTCCTGTCAGCTGTACCCCCCCCCCCCCTGATTCACCGCCGCCGTCGCTCTGACGTCACTAGCCGTCGGCGATGACGTCACGCTCGTCGTTGGCGACGATTCTCGCCTGTTGTCGTTGGCCCGAGCGGCGACGGAGATGTGATGAAAGTGCTGGCGTGGCTGCTGAAGTGTGATTCGGCAGGGAGGAGGATTAGAGTTTCGGTGGCTGATTTGGGGAGGGGTACTAGAAAGTGAGCCAATAGGGGTGGGGTGAGAGGGGTAGGGGTCAGGCTTATCCCACGTGCTCTGCCCCTGAGATTCAGCGCGGTTTTATTCCAGCCCGCTGGCGGCCTCCAACATTAGCGGATTGCATGTTTGCGGTGTCTGTGACTGCCGCTGGCTGACCGGAAGGGATTTGGGGCGACGGCTGAGTGACAGCGGAACCGGCCATCATGGCATTAATCTCGGCTAGCCCCGCTCCGAGAGCACATGTTACTGTCGCTGCTGTCGCATTGTCGTCACGAGATGCAAAAAATCGCCAATGTGCTGGTTTGGTCGTATATAGCACGTTGCCCTGCATACCGCGAACAAGTGGAATGTTTTCAGCAAACGAATGTGAACTCAAGAAAAGAACCAATATGTATGGGTATGATTTCGCTAATGTAGGATGCATGATGCCGCTAAGTGATAAACTTTTTCTAGGTTGAACTCTAGGCGCCAGGACCAGTAAAGCAACGCTAACTGTTCTTTTTAACTGCAAAACCTCGTGACTCAAGCTCAATGTCAGCCTTCCCGCTCCAGTTTTTCTCATCATCCGTGATTCCGATTCGCGGCAGGGTGTCCTGACCCAGCAACTGCCCGCCTCTGCCTATCTCTATTGTTAGGGTCACGTTCCGAGTCACGTGACCTGGTGGTCTTCATCGGTCGTCATTGTCTATTGGCGATCGAGAGACACGTGACCTCTGACGGAGCCCCTCCCCCCCTCTCCTCCTCGCGGACGACAGGCCGTCCTCAGTCCGTTTGTCACGCTCGCGGTCTGACAGGTAGTTACGTGCCGTGGAAGTGCCAGGTCTGTCCGCACTCACGGCACGCCCCGTGCAGGACCCTGTGACCCCGGGTCGAGGTCACCTTGACGGGGTCATATTGGGCTCATGGCGGGTCGCAGCGCCAAGTCACGGTGTCAATAGGATGGTCCGCGGACGCGGCTGTATCAGGTGCCGGGAAATGGAGGTCGTTAGAAAGGATGATCCAAACGGCTCTATGGCCATCTCATCTGGGTTTATGGCGTCTGAGAATCGCGCCAGACAAACGGACCCGGATGGGGAACCGACCGACCCGGCCCAATTCGGGTCATTCGTCTAGTTTCTTTTGCTGCTCTGCCGTCTGAATGGCCGGTTTCTTGACGTTTGAATGCGCTGTCGTACTAGGTGCTAGCCAATATCCTTGGAACTTTCTCTCCTCTAACATCGTTATCAGTATTCAATATATGTTCTTACTGCACCGCTGACTTTGGACATCGACGTATATACTATTTACATGTTTTCTGTCAAAGATCCGACGACGATGCGATGTCCCCTATATCCGCTATCCTTGGTGTTTTGGTACAGGGTGGAAAGTAATTACGCGAACATGTATTTTCTTACAATTTTGACCGTCAGTGGAGCATTATTATGAGTACGGGCTGTCATGGAACATAATTGGTCGTGTTTGTTGTCGCCTCATCTACCAAAAGTGACCCAACTTTGAACAATGACCTGGAAGGTCTTAAACACCTCTCGACTTAAAATGGTGCAGACACCATACGCTGCACAAGACCGAAATGGGCAAAGAGCTCAATTTGGAGCTGCCAGGGAAAGCGTTTATGATTATTTTCGCTGGATTGGCGGAGAAGGGATTCTTAGTGGTCTCAGCACCAGCATTGCACAATTATACGTTTTTTTTAACATAATAACACTTGAGAGGACTTAAAAAGCAAAGCCGTCCGCGGCAGCAACCCCTCGGCGAATTCTGCCGCCGGGCGGGTGGTCACCATGTCGGCGACAAAACGACGCCAGTCGACCCGAAAACTGGCAAAATAGCTTACTCTGGCCGGGTACCCGATCTAAGATATCACGATTCGCACATTAATACGCAAAAATTCGAAAATTAAGTCGTACAAACCCTCGGGATGACCAAAATTCACGAATTAACAGCAGAATTGTTAATTGAAGCTTTTCAAAGACAATCAAAGATGGACAGAGGAGGACAGGCAGCTGGATTTGTGGTTGGGTGAGACATCTGTGAAACTGTTTCATCCGTCAAACCTGCAGAACAACTGCTCTGAGGGCTGCTGTTGCGTCCTATGTCCCGTCCGTCCCAACCTTCAAACATCCGGCAAAGGAACACATCAGTGGGTCACGAGCCCCCGGGTGGTGTCAGAATTGCGTGTAGCGCTAAAAAAGGTCACTAAAAATAAAGTATACAACCGGTGGAACATCCTCCAAGACGAGTGTCTCTGTCTAATCCACCGTGCAACGAAAGGGGCAAAATGACTGAGCGCACTTTTGTGCCTGACGCAAAGAAACTGCTCTTCGTGATTGGTGAAATCCTTACTTTCACGGCCAACAAAACGCAATACTGGTGCTGTGAGAACCTGTTTTTCTTCAGGACATACAAAAGCTGATCTGGGAAACGCCTGGGCCTCAATTCGATTAAAAATCTCCAGATGACTCCTCAGGAGACCGTCTAAAAGCTGCAAGGAGCCACCAACACCGATTACCTCACTGGACAGCTCCATAAGGTGTGGGCTGAGCTTTGGCCAACAGATCTTCACATGCTGATGTAAATCATGCCGGAACGCCTATGTCAATGCATCGCAACTAGATAAGGATAAAGTAAAACATATATTGTTTATGTCACCGCCGTTTTTTTCATTACTAGAAGACGAAAAAGTATGTTCGCGTAATTACTTTCCACCCTGTACATAGAAAGGCTGTTGATAAACACTGCCTGCCTAGTTACTGCACGCTTGCAAGATCACATAAAACACATTTTAGAATGGTGGTACCGTAGACGATTACAAGCAACATATGGCCACTGAGCTGACGCTTAAAGACATGAAAGATCGCACTGTCGAATTGTCCCGTTTCGGACCGTTACCTGTCCTCGATGTGGCCCGTCCACGCCAACCATGGGTGCACGGGCACGCGGCCGTTTGCCAGACGTCCCGGGTAGACAGTGGACAGGGCATGGGCGGTGCTGAGGGCTCTAGGGCTACTGAGACAGCTATAATGCGGCGTCAGGAATTGAATTGTCATTTTACGACAGGCCCAGGCAGGATAAGACAACTGACGTTGCATGCTGTACTCGCACCTAGGAGAGAATCTGACGCACACGCCGAAATACCGGGCTGATGCTCAACCGTCCAAACCTTACCAACGATAGGTCCAGGGAAACTCCTATCCCCAGAGTGATGTTGTCGTTCGTGCTCGATTTCCACAATGCAGCTCCGTTAACCCGCGCCCTGCTGGGGGGGGGGGGGGTGTTTGAACACCCTTGTGGTTTTTCGCGAATATCTCAAAAACGGCGGCGCTCCCGCCGCCGTTTTTGGTACACCTTATCATACATCAATTCTACACATGTTGTAAAAATTTCAGACCAAGGTCATTCAAGGTCAGGTCACCAGGTCACTTGCAGTGACCTCACCTCATAAAAACTTTCAATGTCTGTCATAGCTACACCGAGTGACCGATCGCTTTGAAACTTTCAGCGATTGCTAAGAGCAATAGCATGTCCAAAATGTATATCTCAGAATTTTGATATCGATGACCTAAGGTCAGGTCAATTTTGCGACCTCCCCATTATAAGTCAATGGGAGAAAATTGAAATGCGCCTCTTTTGGATGAAAGACATTATAAACACTCCCAAACACCGAATTACAAGTGGTTTAGACACACTGAACTTGAAAATGGTGTCCATGACCCTTGTTTATGCCCTGAGGTCATCTTAGGTCACGAATGGTATCTAACAGTTTTTCGTAAATAACTTTTGATAGAGGCATGCTAGAGCGATGAAAACGCCTTAGATGTGTTCAGCTCGACGATACGGATCGACTGATATGCAACATGACCCTTTCCGGTCAGGTCATGACCTTGACCTGAGGTCAAATTTTCAAGTTGACCTTTCAAGGTCAAGTTATAGTTCATTCGATGCGTCTTGACGAGAGAAACACGATGCCGGTAAAAGTAAGCTCGTACAAGGCTTGGGTCAAAAGTTATTGCAGAAAAACTGTTTTCGAAAAAATCGGCTATTTTTGCAGTTTTTGCCCCCTGCAGGCAAAACCGTTGACGTTAGGTCAAATCTGAGAGAGAATTACTCAGAAAGGGCGTTAATAGGGCTATCGAATGCGCTTTTCCGCGGCGCTGTAGCTCTATTGGTTCCCGTGTTATGCGTTGGCTTCTTGGAAATTTTCGACATTCGACCTGGAAATCGGCGAAATTTTGCCTTCAATGACCTCTGGTGACCTGACCTTTGACCCGACCAAAAAATTGACCGAAGTGATTTCGTCATTATTTTTTGCGCTCTTTCGAACGCCGCCTTCAGCGTATCGCTACGTGGCCCAGGAGCCGAGTTACAAGGGGGGGGGGTGTTCAAACACCCCCCCCCCCAGCAGAGCGTGGAAATCCAGGACCCCCAGCAGGGCGCGGGTTAACCTGTGCGCCGCTCCGTAGGTGTGAGGATGCCAATCAGGGGTTATCGGTGCATAGCCGTGCTACGACTTGTGCACAATGCACAATGCACAACGCTCACACCAAACAGAACCCGTTACTGAATGTGTGACATCCGCCCAGACGTCACGACTCCAACAATGGCCCGTCACGAGTGTTACTGAATCCCGTCGTACTATTTCCATCCCATTCAGTAAATCTCACTCCCCCGTTGGCATGCCAACTGGGCTGTTTTTTTTTTTTACCCTGGCGCGTGGTTACCGGGCGGCCAGCCAGCCAGCCAGTCTCTGCCACTGAGCTCAGACAGCTGAGCTCGAAGTGGCAGCTTCGTCAGACGATGCAGTAACGGTTCGGTGGCTCGAAGCCCACCGAGCGTGGTTTACTGATACCACTAGCGACTGTTGATCCCAAGTATTGGTCGGGCGGTGAACCCATTTGCGGGGAAGTGCATGGAATGGGTGCTGTGGACAGTACTGCAATTTGGCGGTGTGAACTGGTGGTGAAGGTTAACCTGTAGTGTTTTTGGATAGCGGCATAGGCGGCGGAACAGTGGGGCGGGGGGGGGACCGGGGTTCGTGCCCCCTTGATTTTGCCATTTTAACATTAGGCCTATGGGCGTGGCATGGAAAGAATGGGACCAAAAGTCGGCAGTACCCCCCCCCCCCCCTTAATTGAAGGTGTTCCGCCGCTACTGGGTAGCGGTGTGAAATGCACTTTGCATAGTGGAAAAAGGCAGCAGTGAGCATTGGCTGGGTTAAATGTTGTTGGGTCACCCGCTGTTGGGTCACTTATTCCTATTTCCTACATAATGATTGAGACGTAGGTACTTACTGGGTGCGTGATCTGGAAGCCATGAGAGAAAAGCGAGAGATCTGTTCTGGTCAGTTTATCGGAGTAGGAAATGTAGCCTGCTCCCGGAAAACTGCTCCGCTAGTCCCGTGTCAGAAAACATGTCGGTGTCAGTGTCGGCACGGTTTGCGGTGGTCTGTTTGATGTCTGTATCTGTCGGTATCAATGGCCGCTTTGGTGCCGGTTTCGGTCGTCCTCGGAGCAGGCGAGGGTGCCTGATAGGTTTGATGAACATGACAGGTATCGCGTGCTCGGCTCGTGTTGGGGCTGCACCGCTGGAAAACAGGTTGTTTTATTCGAGATCAAGGTTAATGATTGGTACACCAGGGCCGCTGCCCATGCAAACAAGCCATATCGCAAAAAAGTTTTATGCATGACTTTCCTCACTAGAGCTGACATGCCCATCGTATCGTTTTACTCACATGAAATGATGTGATACATGCCATTAAGAAAAAGGGGCATTTCTGATGTCTAATCTAGTTTTATGAAGAGCTCTTTGTTAGTTAATATATACAGCGTAAGTCAAGACAGTGGGTCCCTGTTATTTGAGGTGAGAATGATGCGTTCAAGTCGCCGTATACCCCTCTGATTATTTACACAGGGCGATTTCAACACCTCTGTGTGCGACTGAGTACGCCCCCTGAAGGCGCTGCCTGTCCCCCACTGACCTCCCCTCCCCCCTCTCCGGACAGAGCCGCGGGTACCGGTGGAGTCGGCCGTACCGATACCGGTACCCAGTGATGTGTGTCGGGCACCGCCCGATGTGGCTGCTACACTGCCGCTGCGTGTTGGAGACCGGGTCTGCTGGATCAGGTGAGATGGGGTACGACGGGGTGGTGGGGCGGGATGCGACATGCCACAGTGCATTTGATGCCCTCGAACAGATGCTCCAATCACAGAAATAGTGATTGTCGAAAGTGTCGATCATCAACATTGTGAGGTTATGACCTTACAGCTAATTAAGGATGTCTTGTGTAAGCACAACTCATCTATACACACAGTATGTTGTCTTGTGCTTTTCATGCCACGACCTTCATGAAATGTTTTTGACTGGGATGTTTTTGACGAGGCTATACCGTGACCTTTGGCTGATAGCGGTAGGCTGTCCCAGTCACTCATGCTCAGGCTCCTGACCTTTAAATATTTTCTCGCGGTGATCTGTTTATGCGGTCTTATTTCCGCGAACACAACACCCGATCCGAATTTTATTTTGAGCTGTTACGTAGAAGTGTTGGCATGGCTTCTCCCTGAATTATTTTCGATATTTTACTTTTATTTCGTGCTTCAAAATAGTGCTCTAGACATTTCAGTGGTATCAAGACAATGCCGCATCCGATGCATATCAAAAGACCGTCATCGGCTTTATTTTCCCTATTTCGAGTCCAGTACGCCTCCAGTACCTACAAGTAAATTACCGATGACAAGAGTCGCGTCGCACCCATCCAAGCCGTGATGGCTGCAATCCTGAATGTTGTAACGCCTATGTCCCGTATCTCCCGACGCAGTAGGTACGCAGTTCTCCGCTACTGCATTCGGTGGTAATTCAGACTGCACCCGTTTGCGAACTGCGCGCTCGGTCTGCAGCGCAGTTGAACGTTGGAGGCTGCATGTTGATCTGTTGAGCCGGACTGCTGATAGAAGGATGAATACCAATGAGGCTGTGTCTGTTTGTTTGATGTATGGTGCTATAACCGTTCTGACGTTTGATCTCGCCGAGAATGGGTTGTGTTGCTTTGCTTTGTTGTGCAGTGGTGTCGACAGTCACACCAGCAATTGTCTGCCACTAGTCATTTGACCTGATAAGTTACTGGTTCAATGTGTACACGATGTGCTGAACCACCTGCCGCTCCACCGACCTGACCTTTGACTTTTGGTGGTGACTTGTATGATCTGTATGACTCCTGTGTGAACCGTTTCACCCGTGTCACGTCATGTGATTCTTGTTACTATGTTAAGTTAAGAGGTCACACGAGTTAAACTCGTGTGACCTCTCATGACCTGCATGACCCACGAGATCTGTCGGACCTGCGTTGTGTGGTCCTTGTGATCCGTTTGACATTTGAAATCATTGTGACCGAGCTGTGAACTACATGCTAGTATATGAGTCACGAGTGTATGTGAGTCATGTTGCTCATGTGACTCCGCCTGACCCCATGTGACCTCTGTGACCGTTCCTGGCCCCTCCGCCGGCAGTGACAGCGGCCCGAAGACGGGCTCGATCAGCTCATGTGACCTGAGTGACCTCGCCCTGACCCCATGTGACCCCATCTGACCTGACCCCTCCGCCGGCAGTGACAGCGGACCGGAGACGGGCTCGGTGGGCTGGATCGGCAAACTCCCCGCCGAGGACGGCGGACGAGACTGGATGGTCGGCGTCGTCTTTGTGAGTACCCTGCTACCTAAGTTTATCACCGCTGCATCGCACACTGCGCATTACACAGTGCACATTGCACATGGCACACCCAACGAGTTTTATGTTGTGATCTTGAATCGATGGCAATCTTTCTGAAGTCGAGTCGTGTGTGCTTGTGTAACACCTGTTGTTGCTTGTTTATGAACTGCTCGAGTTCTAACGTCGACCTTTCATGTGTCACGCTGTAATGTAAGTGCATTGTAAATATCAGTAAAAGGCTAGAGTTCCAGCGGCGCGGCTCCCGTATGCATGTTATGCTCCATTGGTGACCTCTGTCCAGTCACCAGAGGCTATGGATAATGTCGGACAAAGTGACATTTTATCGTTATTTGTACTGGCTCCATCATTGGTCATTGTTAACCTTTGCTGGGCGATATTGAATTGAACCTGTATTGCACCCCATAATCCAGATCAAGCTTATATTGTTCCGGTTGGACACTAAAACTGATTCTATTCGTAGTTCTGTCTCTATTAGTATTGATGATGTGCCATCTTTGAAGCCAGGAGCGCTTTAATAATTTACGCCAAGCTGCTGTTCAAAACCTAGCAATACAAGCTCTAAGATTAAGCTCACGCTACACTGATTTCTAGTCCGGGATTTTCTTTTGAGGCTTTATTTCTATACATATATTTGCCTAAGCATTTATAAATTATATGTTTATTAATTTTACGACTGGGACTGAGAGGAGACGGCTGCTCATTTACGGCAGAACGTCAGTAATATTGGATCATTTGTTTTAATGGCCGGCGTTGATGAGATTGTGCCCGGTGACTGGACGCCATCGGACGCTCGTTGGACGGCGCTCAGTGTCCGAGTTGGGGCGCGAAGATCTCTGGACTAGACGGTACTTAGCGTCCAGCTGAGGGGGAGGGGGAGGGGGGCTCGACATGGCGACACTCCCCGCTATCGGCAGCGACTCAAAAGAACGGGAGTGGAGCTGTGTCGAAATAGCTCGCGCCGCAGAGATACTACACAGGGCTATTTGCCACTGCACCCTGAGGTGCAATGTGAATGTTGGCTGAGGTGATGCAAGTTGTTGCATGACATAATGCAAGGGGATGATGGATGTCTGAGGAGAGAGTGACAGGATGCGTAGAAGAGGGATGGAAGGGAAGATAACGAGCTTAGAAAGGGAAAGCTGCAGCAGGAGAGTCCATGATGCATAGTTTATTTACTTTATCGCCGACGGGCGGCCCCGTTTAAGAAAAAAAGGCTGGGAAAAGACTTGATGAAGGGAGGTCGAATTTGCGACACATGCATTTGCCTTCGTAGCAAATTCGTAGAGGGTGTGATAGTGAGATCCAACTTGTATTCGAAGCGCGTTTTGCTGTATGACTTCAGTTCTTAGCTGAATTGTGACTGCGTCCTAAATCTCGCCCTGTGTAACCCGTACCCTTACTCACGCCCTGACCTTGGCCCTGACCTGCTCCCCGCGTTCCCACAGGACAACCCGGTCGGCTCTGGAAACGGCTGCTACCGCGGTCACCGGCTGTTCGAGGCCAAACTGAACCACGCCTCCATCGTGCCCATCACCGGCCTGATCCGAGCCGAGGACTTCAACTGCTCGTCACCGACCGGGGCACCCTCACCGACCCCCGACCCGGTCCAGGCGCCGGTGCCGCCTCAGAGAATGAACGGCACCGGCCGTCACCTAGCCCCGTCGTCGGCGGAGAGGGCCGGGTCCAGACACAGCAGTGGGCCAGGGTCAGAGGCCGGCACAGGTGGGTGGAATCGCCGCAGGTTCTGCTAGGGCGAGGTGGAGAGGTAGTATTGGTGTAGATTGTAGATGGATGTAGATTGTAGATGTAGACGGGGCATGCATGTGTGGTGTGTGGTGTTATTCTTCGAGAGGAGCATGAGCATGAGGACTTGTACATGTGGGTATTTGTTTGGCGTGTGGTGTATAAAATTGGCATGAGCGGTCTCGCGTAGTTTCTTAATCTGCGTAGTCAATCTGTAGAAAAGAGGCGACATCCTGCTCGGCTGAGATGGGTACTTAAGCATGGCGGGACAGTGCTGTGCTCAGCATTGTCCTCGTTCACACCTTTACTGTCAGTAACAGTGCCTTGCGTTATACCAAGGCTGGCTATTGCCTTTCTGTTTACTTCTTCCATTTGCCTGTGTCACGGAACGGGCCCCTAAAACTTCGCGCCTGTTGCTGCTTAGTAGACCAATCTGAGCCACGGGAGAATCCCCTACTGTTTGAATATGCGATTTAGGCCCCTCGGTTGGAGAGGCTGATGTCCGGAAGGATGTGGAGCGGCATCAGGTAAAGTCAGTTGCTTGCTCTCGTCGGTCGTTTTGCATGCGTGATGGTTTGAGTGAAAAGCCGGCAAAAAATGCGTTTGCTCAAATAAATATTCTTTATCCGGTGGGACCGTATCTTTTTGTCTGCTGGAGCGGGTGATATGCTTCGTAAAATCCTGGGACTTTTGACATAGGTAGATCATTGTGAATATAGCAAACTTCGTGAATTAGCGTTGACGATCTTTGAAATCAGCTACCCAGCACAGCTTCTTCCATGGCGTCCAGTGCACGCTTTGAGAGCCCTCTGTTTGCATCTCGGGACATTTGCATGGCCGGTAGCGGCCTTGGGCGCTGACTCGCGCCGTTCGACCCCCATTAATGCAGCGTGGTAAGCTGTAATGTGATGGCAGCTTGCAGCGACCAGCTACGCCGCGAGGGTGATTGCGCTCCAGTAGCAGAAAACACGACTTCTATGCCGAGACACGGGGCTAAATCATTGACTAGGGCTTCGGCCTTCGTCCCAAAATCGGATAATTCCTATGTAACAATCTATAGAATGGGATGAAGGTATACTACTGACTCGCCAGAAACTATATGTTTCTTGGTTCGTAAACCAATCAACTAGGACTGCCGCTTAGGTGAAGAGAAAGGAATGTCAGGGACCGCTTAACTTCTGTCACCTGATTCTCGCTACCTAGCGGACACAGTGCATCCGTAGAGCGCTGTTGACGAGTTGGCGAGCTGGCGGGTTGACGGGTGCATCCGGCCGCGCGACATCGAACGCGGAACACTCCCGGCTGTGCCTGTCACGCTCCATTGAGTGAGGTGTGAATGCGGTCCACCGAACGACGTGCAGCTAATCAAAACAGATGCTGCGGCGTCAGCTGATGAATGGAGAGGGAGGGGCTGCCGACGAGCGTAGATAAATAATGGACTTTGTTCCGATTGATGCTGGCTGATCTGGTGATCTCATATGCTGTTGCAATGGCTGATGCTTTTGTCGTAGAGCAAAATATTGAAGCAAAAATTTTGTAAGTTTATTTGAAATGCATTCGGATAATTCAAATAAATTGTTCACGCGAATTTTCACACCGAAAGGACTACACGCAGCATGTTGTTGCGCTAGAAATTACACAATACGGGCCGCACTTATGTTGAAATTTCACTGCTTGGTTGATATATTCGGGGTTTCCGTCCATCTATCCAGTCAGTCCCTCCTCCCTTCGCCTCGTTCTGCCGGCCCCTCCCGGCGCCCGTGCCGCACTGGCTGGCCTCTCTGTGGGGTGTGACGGTCAGTACATCTCGGAGATATATGGTGGACAGATGGCGCTGTCTTCGTTACCAGCGGTCACTCGTGGTCACTGACAGTTTATGCATGCCACTATCGGTCACTGGAGATCACTGGCTGTCACCGGCGGCGACAAGAGATTGCTGTCGTTCACCAGAAGTCACCAGAGGCCACTTTCGGTCACCAAAGATCACCAGTCGATCACCAGTAGTCAGCGCTAGTCACATTCGGTCAGCTCCGGTCACCAATCGGTCGAGAGCCGATCTTCGCTCGGTCGCAGGTGGCCGACTGACTCAGATCGGGACGCAGCCGCCCGTTATCGGCTATCGGTTCGACCCAGTGGCGCCTTGCAGGGTGATAGGTCATAGTAGATGTGATGTGAGCGGTACTCATGTGGTTGGTGGGTGGTCGCTCTGCGCTTGGTTGTGAGTTAGGTAGTTGGTAAGATCTTCGATATGGTATGTGTGGTAGTTGAGCTGAACGCATTGTGACGTAGGTGTATCTTTCGGTGTGTGTGTGTGCAAGGGGATGAGCTGCTGTTGAGGCTCTGAAAACTGCAAAGCGTTATAATCTTGCGTTTCTTATACACTTTTACTACTCTCATGTTAATCTTCTCAAATCTTATGAAACTGTTTTGCACGTTTTCCAGTCACATCACTTTCGCTTGCAGCCTTCGGAGATCACTTAGCCTTTTTACGGATCGCTCACCTCGCTGTCAGCCTGACCCTAGTTCCGTGTTTTCCCGCCAGGTGGCCGCCGTAACCTGGAGCTCCACACGTCTGACGAAGAGGACCGGCCTCCGGCGCCGGCGCGCGCGCCCGTCCGCGGCCACGAGTTTACCGACGACCTCACCCGCATGACGCCATTCCACCGGCTGGCCTACGAGCAGCTGGCGGCCACGCCCACCCCGCCGGCCACGCCCACTCTCAGTCAGCTGATGAACGAGCATGACAACTGCATCCAGGTATGTACCGCCGCGGGGAGGGGTAAAGGGAAAAACCTCTGGTCGCCGTTTATTCGAATAATTGTAGGTTTTACCTGTTATATCTTTCTACGAGATTTGTTCGTTTAACGACCCCTATTTTCTTCCCTTTTAGTTGGTCGTATATGATACATCCTGCCCATATAAAGCGCTCGTCCCCAGGGACTGAAACTGGCTCCCTCCCTCCCGTCCCGTCAGGCTAAGACTCACTGACTTCCTCCCCTTCCCGTCCCTTCCAGGCGAAGACGGCACACCGGACAGAGTCGTCTGCCCGGCGGCGTCAGCTGCCCCTGTCTGACCTCAGCAACTCCCAGACGGTACCACCCCTGGAGCGACGGAGACCCAAACGGAGGGACAAGGTGGCCGCCACGCCCAGTCCCGAGTCGCCGCCACCGGCGCCACCGCCACCTCCACCGCCGCAGGAGAGCAAAGGTGAGAGGAATCGAAAGGGGTTAGTGGTTTTGTACCTGCAGGCCTCGTGTGAATGTGTGTATGCTTTGAGAGTGAATCAGGCGAAAGATGGCCTCTAAATTTTAAGAATAAAGCTTCACATTACACACAAGACGTGAAATTGGGATGCTGACTTTTGAAACCATGTATTTGTTTAACTCCTAGGGTGATTTGGCACTTTCCACACGCAAAAACATTTGAATAAAAACTATAAGTTCGTCGTGTTGCTACGACAATATTTCAGCTCTTCTTTCCTTTGGTGGACCTGTCGCCCCCTGTTACGCCTTACTTGCCCTGACTCTCCCCCTAATACCCTTCTCCCACCTTTCTTCAGCAGAGCTGAGCGCCGCCTGGACCGAGCCGGAGGTATCGGTGGGCTCAGCAGTCGAGGTCGACATCCGCGGCATACCCCACTACGGCGTCATACGCTGGCTGGGGCACGTGCGGGGAGACAACAAACGACGCCTCCTAGCCGGCGTTGAAATGGTGAGAAGTCTGGTGGGTGTGAGAAGGAGGGGGGGGGGGGGGGGGTAATTGGTGATCCATGACCTGTCGTGCTCAGGGGTGTTGTTTGTTTACTTTGTGAGTACGCTGTGGTGGAGAGTCAGCCGCTTGAATGATTTGAGGGCGGATACGAGCGAGTGAAAGGAAAGTAGATGACTGATAAGCTGTTTCCTGTTTGGAGCGAGCCCATTTCCTGTTATGCGCGTGATTCCGTAGCGCTGCGTGAGGTTTGCTCAACGACCGTGTCGGTGAGGCGTTCAGGCTGCGGTCGTGCTTATGAGCAAGAGATCCGAATTGACACGTTTGACAAACATTGGCAATGACCCCATCGACTGACCCCTTTGACCTCGGTTGATCTATTATGACATCGTTTGACCTCGTCTGACCCTTTGTTACCTCGTCTGACCCATCGTGACCTGATCTGACCCCTTGTGACCTCGACTGATCCCTTTTGACCTCTATTGACCCTGTGACCTCGCCTGACCTCAGGAGGAAGACGACGCGTCGCTGGGCGGCGACGGCGACGGCACGTTCAACGGCACCCGCTACTTCCACTGTCAGCCGGGGAAGGCGCTGTTCGTTCCCCTGGCCGACTGCAGTAGGGACCGACGCTTCCTGGACCTGAGCGCGGATACCACGGATAGCGGCGGTGAGTGGGAAAGGGGGACCGCCGTGTCATAGGGCAAGAGAAACACCCGGGGTCAAACGGGTCACAGGGAAAGGTCTAGCGGGAGAATGTATGATGCGACCGACTTACGGCAGTGAGCAGTGGGAGGTCAGAGGAAGAGGGTTGTAACTGCCGGACAGCTGGGGTATTATGCGTTGAAGCGGGCAGAGATTCGACGCTTACCCAGACTATCTTATGTCATGTTTCGTCTAAGTCACCTTGTGCTACATTTTGAACAGTTGAATGGCCGTTCCTTGACTGTGCCCTCTTGCCCTCTCGGTTCTCGCAGCGTTTGGGAACGTCGAGTGTCCTGTGATCAGCGGGAACGTGCCGCCGATCTCAGTGACATCTACCGAGGAGCTGAAGAAGCTCTGTGGCAAGCTAAAGGGAATACAGGGCCACCTCAACTCATGCTATCTGGACGCAACGCTGTTCTCCATGTTTGCTTTTACACCGTGAGTTTGTAAAGCATGCCTTTGTTCAACTAGCATGTAACTCATGCTCAGTAAAGAACGGTTCCAGTAAGAGTCCAGTGACATTCAGACGGACATTTGCGAGACGAGAGGTTTATTGAGCCGATATACCTTAGTTTGAGTTGATCAGGCTCGCCTGTCATTAGTCTACACACTGGTCATTTTTGTCAACGCTGCTGAGTCATTGTCACAACATTCTGTCCGTCTGCCTCTGGCCCCGTTAAGCCCGCCTTGTAGCCTCCCTCAGAGGCGTGTCTAACTAAATCACCGTGTGACACCCCGCCCCCGTTCCCCGATCTCCGGCAGTGTGTTGGACTGCCTGCTGCAGCGGCCCCGGCGGCCGGGAGATATACCCGAGTACTCGGAGGTACAGCGACTGCTGAAAGAGGAAATCGTCAACCCGCTCAGGTGGGTCGGCGTCCTGGTGCCCATATAGATAGCATGCTAATCTAGTCTAGATTCGATTCAATGTTTGTTTGTTTGTTTGTTTTGTTGGGTTAGGCCGTTTCGGTCAAATGCGACCATTTCAGAGCCGGGAGGATGGTAGGATATAGAGGGAGACATTGGTCTGGGCAGGCACCCCAGTGAGTCGCCGGGGCTGAGCCCGTCCAGAGGACAGGCCACCCAGCCCCAAGGCACTCACTGCACCCGGCTACGGGGTGCGCTCCCTCGGGAGCAGCGGTGCCGCTCCAAGGGAGCAGTCCGCATGAGATAAAGTTGCCTGTCCAGCCCGGAGGGGGGCTCCGGCGTGGAGGAGAAGGATTTCCGTATCCTGAGGATAGAAGCATGGAACGGTGATGTCGATTCAATGGATCGTGTGTTACGTATCATTGGAAAGAGGGTCGACGTGGTCTGACGTTGAGATAATTACCTACAAGTGAGGAAGATTTGGGGCTAGTCTGCGATCGCTGTCTCGGCTGTTTTTCTCACGTAGGGTGACAGTTCGGTCTCATATGTTTCGTCTATGACCGCTGACTGTTCTATAGCCTCTGTCTCGTCCGTGATTCCTGTTTCGTGCGTCTTATCTATGATTGCTTCCTGGTTTCTCTCGCTATGACCGTTTGTGACCGCTGTATTGTCTCTGACCGCTGGCTCGCCTGGCTCGCTCGTCTGTGACCCCATCTAACCCATCTCTCCTGTGACCCCAGGTCAGCCATGTACGTGCGGGCGGACCGGGTGATGAAGCTCCGTCAGATGCTGGAGACTCTCAGTTCTGTCCGTGGACTCACATCAGAGGAGAAAGGTCAGAGCCGCGCCCCGCTACAGGTTTTAGCGTAATGCAGGGTCGGTCAAGGGTAGTCGCTCGAGGTGGACTTCATGCCTGAATTATTGCATTTCAGAAGCGCTTAGAGACGGTAAATGGACGGCAAATGGGCGCAAACTAAAAGGCAATGTCGTTTGAGTGAGTTGGCGAATGTTGAAGCAAAGGTTAAGGTTTTCGGCTTTGATCCGCTAGGGGCGCTGATAGTCACCCCACGTTTAATGCATCCATTCAGCGTGAAATCAACTCCACAAGATATCATGTTCAGTGACTGCTCAGCCATTGTTGCAACTCCGTCTCCTAACTAACTCCGACCCTCTCCTTTCCGGCAGACCCCGAGGAGTTTCTTCAGTCGCTGCTGGCTCAGATGCTGCACGCCGACCCGTTCCTCCGCTACTCCTCCGGCCAGGAGTCGTACCTCTACCAGCTGATTGTGGAGAAGGACGACAGTCTGGTGCTACCGAGCGTTCAGCAGCTGTTCGACCAGAGCTTCAGCAGTGGTGACATCAAACTCAAGGAGGTGAGGGAGGACGGGGTGGCTGTGGAGGGAAAGAAGTTGTGAGATTGACTAGGTGAAGTGAGGTTGAGAGATTAATAGGAATGTGGTGGGCAGTTAGTTGGTGAATAATTTGTTAACGGCTTCAAAGGAACTCTAGGCGGTAAAACCGGATGCGTGTCTTATTTCAAAGCGTTTATCTGCTTTCTTGTTGCACTGAGCACTCGTACACCGTTCTACAATATGCAACCCCCCCGCGCCCCACCCAGTACTGCTCCGGTTGTTAATAAATGAAAAACACATTTCTAACGAATTAAAGTGCTTGTCTGTTTCAAACAACCCGTAGTTATGTACTGCACATTTTTTCCGCCACTGACGCCACCTCTCCCCGTCTCTCTCCGGCCGCCAGATTCCGTCCTGTCTGATCGTCCAGATGCCGCGGTTCGGAAAGGACTACAAGATGTACTCGCGAATCCTGCCCAGTATGGTACTGGACGTGACAGATGTCATTGAGAACTGTGAGTCGACGGCACGTTTGTGTTCTACTGATGCGTAGCGATGTTTTTTATATTTTCTCTGTATTTTGTTTTTGCTTTTGTATTAGATAATGTTATGGTAATAACACGACATCTTTCTGCGATTTAAACAAATATTCGAGTAGGGCATTTTGGACTGTGAACAAATTTTTTATTCTTGAAATAAATTCACGTCCTTAAAATCATGATGTAACGCTCCGTTCCTGACATATTTACTCGTCGTGTCTTTAAGAGTCCGATGGCTCGCACCGGCGTTGACTGAATTTCAGCGCAGTGTCTAACCCTCTCCTTTCGTTTCTGACAGCTCCGCGGCAGTGTTTCGTATGCGGCCGGTTGGCCGAGTGGGAGTGCAAGGGCTGCTTCAACCAGAGCGGCCTGGGGCTGATGACCACCGCCTACTGCTCCAAGTGCAACATCATGGTTAGTTGGGGGCTCGGGCGGGGCTTGCAGCTGCTGTGGTGTATTGCCGGGCTGTCCGATACTATGAATACGACGTTGACGTTTCAGTAGACTCGGTGTGGAAAGGGAAGATGAAGTTGGGAAGCATTTGCTTTGATATATGAATGACGGGATTATTTTGATTTTTTTTTAGCGTTATTTGAACTAACTTGAGACTTTGCCAGCTTGTGTGTGGTTATTGTGATTTTTATTTTGCTGATTCTCAGCTTCTGGTTGGTAGGCTCGTGGTCGATCTGTCAAAATGTCAGCCTTACATAATCCTAGCCGTTTAAGCGTTGCATAACCCGGTGCAAACCTTTGCTTTGTGTCATTCATACCCTAGTACGTGTCTAGGCCTGCCGAGTGCAGCGATGCTGGGGCGTTTTGAACATGTCGTTCAACCCGCTGTAACACTCGCTGGTCGTGTGTGCTGGTCGTCTGAGCATATCGATTTTCTGTGAAGTGCCCGGGCCACGGTAACATGCGTTAAGTTATTTAGTGAGAATTTCGTGGGCTTCGCAATGGTGAATGTCTGATGTCGTGTTTAAGTGAAATAGCCCGCCAG
The DNA here is from genome assembly GCF_019059575.1 of Amphibalanus amphitrite. Classification (NCBI taxonomy): domain Eukaryota; kingdom Metazoa; phylum Arthropoda; class Thecostraca; order Balanomorpha; family Balanidae; genus Amphibalanus; species Amphibalanus amphitrite. The sequence goes on from NW_024882103.1 coordinate 99,676, forward strand.
TACTAGGTGTATTAACCCGCGCGGGGCTGGGGTCTCCAGCCGAACGCGCGGGGCTGGGGGGGGGGGTAAATTTTACCCCCCTGTTATCTCCCGAACTAATGATCCGATTTGGAAAAATCAAACGCCAATCGAAAGATCTCATCACGAACTACTAAAAACATATACTTAATTTAAAGTTTGAGGTCAAGGTCAAGGTCAGGTCATGGGTACAAATTGCAAGTTTCTACAGTATCGGCCTTGCACCGTAGTTGCCGAAGAATGGAGTCATCGACTGAGACTGATTGCCCAAAACGTGTTCTTAGGCTACCAAGACAATATTCGTTGCATACAATATCATTCAGTGGTCAAGGTCAAGGTCAGGTCAGGTCAGGTCACCAAAAAACAAAATATGGAAAAGGGCATGTGCGACACATGTTTTATGGGTCATTTTACTCATAGAATTCAATAGGCACACTCAATAAGTGATATGGACCACCTCTGGATGAATTTCAGGTCGAGGTCAGGTCAAGGTCAGGTCAAGTGAGGTCAAATTTTGAAGTTGGTTGTTAAGGCCTAAAAAGGTGTCTATCTGATGCAGTTTTTCACGGTGAATCGAATGGTGCTATTTTTGTTTCCGTACGAGGTCTAGAACTTCCAAAAAAAAATCATCTTTCAAAATTTTTGTGTGTCGTGACGTCATAAAATCTTGAATAACTCCCACATTTTTGAAGCGATTCTTCTAAAAATTGGTATGTAGGTGCACATAGACCACTTCTCTGACATATATTCCGGTTTTTTCGATACACTCAAAATTTTGGATTTTATAATTATTTTCCCAAAAAGTCAGTTTTTTTTAGAAAAATTTGGGCCAAAATCCAAAATTTTCAAAAAAACGAGATAGCCATTTGATAGACAAAGTAGACTTACGTATAACCTTTTTTGTTACGTCTTGGTTCCTTTAAAAATGAAGATGTTAGCGGCGTTTGAACTTTTGCCGTTTTTGAGGCGAAAATGGCGAACATGACGTCACTAAAACGTCAATTTCTCAAAAAAAAATCCGACGGATTTCGCTCACAATTTCAGGGAACGTGTCAAATTGATGTAAGAAAAGGTACTGAAAGTTTGGCGGCGCTGCGCGCCGCCGTTTTTGAGATATTGCAAAAATTCGCGAGGGGGGTAAAATTTACCCCCCCCCAGCCCCGCGCGGGTTAAACTGGCTAAGCGACGCTTTACCATGGTTTTCGCTGGCGTCCCGACCTCTTACTTGACTGCACCAAATTGCTGCTCTATCATCTATTCTCACTTTTACCTGTCTTGTTAATTCTTCTCGTATACCCTTCATGAAATCCTCCTCCGTCTGTTTCACTTTTCTTTTTCCATTTTTCAGATGATCTTTGGAAGTGTTACAACTTCCAATAGTCCTCTGACGATCTAACTTATTGCATAACATCACTCCCCTGTTATGTCAGCTAAACACACTCCTACTAAGCCCCCTCCCCCAACCCTGCCACCCGCTTTCCTCTTGGACTCCCCCTTCTAACCCCTTCCCCGCTCTCCACAGTCGCACAACCACCGTTCCCGGTCGTCGCACCCTCCGCGGCAGCCGCTGCGCGTGCCCCACCAGTTCACCGAGCTGCGAGAGCACGCGCACATACCGCGCACCTACCTGGAGTTGTTCGCTGTCGTCTGTATCCACACGTCTCACTACGTGACCTTCACCAAGGCCGGACATGGCCCGGATGCTGGATGGGTGTTCTTCGACTCGATGGCCGATCGGAAAGGTGGGTGGGGGAGGGAAGAAGGGAGATGGAAAGGATTAGAGAGGAAAGATGAGATGATGAAGGGCAGGGTGAGAAGAGGAAAGAGAGGAGGATGATGGGCAGGGTGAGAAGAGTGAATGGAGGGACTGAAGTTTTTTTTAGATAGGGGGAGGTTGATGGAAATAGACGGGGAATATATGGGCAAGGGCAAGGAGTTAGTTATGAAAGGAGTTGATAAGCATGCGATAGGAATGTAGAAATAGGGCACTGAAGATACATAGTATTATGAAAGCCCTGTAAAATCATGGACATAGCCCGTGCTAGAATGTGGCATATGACCACGTGTATTATTAATACCATGTGTTCTGCGAAGTTGACATTTTGTCTAATGAAATAGTAAGTTATGTAAGGCATTACCTGTTTTGTCGCTTGATTAATAATTGATGTATGCTGCAACTAGTTACGTTTCATATTCAAGTCGCCGCATTTGTGCACGAACGACCGGCGATTCCCCGAATACTGCGAACTTCCGTTGTTGCCATGCACAAATTTCATGGAAACAGCCATGGAAAAAAGGGCAGTGCTATCGTAATTATTTACGATAGCACTGCTTCTAGGAGCAGCAATTGTGCCAATGTTTACCACAATGCGCATATGATGATTGTATCAGGCTCAACGCTCAACAGTCACTTCGTACTTGAACTAAATTGCTAGCTTCTTACTTCTTCCACGGTTGTTCGTCAGTTTTAGCCCAGTGCCCACCGGGACACAACTTCACCCTTTATCCCTCCCCACGGCTCTACACTCACGCTCCCTGCCCTTCCGCAAGGGTCCAGACTCTTCCTCACAGCCCGTACCTATGGGCCCACACTCACCCCTCGCCAACCCCATCCCCAGGTGTTCACCCCCCCCCCTCACCCCCTCCACAAGGGTCCACACTCACCCACCCCCTTTCCCAGGGGTCCACGCACACCCTCCCACCCCTTCCCTAGAGGTCAACACTCACCCCCCCCCCCCCCTCCACCCGCCCCCAGGCGAGGCACACGGGTACAACATTCCGGAGGTGGTACGAGTGCCCGACCTGCCCCGCTGGCTCAACGAGGAAGGTCGGCGGGGGCTGCTGGCCGTCACCGACGACAAGCGACTGCCTGAGCACGCGCGGAGACTACTCTGCGACGGCTACATGTGCTTCTACCAGAGCAGGGACGTCATGATGTACCGGTAGAGGTGGTGGAAGCGGTGGGTGGACGAGCTGATGTAGTGCATCAACACTGGGGAGGGGCAGTGGAAAAGGACAAGGCTGGCTAAAGGTGGTTGGTGGAGAGCTGGACTTGACGAGAGGGGTGTAAAGAGTGGTATGGGAAGTCGGTTGCTTGTTTTGATGTTGGTAGACTCCGGTGGGGGCTCGTAGAAGTCGGTAGGATGTGGTAAAGCTGTCAAGCGGTCGGAGGTTAACGAGATCCGGTAGATTCTGTTCAACGTTTGTAGGACCTGACGGAACCCAGTAGAAACAACCGAAATCAGTGGAATTCAGTAGAATCTGCTAGGACCTGCATTTTCTGTGGCCGATAAAGATAGTTCCGCTAGCCCACGCTGCTGCCCGTAAAGATCCACCGAGCATTTTGCTAATGAAGGCAGCTGTGAGCTGAGTATGCCTGTAGTGAGCCGTCGCAATACTGCCGAATATACAATATCCTGCTCTACCGCCTGCTCTCCAATACCCATCATCCTACCCCTTCCAGCCACCCTCGAACGAAGAGAACGATGTCCTCCCCAGACCTCGCAGCCACCGAGAGTCTTTTGACTCGGAGTTCGACCCTTAGGCTGACACTAAGCTACATGAGTCGATTATTTTCAATGGTGTCTGATTTGTAGACACATAGTGTCTTATTTGAAGGCACGGTGTCTGATTTGAAACCACGCTCCGGGCTAGGTGGTAATTTCGACCGAGCTGCGTTGACAGCTATGCCGGGCTGGTGCCTGGCCCCTTCCCACACCTTTCTTCAAGGGATTCGTATGGGCTGCGCTGAACGATTCTGACTGAGCTGAATTGGCCGTGTTTGCTGGTAGCGTCGATCGGTGAGAAGCCTGAATAAGACGTTGATTTTTTTTTTGTATTTGATGCGGACAATGTGTACTGGTCCGAGCTGTTGAGTTGAAATTGGGGGCCATTTACGAATATCCGCCGCTTTTGTCAGTCAAAACTGAATAGTGTCAAAAAATCAGATACCTTTTCAGATGGAAAAGAATAGGAGTATTGTAGCCGGTATGGAAATGTCCATAGCGCTGCAGAGCTGGTGCCGTGGACAAAAGCAGCTGTTTTCAGGAGTGGTGGCTGCCCAGCAATATTTTGCTGTTCTTGTCGGAGCTTACTGGGGAAAGGACACGTTGTTTGGATAAATCTTTCGATATACAGGGGTAGGTGGGTCATATGACTACGTTCCTTGCAAAGTGTCCTGATTATTTGTCCCCTTTCTGAGCTCCCGTCTTGGCTTCCATGACATTGCAGCGTTTGGAGTTGGATTTGTCTGACCGACACAGGTGTGGCGCTTCCCTTTCTACTTTGATCGCAGTTCCACGGATTTTGTGAAGGGTGGAACGGGACCGTAATCTTGGAACGGGACCTACCTGCGTCATGGCTGCTACATAGACCATGCCTTGTTCAATGGAATACCAAAACATGCGTACTCTATGGAATAATATCGGCTATATTAACGTGACGCGTGGATAAACAAGGTTATGTTGCACTTTTTATATTTATACTTATCATCCTCGTAATATTTGGCGTGAAAACTGTATTATTATTCGTATGTTTAATGGCAGAGCGTAATTGCCGCTTCTCGTGACATGTCACCAATCACCATATAAAGTGGTGACACTGTTGACATTTCCCCGACCCAGTGGGGATTCTCTGATTGTATCGTGCCACTGATGAATTCATTCCTTCGTGTGGACCCGAGTCCCTTGCATAGCGCTGTGTTGAAATGTATGATGAAATCGCTATGGAGCCCCGATGTTGTGTTGTAATCGATTTTATCGTTAGTGCTCCGTGTGGAAGAATTATTCTGTTATTTCACCTACCGTTAATTGTTTGTGAGACCAGAAATGTGTCCTCCTCCCCTTTTGTTCTGCCGTAATCCTTTTGAGTTTTCTTAGTAAGGCAGATGATTGCGAATGCTGGCTGTTAACCCCAACTGTGGTGTACGAATGTGATACCTATGGGAAAAAAATATATAGCATAGTTATCAACTTCTTTCCGATCATTAGAGCGACTAGTATAACGACCTTCATAGACGAGGAGATCACTTCAGCTTGTTATTGCTTCATGTCACACTAGTAGATACAATCTTATCATCGCCAAAACAGTTCCTTATAAATGAAGTTCCCTTTCCTCGAAGCCTCACGGACAGCATTGGCTAGTCTGTACCTATGACTCACTACCTGAGGTGTTCTTCATAACACTACCTGAGGTGTGAGGAGCCTTCGATTTGCGGTAGCGCTGTTCCGATTCCCAGACAACTGACCTGCATTCGGTCACTGGGGTCCCAGCCCCCCTTTCCACCCACACCCACACATTGTTCGCCATTCTCGGCCGATCGATCCTTCTCCGTATGTCCTTCGTTCCCGTCCTCATGACGTGGGTACAGTCGTACGTTGATATAGTGAGTGCACGCGCTCATTGGACCATAGCACATTGTAGGTGACGGGCGAGCAAGGAAGGAGGGGGGACGGAGCGGACACGATCGAACCAAACCCCCACGAGGGAAGCGGTAGCGCTCCGGTCACTTGGTGAGGTGTGTGTGTGGGGAGGGGGGGGGGTCACCACCTAACCGAACCGCGGCCACGTCGCCTTGGTCGATGGAACTGGCTCGACGACCACAACAGAGTCCGAGGTCGATACGGGCTCCGTTCGTGCCGGCTGTCGGTGCCTGTATGTCTGTCTGTGTGTGTACGGGTGGCCGCTGGAGCGGGCACGGGCCATTCGACGTTCGAGAGGGCACAGGGCCACTGGGGAACGATTGTGGCGGCGTGTGGGAATCCCGTGCAAAAACTTGTGTGGATGGCTGTGTGTAAGAAGTTGCTGTAAATAGCTGCAAAGATCGAAAGTATACGAGCAAATCCAGTGTAGGAGATTTTATTTACGTTTACGATGAGTGGTATCTGAAAAAAAACGTAAGCCTCGTGTTGTGGCGAGTTGGCTATTGAAGTTCGTTGGCACACTGTGGAGTGCTGTGGGTGGCAGCGAGCGGTCACTGAGTCTGAATTGCCCAGTCGTGGTGGGACACTGACTGTGGTCCGAGGACTGACGTGACTGAAGTATCGTGAAGGGAGCTGGTGAACCGGCCGCCGAGCGGGAAACAGACAAGGTGAGCCGTGATGGGGATTGGTTCTGCTATTGATCTCATAGCTCCTCTTTGTATGAAGGTTTTGCATCGTCATTGGTTCATCAGGCATCAGCCTAAGGTGAATCTGTCACTTAACCGAGCACGGGTTGAAATACTTCATCGTTAGCCTGCAGTCAGCTGTTTTTATCATGACACTTTTTCAATCTTCAAAGGACAGACTGACTCTTACCTGGTCTCTGCTTGACCTGCCCATTGTCTAACCCTCTTGATTCCCAAATAAATCCTCGAATCCCTATCACCCATCTAACTTTCCTAGCACTTTTGGGTCCAGATGACCAGCCTGGCCATTTGTTCCTTCTAATAACCACCTGCTGACCCCAGATAACCCTCCACCCCTCTCCATCGTCAGATGACGAGCGAGGAGCGTCGCGGCAGCGCCCAGCCGCTGCACCAGCAGCAGAAGCGTCGAGCCTGGCTGCGGCGAGCCTCAACCAGCTCAGACAACCAGCCGCCGCCGCACCGCTCCTCGGGCCGTCGGCTCAGCGCCTATGACCGTATTATTGCGGAGAGGGTCCGACGCGGTATCACCGTCAATCTCGGTGAGGAGCTAGGGGAGCAAGGGGCTGGGGCACGGGAAGGGAATTGACAGAGGATGGCCCTGGTCACGGACGAGCTCCTCCCGTGAGAGCAGGCATACATCGACAAAGAAAAATCATCACGTTAATTATGTCGTTCTCTATAGTCCTGCTGCGGCTATATTTATATCGATGACTATCTCCTAATCAATCGGCATGTTTTCGCTGTTTTTTCCATTTACAGAAAGTTTCTCTGATAACTTGCATCAATTCCTTTCTTTGTTCATAGATCGACGTTCTTCTATCGTTTCGACCGCCTCAAGTGACCCGGAATCAGTCGACTCCAGCACCGGCTCCAGCTCCGGCTCCGGCTCCGGATCCCGTGTCCGCTCCGGGTCCGGGTCCGGATCCACCTCCACCTCCGGGTCCCGGGAGCACTCGGACGTATCGCTGCGCCCGCTCGCCCTGCGCCCCGACCCGCTGGACGAGACTCAGATGACCAGCCAGGCGATCCACCGGGAGGGGGCTGCACGCTGTCAGCAGGCGGGTGGAGTGCCGCTGCTGGATCATCTGATTCAGCTGGCTGCTGAGCGAGGTTCCCAGCAGAGCCCCCAACAGGCTGCTCAGCAGGGGCAGAACGGCAGGCCGGTAGAACATCCAGAGGAGAAGAGGGTGAGATTCCGCGAAGGCTGGCGTTCTGCGCGAGGCACGGGCAGTCTCTCGGCTCTGCATGAAGATGAGGTAAGAAGTGTGGCAGAAAGGCATGCTCCTTGTGGTATCCTCAAAAATGGAAGATGCCATTCGAAGTCAGAAGATAAAGAGGAGGAAAGCGTTTGTGTGAATGGAGAAACAGCGGAGAAGCTATGTAAAAATGCTAATCGAAGCGCGGTGGAGCGAGTTGCTCAGGAGAGTAAGCTGTCAGAAACGTCCAGCATGGATGAAGCGCCTGCTGTTCCAGCACCCACCGAGAATGGTTATGAAAGCGATGACGTATTTGAGGCGAAGGCACTGACAACGAAGAATGCGTCTAATGCAGAGAGTAAACAGTTGGAAGTTGAAGAAGTCAGCGAAACGTCTGCGTCCATCCAGGATACCAACAACGATGATGAAAAGGCACTTAGCAGTTCTGCTGAGCCTCACAAAGATACGACTGAACAGACAACTACCGAGGAAAAGAGAGAAGACAGCTCGGTTCCAAAAGCATCCGCGTCAAGCGACCTTCCCAACGAGCTATCTGCTGATGTTGAGCCTTCGACTTCTGACCAAGCTTCAACGAAGGAAGAAAAGAAAGACGACCAACCAGTTAACCTCAATGACCTCATTGTTGAAGAAATTTCAGCAGTGCCAGAAACAACCGAATCGTCCGGTGACACACAAGACCAACTGGTCAGCAATGATCCCGAGGACACGCCAGTACCATGTCCTCTTCCCGTCCCTTCCGGCATCAAACCACGACGGACTCGCCTCGACTCTGTCCCGGAGGAGCCTCCGTCCTCTCCGCGCCATCCAGCAAGTGACCCTACCCCCTCCACCGAAAAATCCACCTCCCCTGCGCTTCTCGAAGCTGGAGAGAGCGCACCCTCCCGCCCGCTCGCTCCCACCCCACCCCAGCTACGCTCCGGGCGCGGAGTGCCCTCTCGTCGCTGGTCCATCTCTGGTGAGCTGACCTCTCACCGGCGCGACCGTGCTGCCATCTTTCGGCGGCTCGTGTACCTGACACTGTCGGAGGAGGACGGGGAGCCGGCGCCCGTGTTTGAAGAGCCCACTGGATCGGCGGTGGAGTTCGACCCGCGCCGCGGCGAGTGGCGCCCTCTGACGGGGGAGGAGGGACGCCGACTGGCGCAGCACCGGCGCCTGTCGCTCACCAAGACCTGCTCCCTTGACTTCGACCGGATCCCGTAAAAGAGGGAGGTGAGGGTGGGCGTACTTAGAGTGTGATGCCAGGTTCGGAATGATTTGGCCTCACAGTTTTCGTAGTTTTATTGGAAAACTGTTCTAAAATCGCAATTACAAATTGGTCACTTTTTAATTTTAGTTTTATTGCCCTACCAATGATGATTATCAATCATAGGCGTTAGAATTTTTATTGGCCAATTTGAATTATAATTCGCTAATGGACTATGGCAACTCTGCCTCATGAATACATCTACGTGTATTCAGCTATTCAGCTAGTTAGCTACTTATTGCATGACGTCACTATTGAGCTGAGGGCACGTATAGAGTACAATAAAAGAAATCATTGCAGGGGCTATTTCAGTCCATTCTACATTTGCCTCATCTTATGCTATGAAAGTATTTTTCTAGGATTACAGGGAGCTAATTGCAGCCGACATTAGGTACTTATCTTGGCTTGCCTAGCACTTAGCAGGCAATGAGTCGAATTGGCCCTGGCGAGCAATGGTTTTACAAGTGCCTTGATAATTAATTCACACATACATATGATGTACACGCAAGGCGAGCTTGTTTCAGCAGCAAGCAATCGGGTTTATGTCTCATAACGTGTGATCAATCACGCTTTACCGGTTCGGCGCAGTCGACTTTTGTTTTCAGTACTATAATAACCGTTCTAGCATGGGTGTCGAAGTTCATGTACGCCGCAAACCGAAAGACACATTTATGCTTTGCAGTTTGCATGTATTATCAGGAAACAAGTATGTTGAAATGGTTTCGAAAGTAGTCACAGATTTCTGCCGTTAACCAATCAGCAGTAGATGTAGCTGTTTCCCCGTAAAGACAGTGGGTAGAGCCGACGCTCGCGAGTGAGCTCACCATGTGTGATCTGCATAAATGCAGTTGTGATTTTGTGCCTGAAAGCGTTTCGCCTGGTTGTCTGTTGGCGTAAATCGATGTAGTAGATTCGATGTAGAATTGGCGTTATTTGTGGGTGGTTGTAACGTGTTTGCACTCTTGATTTATTCTTCTAACGCGTAATTACTGCTGTTGCCGCGAGTCAAGTCCCAATCAGTCAACTTGCAACAAAAAGATGAAATGTGCCTCTTTATTTTTCAACGAGCTCTATACGAAATATGAATCGAAGATCAAGCGGAGAGTCGTATGAATCGCCTCCACTCTCGTCCGCTGCCCGTACCTAAGCAGGCATTCATTGTGGGAACATGAAAGATATGCATTGTACATATATTGTGGATATTGTGGTAGCTTTTCATTGTCACGATCCTTGCTGTTTCCGTGACGTAGCGAGCACTATGGATGCAGTTTTTGACGCAATACAACTTCACACGGGACGAGACATGTTTACTCAAAGGCGGATCTCTCCAGACCGAGAAAATCCAGTGCATTCTGGGCGAAAATGTCGTCCTGAAAAGAGAGAAAGTGGTCATTATAATGTGACATTAGCTGCAAAAAATATATACCTACATGATTGTATATACCTACATCTTTGGCACCTGCAGTCGCCAGTCGGCAAAATAATGGATCCGATGAGTTTTCCGTATGCCGACAACACATGTTTGTATGTGATACCCGTTTTTTATATTTGTTCCTTACCCTGAGCTGCGGGTCGCCGAGGTTTTCCACGATCTTGCCTCCGTGCAGGTCCCCCAGCGGGAACGGGTAGTCCGAGCCGAAAATCACCCGCTTCTGCGACAGAGAAACGGTGCATTTGTAGTTACTCCTTACTGATGCACACTGCACAATGCATAGGTATAAACCGCGTAAAGGCATAGTTTCAATCATTAGTTCCAGCTGATTTGAGGTCTGGAATTGGATGCCAAAGCCAGATCATGCCATTTTTAGGCGAAATGTTTTAAAAGCATCTACGCTCTCATTCACCGAATCTAAATGCTAATAATTCGTTTGGCGACTCATGACACCGAATCTCCCGCCCCATAAGGCTTCTATTGTTTCGATCCTGAAGTAGGTACTTTCACCTTTACCGGGTCGACTGGCGCCGTGAACGACTAGGGACCCACTGAAACCCCGGGAACCGCTGCCGGTGTTTGTTCCCACGGACTCTCGGTCCCTGCCTGTCGCCAGTGCTGAAACTTCCCTCCCCTCCCTGCCCCTCCGCCCCAGCCCTGTTTGTCACTCGCCGGCCCTTCCCCAGCAGCTGGCCGCATTAAATTCCGACCGAGGCAGCTGGTTCGCAGCGGGAGCCACGTTCGCCCCGATCCAGGTCAATACGGTATAGCCCGATAAGCCATTACCTACCTTCCCGACCACCTCTGTCAACAGGTCGAGCGCAGCGGCATCGTGCACCAGCGAGTCGCACCAGAACTTCCCCAGCTGCTCACTAGGTGGCACTGACGTCTCCTGGGCACACAGGTCCGGCCGGCACCGAAAACCGTGGTCTGGCGGAGAAAAACCGAAACGGAACGAACATCGATTACAAATATGATGCCGCACACAACATATGGACTTAACTGTAATCATTCTTGATGATCCACAGTCTACGTGCTTGAAAATGATTATAACTAAACATTAGACCCTGGTCGGTATATTTCTTGTTTTTTTTTTTTTGTTTTTTTAATTTTACGCTCACCTTTCAATGTAATTCGCTTTCAACGACAGTAGTGCTGCACTTGCAACACGTTCGAGTTAGCATTTCCACAGCCTAACTCTATCCTCATTTCCGACAGCGTCTCCCCCTCTTTTTCCAGCTCCCGCCTCCTACCTACTCCCCTGACGACAACAGGTAGGGACCAAGTAGAGACTAAATAGGGATACTGGAACCCCACATACCGATTCTGCCGGCCGTATACGGGAACGATCCTCCGCCGTGCGCGAAGCAGAGCCTCAGTTTGGGGAAGCGCTGCAGCACTCCGCCCATCAGCACCGACACAATAGCGGTGGCGGTCTCTGCGGGCATTCCCACCAACCAGGGCAGCCAGAACTTGCTGTACCTGCCGCCCATCACCATGTCCCACGGATGGACGAACACGGCGCAATCGTAGTCCTCGCACGTCTGGGGGTGATTAGAGGGGGGGGGGGGCAGTGGAGTGGGTATACGGGTGCTGGATGTGCCGGGTGAGTATAACTGAGGAGTGAACGATAAAGAAATTTGAACTGTCGATATGTAGAATGTAGTAAATGCATAAATGTGCCATAATAATTACATTGTTTCGGAGAGCACATGGTAATTTGACAAAGATTATTGCTTAGTATTGTAGCCCTCGACCGTATAGGGGGGGGGGGGGGTCGAACGGACCCCTGTTCAGTTTTCGCGAATAACTCGCGTAAAAAGCGGTCGATCGCCGACGAAACTTTCAGTACCCTCGAGTTATTCAATTTTACACCTACCCTGAAAATTTGATGACCCTGACCCAAATGACCTTTGACCTGTGACCTACTTTTCAAGACTATGTTTGGCCGGAGTCGCGATTCGGCGTATGTCGGCTCGCATTAGCCACGCGTTTGCATTCTTTTCGTGGTTTCAAGCGTTTAAACATGTGATATGATGTTGCTCCATGCATTTAGGGTGGGTGTCAAGGTCACCTGAAGGTCAGGTCAATTGACCTGTGATGACATCGGTTCACTTTTTCGAGTTTTACAATGTTTTTAGGCTAGTTTTGGAGCTGAATTCGAATTTAGCAACCATTTGAACATTTACGAAGTAGTTTTGGTGCCTTCGTAACATGTTACGAAGCTGTCAGAGGCGGTTGACACGTATTACGAATACCCGTCACGACCCCTACCGGTTGACCTGACCTGACCTGACCCGACCTGGTCTAAATGCTTAAAGACATCATCTCTGATCAAAACTAACACGATATTCGTGATCAGCACCCCGGAAAACCCCATAGCAGCCACACTTTACGACTTTCTAACAGGTCCCGATTTTCCCGATTTTCGGGTCATTGACCTGACCTGGAAGGTCACCCGATGATCTAGGACCTTAAAATTGGATATCATCGGCTTTCTCTCGTAACGGGCAACACGTTCGTTTTTTCCGCAAAGCTCTAGCTCGATCAGGGGCCAAACGCTAGGGGAAGGGGTCAGGGCCTCCTCTAAGGATTTTTCACTGGGTGGGCAAAATTTTTCGCCGCTCCCCAGCCCAAGGGCAGATCCAGTCACTTGTTTTGGGGTGCAACCATTTTCACCTGCGACTGGGGGGGGGGGGCGGGTTAAGGCCTATGTCACTTTCACAGTCAACCAACTGTGCCATTTATAGTTTAACGTTTGTCGTGTGTGATATGGTATTTCGTGTGTATTTCACCTTATAGGTATGCCTATTGTTTACATTAGTGATATCAATAACGGAAAATCAGGATACCGATACCAAACCAAAGGCCAACCAAAACCATGAAAAATACCGAAACCAAACCAACTTGGGAACATGAGGGAAATACCAACTTTTTACCGAATTCGTATCCTCTTATACATTAGCCGGATTCGTAATACCAACAAAATACCAACAACATTAGGATCAAAATACCAAATACCAAGTTGGTACCAGTTTGGTATCGGTATACCAAAAAGTTGGTATCCGATTGACATCTCTAGTCTACATACATTTAAAATTTTAAGAAGACTGCAAAAGTGCAGAGTTAAACTTACTATGATTGCTCCTTGAACCAGAAATCGAATAGGTAGGTGATGCTCGCTGCCTCGGAGGCATGGTCAGCTTACTCTTGGCGCGTCCTCTTAATCTAAATACGGCTTTTATTGACCTTAATCTACTTGTAATACATCCTTGGCCTTGTAGCGCGCTACCCTGCTGGCCCATGCCGGTCTTTGAGGGTCCCACACTGACCTCTGAGGCCCCATGCTGGCCTGTAAAGGCCCATATTAGCCTCTGAGGGCCCCGCACTGGATTCTGAAGACCCGATGCCGGCCTTTAACCATCCCCTGTATTGGTGTTTTTCCAGCCGCGAACGTAGGTACTCGTATAGGGGGGGGGGGGCGTTGGACCTCCCTTGCCGTTTCGCCCCTGATCGAGCTAGAGCTTCGCGGAAAAAAACAAGCGTGCTGCCCGTGACGAGAGGAAGCCGATGATACCCAATTTTAACCCTCGCCGGCACAGGCCATTGCGTCCTTCGGCGGCACGACCCCCCCCCCCTCGCGTTTGGCCCCTGATCAAGCTAGAGCTTCACGGAAAAAAACGAGCGTGTTGCCCGTTACGAGAGGAAGCCGATGATACCCAATTTTAAGGTCCTAGGTCATCGGGTGACCTTCCAGGTCAGGTCAATGACCCGAAAACCGGGAAAATCGGGACCTGTTAGAAAGTCGTAAAGTGTGGCTGCTGTGTGGTTTTCCGGGGTGCTGATCACGAATATAGTGTTAATTTTGATCAGAGATGATGTTTTAAGCATTTAGACCAGGTCGGGTCAGGTCAGGTCAGGTCAACCGGTAGGGGTTGTGACGGGTATTCGTATTACGTGTCAACCGCCTCTGACAGCTTCGTAACATGTTACGAAGGCACCAAAACTACTTCGTAAATGTTCAAATGGTTGCTAAATTCGAATTCAGCTAAAAAACTAGCCTAGAACATGAAAAAAACTCGAAAAAGTGAACCGAGGTCACCCGAGGTCACCAAAGGTCAATGACGTGACCTGACCTTCAGGTGACCTTGACACCCACCCTTATGTATGGGAGCAACATCAAATCACATGTTTGAACGTTTGAAATCACGAAAAGCTTGCAAACGCGCGGCTAATGCGAGCCGACATACGCCGAATCGCGATTTCGGCCAAACATGGTCACGGAAAAGAGGTCACAGGTCGCGAGTTATTCGCAAAAAAATCGAGGGGGTCCGTTCGACTCCCCCCTATACGGGCGAGGGTTACCCCCCGAGTTGCTGGGGGGGGCGTTAAACGCCCCCACTTTTTTAGCTGGGCCATAGCAAAAAAAAAAAAAAAAACGGCGCGCCGCAGGCACGCCAAATTTTGAGTGCCTCTAGGGAATTGTTTGACGTTTATTGTGACAAAATTTCAAGAAAATCGGCCGGAAAATTTTTGAGATCGAGGTTTCAGTGACGTCATGATTTCTTGGTTTTCGACCAAACACGTTATATGTTCAAAAAAACATATAAAATCACAGAATAGACATACAGACATGCCGTAAACGCCATTAGACTGCCAATACCATGAACAATCAAATGGCTATCTTCGATTATTGATTATCGTTCCGCATTTTCCAAAATCTTGAACTGAATCTTGGCAATTTCTCATGACTACTTCACGACCATGATACATGCATTTCTTAATTTGAACTTTTTGACCCAAACACGTACACATATGATAAAATGAATGTCACCATCGTGTTCTGCGCCCCAAATTACCCATAAAACATGTGTCACAGGCTGCGAATATCAGTTTTGATTTTCGGGGATATGTGTCTACCCGGTTTACCTGACCTTGACCCTGACCTATGCTTGACTGACCCCTACATGGAGCTGACACTCTTGTAGGCCTTATATGATGGATTGTGCACCGTTTTGACAGAGTTTATGACGGGAGGCGCCCATTGTGAAGTCCTGAAGTCCATGCTACTGAAAGTCCGATTTCAGGTGTTTGACGTGACCTTGACCCGACCTGTGACCTCAAAATTCAACTTTAAAGTACTCATCTGAAGCGTCTCGTCGCGTTCTTTCGTTTGCCGCCTCGTGCGTTTCGATGCGCCTATTGGTTCTCGAGTTATCGGCTGAGGGCGTTTAACGCCCCCCCCCCCCCAGCAAACGGTGGGTGGCGAAATACCCCAGCAACTGCCGGGTTAAGGACCTGCATCGGCTCTGAGGGCTCAACTTGGCCTTTTCTGGACTCTGGGGTCCAACACCAGCCCAAGCCTGTCTTTTAGGGTGCCACACTGACCCCTGAGGGTCCCATCCTTGCCTCAAGGACCCGCATTAGCCTTTGAGAGCCTAAGTCGGCCTCTGATGGCCTCAAACTGCCATTTTCAGGCCCTGTACTGGTCTCTGAGGGCCTTAAACTGGCCTCTGAGGGCACAAACCGACCTCTAAAGGTCCCACACCGGTTTCTGATGGCCCATTTTCTGCCTCTGAGATCCAAGACTGACCCTTTTGTGCCTCTGAGGGCCCCGTACTGGCTTCTGAAGGATCGATGCCGGTCTCTGAGGACCAATGTCAGTCTTATAAGGGCCTCAAACTGATATCTGAGGCCCACATTTGCCTCTGATGGCTCCAAATTGAGGCCCTATTTAGTCCCCAATCAGCCTGTAAGGTCTCTGATGGCCCTATTTTGTTGTCTGGCTGGGGACCCATGGCTTACACCTTTAGGCGTCACGCACTGGCCTCTGAGAGCCCACATCGGCCTCTGGGGTTCCATACGGGCCTTTGAGGCCGCTATGGCCATGGGCCCCTGTAAGCTAGCACCGCCCCCCCCCCCCTCCGAGGGTTGGCAAAGTTGCCAAGTTGCCCCCACCCCCAAACGCCAAGTCTGCTACCGCCCCTGCATTCAGATGCATCCATTGTAAAAAATAACTTGCACTGCAGTGATTGGGGGCTGGGGCACTGGCTGCTAGCAAGGTTTTTTTTTCCCGGGAAACCGAAGTGGTAGTTCCTACCGGACGTCTGACCGGACCTTTACTTTTGCATTTGCTTCTGGGTGGGCAAATCGACGCCACTGGGTGGGCAATTGTGGTGACTGGGTAGGCATTTGCCCACCCAGTGGGTATGTTAGAGGAGGCCCTGGAAGGGGTCGTGGTCGTACCACTCCCTTTCCCCTTGTGCCGTCGAAGGACGCCAAATGGCCTGTGCGGCGAGGGTTAACACAAACAAGGTGTCAAATTAATGACGCTGAAGGTTCTGCAAGTTTCGTGTTGATTCGTCAAGCGGTTTAGAAGATAGGTATTGCCGAAAAACGGGAGGGGGGCTCTTTAGAGCCCCCCCCCCGGTCATGCGCGGGTTAAGAGCGCCAAAACGATCTCTAAATGTCATTAGATCAAGTGGTAGGTACTGGGTAGCTCCAAGAATTCTATGCGCAGAGTTCCTTTTGTAATAGCAACCAACCGCAATGCGGGACGCATGACTGACGGCTGAGACGTACCTAAGTAAGCAGGATCGCAGGATATGCACGCAATGCGATAACTGGTGACACCGCTCATTCGCCTCGTCACGCTACCTCTAATGGATTGCGTCCATGCCGGCCTACTTGATGTAATTAAGAAGATGTCGTGTTGCCTCAGACATGGACTCCTATCCGTGACTTGGGCGATGGGCAGTCAGTGGTGGGTGCCAGCTGTGGCAAGAGCTGTTAGTGGTCTGCTGGAAGTTGTGCTCAAAGACCAAGCAACACAGACCCTCGAACATCAGACCTGGAACCAAGTGTATGACACAACATCGTGATCGCGTTCATCAAAAGAAGTGACAGCGGCTGAAGAACTGCATCGCGCCTGTGATAAAGTATCCATGCGTATATGACTTCATCGAGTGCATGGTAATTATGGCTTGGAGTTGTTACATGCCTTCTGATGTGCTGCTGCGCGTGGTACAACTGGTCCTGCTGATCGCCTGGCTGACTCTCACAGGGATCAAAATCGTGCACTTCCTTTCTGAGCCAACCACCCTGCAGTTTCGACTCGATACTGATTTCAAACCACCGTATGTGTCCATATTCCCTGGCTCGGTGGACGTTGATTGCTACACGGCACATCAGGAGAGAGAAGACGAATACGTTGATGGCGTGTCAACAGAGTCCTCAGAACACAGTGAAGATCCTGTTGTAAATATAACTCACCAATCCGTGGATTCTGATCAATCTCTTCAGGATCTTCTATTATCCAACAGTGAATCATGGATGAAGACCATACTAAATGCAAACGATCTCTGCCCCTTGAAAAACGGCAGGCGAACGAAGGGGACCTCCTGGCCTGTCCTTAATGGGGATGGAGTCATGGGCGTCACATTGGCTCTATGCGACCTGTCTCGTTTCAAACTCAACTTAACTCTTGATCCGGAAACAGTGCAGGGTTGGGACGAATCGGCGCAAATATACTATTACATCATATTCCACAGTGAACGAGACTTCTTTCGATACAATCCGAGCGACCACGCTATGCTTGTCATCGACAACAAAATCCACCGTAATATGAAGATAACGATCAGTCGAGAGGAGAGACTCAACCTGAAACGACAGCCATGCAACCCAGTCCCGGACTACAGCGTTGCGACGTGCGAGCGCCAATGTTTCATGGCCTGGATGGGATGCAGCATGGAAAGCAACGTTACAAAAGGGATGCCACTCTGCACTGCGCGTCACTGCGATGTGCTGGGCGCTGGAGCCTCGGAGTTTTTCAGCGATGACTCAGATACAGCCTGCAACTGTCCAAGACCCTGCGCACAGGATCGCATCACACTCAAAGCTCTCCCCGGCTCCAAGAGAAAACCACTGCGACGTCCACTAGCTAAGGTCCTCAAGCATCGACGTGTCCCTAAAAAGGATCGACAGTTCGTTCAGGCCAAGTTCTCGACGTCCCGAGTGAGGCGCGTCATGATGACTGTGTCCACTTTCAGCCTGGAGGACTTGTTGGCTTTCACTGGCGGCTATCTGGGGCTCTTGCTCGGTTCCTCTGTCCTCTCGCTGGTCGCCGCCGGAAACAAGCTCGTGGAACAGCGCCTGGTGAAAAGCGCGGACGGCTGCAGAGAAGCGGGTCACTGGCAAGAAATGGAAGACGGCGTGACCCAGCCTGGAGCGGTGCAGAGGGACGAGGCGGCGTCTCATGACGCCTGAAGTGGACTGTGGAGCAGTGTTCGCCACGGGCCGCAAAATCTTAGTCCAGCCCAGCCCAGGCCCATGGGTTTACAGCCCGGCCCAGCCCGAGCCCATTCATGGTAAAAGCGTCAAAGCCCAGCCCGGCCCAGCCCGTCAAAAATGAATGTGTTAAAAATTATTGACACCGCACAGGTACCCAAAGGTAGCAAAGAAACAATATTTTGCGAGCCGCATGCACAATGCACATTGCATGCGTGCTTTATTGACTCGTTTTTTAGTCTTGCACAGTAATAAGCTATGTAGTTATAGTTTTTGTCCCAGTTGCGAGCCCCTGACTCCACTTAACAGTTCCTGGCCCAGCCCATCCACAGCCCATCCATCCTTCATATTTGAGGGCCCAGCCCAGCCCGTAGCCCAGCCCAGCCCATGGCCCATTGGGCTGGCCCGGCCCATGGCGAACACTGCTGTGGAGTGGGTGAACATGGAAAAAAGTGAACATTAGAATCACCTGAACCGGAAGTTACCAACTAATATTAATACATGCTTTACGGTGCGTTCACTGGAGATTAACCGTGCGTTAATTCGAAGGTAGCCGTGCACCAATTTAAATTGGTGCACGCGCGTGCATTGATGAATTTCTCGATTGAAGATTTTCGGAAGGGTCATTGACTTTATTCTAAGAATTCCCACAAAAGGCCCATTTAGTGTCATGGATTAAGTTTATTTTAATTTAAATTCGCACCGTTAAGCATGTATTAATTAGTTTAACACATGGTTTCCGTGCATAAATGGTTTTAACGCACTCGTGGATGGAATGGAGCACTTGTGCGTTAATGCACTCGTTTCACTCGTGCATTAACACACTCGTGCTCCAATCCATCCACGTCGTGCGTTAAAACCATTTACACACGGGAAACCATGTGTTAATATATATTATACGTCAGAATGTGGAAATGAAGTAAGATTAAAGACGTAGATGTTGAATGTGGATCCACTGTTCATGCGGGAGTAAGCTCCTGCGAAAGCCTAGACGGTACGTAAAGCTCTTACGAAGAGCCTTAGACAGGTCCCAATTTACCTTCCAGACGGGGTCCAGCTCTCGGGCGTCCAGGTTCCAGTCGCCGATATGGGAGCCGATCTGGATGCCCGGCATACGTAGCTCGGTGGTGAGCCGTTTTATTTCCTCGACTGCCAACAGCGGCGCCTGCATCGGCGCGGTGCCTGCGGGAGATGAAAGATGTGATCGGGTGTGAGACAAAGTGTGGGAAGGAAACACGAAGAAGGGCTAGGAGAGTCGATTAGTAATGGACACTTAACATCATCATTAGAGCTCATGTAATTTATAAACGATTTGTCTTGGTGAAGTTTGACCTTTGATCAAACTGTGGATGAACTATAGAATTCGGCCTTTCAACGCTGCTGCTTCGTCTTCGTTATCGCTGATAAATTGAATCGAAGGCAGGTTTGTTTTATGCTGTAACGAATAGCTGCACGCTTTATGTGTTCCGTCGCAGTTTTCCCCGATGAAGCATGATGAGTCCATGCTTACCGAGACCAACAAACCGTTTCGGGTGACGCGCCACCGTCGCAGCCAGGTCATCGTTGATCAGCCGAGAGAGGTCGGCGGTGTCTGCCGGCTTCGCCTGGAATCGCCGATAACCAAAACTAGAAAAACGACGGCAATACGCATCGGCTTTCAGTGCATTGTAATAAATGACTACATTGACTAGGTGCATAATTGGACGGACGAATATACGGACCGTTTAGAAATCTAATGAACAAAAATGAAAACGAAAATGATGGCTAGGTATCTATAACCTCCACTAAGACATATGACATGTTATCTAATCGATCAGATCAGTGAGCCCACTGCCCAGCCTTCTTTATCACACCAGCTGATGAATAAGAAGTAGTAACGTTCTGTCCTGACTCAGGATCCTGACACTTGCCAGCCCGCCAGTCAGTTCTCGAATGCCCCTAATAAAGGTCCTTTATCCCTTTTGAACACCCACCCAGTAGCTGAACATGACGGGCACCGTGCTGAGCGCCTGCACGGTGACACCGGTTTGGTCCATGTCTGCCAGCCGTCGCTCTGCGTCCCAGCAGTTGGCCTGAACCACCCGGAACAGCCGCCCGTCCTTCATCATACGGGCTGAGTCGGACGTCTCTTCGCTGTGCTCCAGCTGGACGAAGCCGCCGTAGCCGTACCTCTGTGAGAAGGGGGAGCGCAGGGCGACAGAGGCTTCAGCAGGGTGATGTGGTTTAGTTCGGCGACTGAAGGAACTGGCACTGAACTGAGGAGTGAAGGGACTGTGAAATGATGTGAGGGGTGGCGGCGATTAATATGCATGTAGAGCTTAGGTCGTGTTGTCGAAGCATACTGTGTGGCTCATAATCGTGATACGGTAACATTACTACATGTTACTAGACGTGGTGGTGCACATCCAAAGCCGATGTCTCACGAATATACTCGTACCGGACGCTCATTTGACTATCCTAGATCACTTGTAATAGGTCGCATTATGCGGGCTTCGCATCTCTAGATATTTACCTATGGGTGGATATAATCAATGAAGCAACGTTAAAAATGTTGACGGCGGCCACGGTTTTTCGCTGGCGTGCTAGTCTCTCAGTGTTTACACTTCACATAGGTACCATTACGGTTTTTTGTCACGCATTGTAGTTAACATTTGACTATGCTGACTTGAAGAATCTAAAAATTAACCCGAATCAAGCAGAATTAATGTACACAATCGCATAGATAAACGTTCACTCGCTAGCACACTTACCGACCTGTCGTAAAGGATAACAGACTTACACAATACACACCAGCACCCTTGCCATAAAAGATAATAGCTCTAATCACGTTAGCACCCTAACCAGTGGTAAAAGATATAGGGTGTTCCAAAAAAGTGAGCCCCCAACTAAGATCGACTGTATCTCGGCAACCGTGCATCCTACAGCTTTAGGAAGCCACTCATTAGAAAGAGCAATTAAATTACATCTATATAGGCCGTAATTCCGTTACCTATCCTGCACAACATTGTAAAAAGCACAATCGCCAGCATTGTAAAAAGCACAATTTGATACCAAATTCTTGGTGAAACATTTAGCGGTATCGGATATGGTTGAAATTTCTTCACATCTGTCTGCATATTTCAGTTCACGTATGTTTATTCATTCTTCGCACGTGAATTTTATTACGAAAATTGAAGACTGAATGGGTGAACTTGTTCAACCAATAGGTATTTCAACACTCCAATATGGGTCGTGCGTTGCCATCAGCAATGCACGTTTACCGCCGTCGCCGTGTTTCACCCGATCTCGCGACACATTTGTCGTTCCCGCCGGTGTAATACGTATTAATTCAGAGTCACACTAAGTAGACTATTATAACCGAAATTGACCGTTCTTTCCAACAAGGGACCTCTCATTAGCCCAGGACATACGGTTTTGGAGATATAAGCAATATTAGTTAGGAAGCTCATTTTTTTGGAACACCCTGTAACAGCCCCATTCGTGCTATCACCCTTACCTCCGCCAGGTTCGGCCAAGTCCTCGGTAGAATGTGGTTATGGATGTCGATCTTCATGTTTGCACTGTCTTGGATATTCTTCTCTTCTCTAGTATCCGCCTCCAACCACTGGTCACTTTCCCGCTACCCTAGCTTTCTCTCCCTCCTTCTCTCTCCCTCCGTCACCGTCTCCCTCTCACTCTGTCCGTTCCGCCCACTGTCCACGCCACTCTCCCTCCCTCCCAGTCACAGCTGGATCTCGTCCTCTCGTCTGGGACAACTGACCCCAGACCGACTCCGCATCTGTCTGAGCTCGTGCTGGGGGCGTGGCCGACGGGCCAGGCCTCCAGACGACAGATCCAGACGGATACATTTCACTGGAACTGGTGATGCAAAGCAGTGAAGATTTGAAGTCCACATGCATACGCTTATTTGGTATCGTATGCATTAAAATTGATTTAGGACCTGCGACGCTTCTAACGCCAAAGCATAAATTTGTACTGCATTGGTCCGTAAGAAAAGTGTCTGATTCCCA
This sequence comes from Amphibalanus amphitrite, assembly GCF_019059575.1. NCBI lineage: Eukaryota > Metazoa > Arthropoda > Thecostraca > Balanomorpha > Balanidae > Amphibalanus > Amphibalanus amphitrite. Next base: position 122,009 of record NW_024882103.1, read on the forward strand.
TTCTCATTTATGCTTGATATCTTGAAGACGTCGCATACGGATAGCTTTCTATGTCACCGAATCCGTCAGCATCGTCCTACAAGGCTCGCACAACACTTCGAAGAGGGTTGTTATAGCGATTTGTCATAGCGAAGCAATGCTGTAGTGTGATCACTGTGAGGGTTTTGCATTTCTATTCGCCAGAGCCCGTACCTTCTGATCTATGTTTATTGTTGATGACAGTGACACTCAGGCACGGGAAGTGCACCAGATCTCGGAATGGAGCCCGCTGTGTTTAATAAATAACGTTAAGTTTACCTCAAAAGTCTACAAAGTTCCCATTCACAGAGTGTAGTGCCCTGAAAGAGCCGTTTAGCGGTCATTTAGGCTTTCACGAATTGCTATGACTCGATAACCGATTATGCAGGGTCTAATTTGCCGTAAAAAGTATACGCAATACGGCATTTGACAAAAAGATGATTGCCTACCTTTTCCTCATGCCTCTCTTTCGTTTATCTTCAGTACAACCGACGGAAGCGTCAAGCGATCGTTGAGCTAAAGGAGCTATAAAGCTAAAGGACCGGACAACCCCATAACCTTTTGTTCGATCATGAGATGAACCGTGCTATTTTTTTTTGTACTTTTGATCAAGCATGCTCGTCAAGCATGTCGGAAAGGTAAACGGGTAACTCGGGGGTAAACACACACATAAGTATTTTCATATCGTATTGTCACTATTGCACTCCGATAAATAACACCATCAAAACCAAGGGGCTGTCTCTGCAACATTTTCTTTTCAACAATCAGTTGTCGTCATGTTGCATTCCCGTTGGAATGATTGGTTTGTCGTTAAAGTTAACAACACCGACCCTATCGTTCGTCACCTAGAGTAACATCGTCGTCAACAACAGAATGCCTCAACAGAAGTTTGAGCAACAACGGGAAACATCAACCGATTGCGTCACGTTATACCTAACTCAATGGCAGCAGGCGACTGCTTTCACTTACGGGAGATTGATCTCAGCAACGCCTGTAAACCAGTAGCGCCCGATTCCTCGAAGCAACTGATGCCCAGTCACACTTGGCTCTCGGCAGCACCCGGTGCCCAGAAGCATCTGGTTCTCAGCGAAGTCTGGTTCTCAGCGGAACCTGGTTCTCAGTAGCGCCTGAGGTTCTTCTCATCGACGCTGACGGGTGACGGGTAGACGTCCTGACTGATTCGCAGCGCGGCCACGTCACGGTTGTAGAACGGGTCCCGCGAGTACGAGGGCGAGAACTTGCCGCGCACGTACTCCGAGTTGGAGGGAGTTGCCGACCTGATACGGGAGAGCAGGGTTAGCAGAGGTCAGTTTGGAGCTGAACACTCAATGCTGTGGGGGCAATGAAGACAGATCATGTTCGGACAGACAGACAGCTCATCTTTGAATTCTAATCATCCGTCCTATCATTGCAAACCCTACATCCATATATCTTTTTATTTCTCTCTATTAGTCAGCCATTGCAACTCTCTACCGCACTCACGTTCATCGTTCTGCCAGTCCCACCTCTCTATCCCGCCAGTCCCTCCTCTCTTTTCTCATCAGTCCCACCTGTCTGTCCTATCAGCCCAACCCTCAGCCCCATCAATCACAACCCATCCCATCAGCCGCGCCCCCTTCTCACCTGGCCCCGCAGTGCGCCTGCGCGCCGACCAGCTCCGGCCACGTGCACTGTTTGCTGGCAAAGTTGAACACGAGTCCGTCGGCACAGCCACTCAGTTGGAACTCGCCGTGCACGCACCAGTAGTACTGTGGGGGTACATCAAAATAGGAACGGTTAGTGCACAGAAAGGGACGAGGATGAGCTGCGTGCGACTGCGCACCAGTAATATTGTCGGGACACCCGAACAGAAAAGGTTAGCTAAAGGACATGATGTGGAGTTTGCTAATGTAATAATTGAATGAGGACTTTACTCCACAAGAAATCGTTCCGGTCGGAGCTTTGTAATACAATTCGAAAGTCCTCATTCAATTATAATAAGAAAAGGTTAGTATGCAAAAAGGAGCGGCAATGGCTGCACACTCTGCACGGCAGCTTGAAGGTCATTGATATCTATATTACTATTTGTGGTGACGTAGTTTCTGTCTATTACGAAGGTCGCGACATGGTGCTACGTAGCGCGGGTTACAGGTCACACCGTTGCACCTACCGCGCTGAAGTTTGCGCAACTCATAGAACAAGGATGGACAACGTGCCTTTGATGGGTCTCAGCTCGATCGGATCGATAGCGAGCGCGTGGCGCGTGCCCAAAAAGTGCAAATTCGCGTCATAGACTTTACATGTATTAATCGGCTGGCAAAAACGGGCGAAAACAGCCAAATTTGCCCGACACGGGTCCGGTCCCGGTGCAATATCTCGGTAGCCGTGCGCCCGATCGGCACGGGGAAAACAGCATCGTGTAGAGAATCGAACGGGCTATCGAATGGTGTGCGGTGCAGGGGTTGGCACGCGCCACGTGCACCGGGGAGGACACTTTCTTTTGAAAAATGGACGTTTTGGACGGATTTTGGAATAGTTATATTAATTTCAGGTGATCGTCAGACGGAATGAGTTGAAACAGCGCCTATTAGCAATAAAAATGTACCGTCTCTCATGGAAAAATTGTGAAAAGCTAATTGATCAAAAACAATGTGGAAAAAATCGCTGAATTAAATGGTATTTGTCCAAAATGTGCCACTAAATAAGTACACGGATTTTGCTGCTTAACCTGATACATTTGACAATTGAAAATGCTATCATTGGAAAGAGCATTCAATTCTCTCCAAGATCCAATCATCACGTTTGTATGACAAGCAACAGTATTCTTAAAAATATAAATGTTTCAAGCCTCTGCAAAACGATATTTGGTGAAAATTATCTACGCCTTTAATTTGTCATAAAACTACGCGCCTAAATTATAAAGCACATTTGACAGATTCTGAAGTGGAAAGCATGCTTATCAGACACGGGCACCTCGATGCGGTGGATATTTTTTCCACAAACCAAAACGTTTAGCCGTCAAAAAGCAATCGACCGAAATGGATAGATAACCCAACCGACACAAGAACAACCGAACACCCGCCGATCGAAAATATCCCTTTTCGCGTTGCGGAGCACGCGGGTCAACCTAGTGTTTATTCTATGTAATTGGCTGATGTGGTGACAACCTGGTCTACTTCAAATAGCCTAGTAAGTCAATGCGTCAAAGATATACTTACATTTTTAAAGCTGAGAATGTTTTATGAATTATATTATCGCTTACATCTTAAAAAATGATTTCATTTGGGTTGACATCTAAGTATACATAGTTTGCTCAACGCTTTCAATCGTACCCTTTGCACATAGCAATAAGCTGATGGAGGACAATGGCCAACCCGTGAAACAATCAAGCAACGGAGTGACTCACACTGAACGGTTCTGTGGTGAAGTGACCCACCCTGGCGCAATCTTGTGACCTGGGAAATGTGTCGTGACCCACCTTGGAGCAGTCTGGGTGAGCGAAGTAGTCTCCATCCGAACAGGAGGACGGCACATCAGTGGCCTCTGGCGCCGGCGCGGGCGCGGGCGCCGGTGCCGGAGCGGGAGCAGCAGCTACCGCCTCCACCTCGCTCGCTCCCGAGGGGGCGGAGGAAGCGGTGGTGGTGGTGGTGGTCGTCGTCTTCGTCGTCGTCGTCGTGGCGGGAGTCGTGGCCTCGGTGACGATGGCGCCCTCCTGGGTGACGCCGGGCACGTCGAAAGGCTCCGGCATGGTGAACGGCTCCTGCCAGCTCGGCGGCGGCTTCGGAACGAACCCGACCGGCTTCGGCACCTGAAGGAGACGGAGGTCGCGTGGTTATACTTCGATCAACGGAAGACTGATAGCCCAAAACATTGCTCTTGCAATTTGTATTGGACATCTATTATCATATGAGGGCTTCGTTGCCTGTGGCATCATACTGAAAAGGGAGCACAAATGGGCCAAATACATAAACGTCGTATAGGTGAAGGCGGTGTCAAGAAGTTGGAACAATAGAGATGATGTTGGGCTATGCAGTGCTTACCTTGTAGTCCTTCATGTTGCGGTTCAATACTTCAATAAGGGCGTTTTTCGGTCCACAGAGTCCGTGGAAGTCGTCCATGTCGATGGCCCAGACCATCGCGCCGCCGTACTGGTTGTCGCGGATGAAGTCCATCTTGATCTGGAGAGAGTCCTCGTCCTCATATCCCACCCACAGGTCCTCTGAAAAGGCCGGATATTGTCACTGGTGTATCGTGCGGAGATTAGTTCATCGCACAAAGAATGCTGCATTTTTAATTCAATTACAGCTGGATAAAATACGCCTATTTGTGTAAATGTTACAAGGGTCATGTAAATATTTATTTTTGCATCGGTCGATGTAAGTCGAACTACTCACCATGGTACGCGTAGGGGCACTTTCCGATGTCATCGTACTTCTTGGTCCAGGTGCCATCTTTGCCCACGTTGGTGCAGATCTCGTAGTAGGCCAGGAAGCCCTTGGCGTTGGTGTACGGGCCGGGCTTGCCACCGCCCTCCCACTTTTTGATACCGGCCCGCAGTCCGGTGGACTCCTTGCTTCCCAGGGTGTAGGTGCGGCCGTAGAAGGGCACGCCGACAATCAGCTTGTCGGGAGGACATCCCTCGGCCACCCACAGCTTCAGACCGTCGTTCTGGGGAGAGGTGGAAGGACAGTGGGTTAGAAATATCGTATAACTCATAGTTGCGAGAATGTGGACGGCAAAGCAGTTAGTGCATGTGATGACATGGAGTGCTGGGCGCATTAGCTGATGATTTCTGCCGATAAATTTTCATTCTATGAAGGGTTATGAATGAGACTGCAGTTCGCATATGTAAGAACATGCAAGGGGCTTGAAGAAAAGAAATTTAGATTCATTTCGCTTGCCAACTCTCCTAGCTGGTGTACTTACCACATTGAGTGTGGCGTAGGCCCACTGGTCGAAGGGCCTCTTGTAGAGCGGCGAGTGGACGTCGGTGAAGCCGGCCCAGTTACCGCGCAGGTCATAGGTCATCACGTGCACGGCGTCGATCATCCTTTGGGAGGTAGAAGGAACAGCGTGAAATTAGGTGCATGTGGTATTTCGTGCAGCATTAGAAGAGAAGGACGTAAATTGTACCGTTCTTAAAACTGACCGAAAATAAACTGTTTAAATTTTGGCGCCGATGGCAAGAAGATTATGAAGAAGCGTAGACAATGAACGAGTATGACAAAAGCTGGTAACGTAATCAAGCATGCTTAACAATTCAGAGATCGCCTTAGTTTTTTTTTCAACCGGTCCTCTGATACCCATTGTTCTAAAAATTTGGAAAGTTTCTCCTATAACGCGCATCGGTTTGTCACTTTTGGTAGGTTTTCGTCCGACCATCGACCTCCTCTGCTCACCTGCACAGGTCACCGACATGGTATCCCTCCTGCAGGCGGAATTTGGCCACCGGCACTGCCATGGACAGCTCCCAGCCCTTGCCGATGGCGTCGAACGTGGAGCGCAGCTCTCCGACAAACTGTCGGAACGCGTCCTTGTCCGAGTAACCGCCGCCGCGGTCCGTGGCGCCCGGGTACTCCCAGTCCAGGTCCAGACCGTCGAACTTGTACTTGTTCATAAACTCTGCCGACGAAGGACAGAGGGGGGGGGGGTTAGAGTAGCTGCAGGCGCTGCGGAGGAGGCGCATAACCATGATACAAAGATAGGTATGGGGCACTAGGCAGTGAAAAAGCCTTGCTAGCTATTTGGAATCTTTAAGAAATTATGAAGGACAGTGTGAAGAAAATAGACTGTTTCAAACTCATTTTTAAATCACCAGTTGGCATGCGCATAGACTGTAACGTCTATTTGAATATGTCAAGTTGTTACGATCTTGTGCTGTTCGATAATGATCCCTCTAACTTTATTTGGAGGACCTCCGAGAAAACACAAAAGAGGTAATAGATCAATTGACTTCAGCCTCATGTCCTGACTTACGGGCGAGCGATGTGACGAACATTTTCCGGTACTGCGGGTTGGTGGCCATCTGGTGGTACTTCTTGCCGCCCTCGCCCCATCCTCCGACCGCCACCAGCAGCTTCAGACCCGGGTGCTTCTCGCGCAGGGCCACGAACTTCTCGAAGCCTCCCTGCTCAACGTCCACCTGTGATGACAGTGGAAATATGATCATTCCACATTCGGGAGAGCCACGTGTACTAAAAACTCATCGCTGAGACATGGCCGACGTTTCTGATATACATTCATACTCCCAGATGTAACCATTGGCCGTCTTACCTAGATAACTAATAAGATTATTACCATGCTCTTAAAATCCCTTTTATCGCAACATCCCGCATGGATCAGCTGTGTCACATTTAGGAAAATATCAGCTCTATCAAGCCACGACGAAGGCGGTACGAAGGCTGCACAAACCTCGGGATCCAGCACGAGTACGCCCCAGGTGACGTTGCTGACGCCGATGAAGGAGTACACCAGGTGGGTGCACTTGTCGGCCGGCACGTCCTCCAGGCCGTACTTGCCCAGACCCTCGCGGTAGATGGCCCAGTTGCTGAAGTAGCAGACGATGCGCGCCGATCGATCCTCGCCGTATGTGCGCGGCAGCGAGGTCAGGTCACGGACGGTATGAGACAGGGCGCCTGTCGGGGAAGAAATCGGAAGAATGTCAGCTGATCTCCAAGTAGATATGTTGTCGGTATTTTCTTTTCTAACGTATGACATAAAGAAGAAGAAACTGTGTAGTGTAACGATTTTCGGCAAATCGTTTCTAGAAATTAATCGACCTAATATGATTGTTCTGTATATTTTGATCCATGTCTCGTTTCTTATGATCTACATATCTTTTGGTACATACGAGTTATGTATCCTTATCTGTCCTAATCTTGTGTCCTTATCTCCTTATCGATTAAACCCTGTATCGCTCACCATAAGCGCCGGAGAGCCGTCCGCTCTCGCGTGGCTCTGCTGGTAGCGCGGTGGGCTGCACCCCCGAGAGGGTCAGCAGGGCGGCCAACAGGAACAGCATCGTGCGCCACCTGTAGACAGTACACGTGTCAGAGGGTCACAGGACGGTCAACAGGTGCAGGATAGACGTCAGAGGGTCAGCAGGGCGGCCAACAGGAACAGCATCGTGCGCCACCTGCGGAAGGACAGACGTCATAGGGTCACAGGGTGGACTGGGCAGACGTCAGAGGGTCAACAGGGCGGCCAACAAGTACAACATCGTGCGCCACCTGCGAGAGGACGGGCGTCATAGGGTCAGCAGCGCGGCCAACAGCCATCAGGAGCAGTATGGTGCGCCAGACACTAGACAGTCATTATAAGGTCACAGCAGGGCGGCTCGGGAATCGTGATGAGCCTGGACTCAATATTAAAATTCCTGCAAAAGGATTAGCAACGCAGGCTGAAGTTCAGCTGCAAAAAAGGCCATTGAATACTAAATGTAGTTACGCATATCAGTTCGTCCGTTATGGACGTTTGGGCGCAAATTGACCTTGTATCGGCATTCGGCGCGCCCTGAAACCCCAATAAACAAACGTATATGGACGTTCCCTGGCATTGTGTGGTCTCGGCGAGTGGGATCTGAAAATAGTCTGACCATAATTAAAAAATAAAAACTTTTAAAAAATGTTTCGTTGACCGATTAATGCAGTTTTCAACACCGTTGCCGTACAACTATATAAATGTTACTAAATACCGTGAATAGAAAAGCATGAGACTATTATGGTAAGATAGACCTCAGCGCACGGTATCCCACTTCCCAATCAGAGCGTAGAGTAGGTAGGCCATTGCCTTTTTCTCTCTCAACTTCCGCTATGACGACAACTAGCTAGCAATACCATGGAGTGTGATAATGTCCACATATTAACACGCGCACCGACGGGGGTCTGCCGACCAACTTCGTACCGACGGGGGGGGGGCGGATGACCGCCCCCCCCCCCTGAGATCTCGAGAACGAAGCAAGATAGCGACAAGCGGTAAACGGCATCGGACACGAACGGTCAAGGTCTACAAATTTTACCGGGGTCATTTTCAGGTCAGGTCAAAGATGACGTCACAGGGGTTGAAAAAGTCAAAATGGCGGCGCTAGATATGGAGAGAGTTTTTCTCGAATAACTTTCGAATTAGTCAAGATAGGAACAAACTAAGGGCATCATCGTGGTCCTCTCGTCAATCTGCATCGAATGATATATATGTTGACCTCGAAAGGTCAAGGTCAAAGGTTGACCTCAGGTCACATGACCTCGAGGTCATCATGTATATCATTCGATGCGTCTTGACGAGCTGAACACAATGAGACCATCCGCGCGGCTGTATCTTGTTCCTGTACGGAGTTATTGGCAAAAAAAACCTTTGATGACGTCACATGACCTTACAGCTGCCCAACAGCAAAACAGACCTCAAGGTAGTGAGGGTTGATCGTATATGAAGTCATGTATGGTATATGGGGCCATTCCGACCTGTTTTAGTGGTAAAAACAGGGAGTTGAATTTTCCCCATTGACTTATAATGGGGAGGTCGCGAAATTGACCTGACCTTAGGTCACCGATATCAAAATTCCGAGATATACAAATTATAGCCACTAATGACCTAATAACATCCTGCGACTTTCAAAGGTCTCCGACATCTACTGTAGCTCTGGCACGGTGACAAAGTTGCAAAAAAGTGACTTGAGGTTGGGTCATTCAAACTGGCCTGGTGACCTGACCTTAAAAGTTAGGAGGTTCAAACTTGCACACCCTGTGTAACATTGATGAGGGAATAGTCGTACCAAATTTCGCGGCGCGTAGGTTTTCCCGCTATTCGCGAAAAACCTCAGGGGGGGGATATCCGCCCCCCCGTCGGTGCGCGTGTTAAGTAGGAACACATTTATCTCAATGCATTCTCAACCAAGGTATGGAGGTCAAATATCTTATGGTTTCATGTCCCCTGCTCTTTGGTAGTGATAACAGAGAAGTATCGGAACTTAACACGCGCAGTGGAAGGGGGGGCGGATTTCGCCCACCCCTCCTGTTCTTCGCCAATAACTCGCGCCGCAAACATGATAATAATGTGAAATTTTGGCTACCTGTCCAGAATTGAATAGCGGATCTTCTCGTGCAAGAAATAAGAAAATCGGTTCACAACTTTTCTAGTAACAGCGGTGTAAAGTCAACAAACATCCTGCCGCCGCGGCGGCGCGGCGGCGCGGCGGCCGGCGCTAGCCGTTACGCGCCGCCTGAATTGTAGACTGTGCCGGGGCGGGACAGTTCCGTCTTTACATCGCGCTCCTTACCGCTGATTATATTCGATTCGCGTCAAATTTGGTGAGAAGACTAAGAAATGTACAGGCAATCTCATGGTCAAAGAGTTTTGAAAATCGGCCGGTAACAACTTGAGTTATGAGTGTGTAAACACAAAATTGTGATTGCCGCGTTTCCCGCGTCGGCCGATTCCGCTTCAGCCGGCGATATCTTACTCTTAGCAGGCTTCTAGCCAGGGGCGCCGCCACGGATTTTTGACTGGGGGGGACGGACTGACCGACTGAAAACCCAAAACTGGACATTCTTTCCGTGGCTTTTTCGGTCGGATGCATTCAACGTTTAAAGCAAATATGCCACTTTTAACATAGGGTTTTGAACTGAAGTAACAGTTTTGTAGCTTGAGCTGAGACGAGAACAAATCAGGAGCTTTTATGGCCCAACGATCACCCTAGCCAAATATATCGGTATCGATTTTAGGTTTGAAGACTGAAGTCATACCCATAGATTACACTTTGTCATTCTCTTACCGAGGAATCCATTCCCTTACGGAAAAATGCTAGCCAATCAGCATTCAGCTGGTTTGAACTACGTACTATGCTTGGTCAGCGCGTTATCAGCTTCCGCTGCAATATAGGTAAGTAGCCTCTACGAAGGATGGTAAATAGTGATGTAAAAATAAATATAAAATCCTTTTGCAAATACTCATTATTTCCTGACCATTTTAAGTCTAAAAACTCATAAAACTGTGGCAAAACAACTGGTTTGAGGAAAGTAGTTTAGGTACAGCCCACCGCTAAAGTAATGTGCGGTTTTTTACCCATCTCAATGGATGGCTCTGACTGGCGATTTTTTAACGCGGAGTGATCGAAAAGAAGACGTCAAAAAAAAGTTGCAGCTGCAAGGGTAACGAAACAGGTTAGCTACATTCAAAGATGCATTGTGGTCTGGCTAATCATTCCTAAGCTTCAGAAGCAGAACATACCTACCCAGGACTGAAACCGCACATTACTTATGCTGTGGACTTTAGGTATTTCCTTAAAGTAATGGCTATAGACCACATTCCCACCGAGTACCTACCTATATACACATCTTATGTTCGATTCAGTTTGACACGGCAAAGCCTCGTGTTCTATCACGGTATAACTGCTGATGTATGCCACTAATATGATCGATAATGCATATTGCATAGGTAATGCATATTGCATACCAGCGTGGGAGAGGGGGCGTTGTATAGTCACAAATCTCTCTTTTTGGTGTGTGCACGAATCGGCGCGAAGCGCCGCGAAAATTGGCAAAAAAACATCAGGCAAAACTGCTCCAAAATACGAATTTTGCAGCCCGTGTAACAAGCTTGATACCAGAAAACCTTAGGTCAGGAAAACCAAGTCAAGTAGTCAAGTCGCCTCAATGTTTTGTGGTCCTGTCAACCGTATAGCTTATTTCTTAGAAGCTGGAAATTTAGTGTAGCGGGACTGCAGAAGTGTGGGGTCGGAGCCGGAATTGCAGTCGGAGTTGACTGTTTTGGCCAGTTTTGGCCAGAGTCGGAGTTGAAGTCTTCGAAAATGTTCGGATTTTGACTTCGAGGTCGGATTGGTGTAAAGTCATGCTCTTGGCTGGTTAGACGAAATATATTAGGCCCGTGTTCGGCCAGTCGTGTTATTTTTACGACACACGTTGATCACGATATAAAAAATCGGCGGTTCCGCGATGACAGGTCGGATAAGAGCTGGAGATTTTGTTGGCCGAGGTGGCAGGGGTCAGACCAATGCATGTAGGCCCACACCCCATATACTGAGTATCTAAACCTCCTGGACCCTCTCAGATTCGGCACCGGCCGTTCCATCTCTTCTGCTCCGGGCTGGACGGGCAACTCTATCCCATGCGGGAATGGCTCCACTGGAGCTATAGTCCTTTGCCGGGTGCAGTGAGTCCAGTGGGCTGGGCTGCCCGGTTCAATTGGTCGGGTTCATCCCAAGTGGCTTACTGGGGTGGCTGCCCCGACCAATGTCTCCCACTAATTCTTTCATACTTGCGGCTCTGAAATGGTCTCATTGGACCGAAGGGCCTAATCAAATTTCGTGTAGGATAAAAACCAGTAAAACGCCTTTTGGGGCGACCAACGGAGCGAGCGAGAGGGTGGGGTGGGCCTTGCACGTGCGAAATTGCTAGGGGATACCTCCAACTAACTTGTGCATTGCACGCTTCTAACCGGTCCCTAACGATGTGCCAAATTTGAGCGCAATCGGCCTAGCCGTTCTCGAGATCTGGAAGCGGCACCCTGCACGTGCGCACGTGCAAAATGGGTCCCAACTGACTTTTGCACGGCACCCTACTAACCGGTCCCTAACCATGTATCAGATTTCAGCACAATCGGTTCAGCCGTTCTCGAGATCTGGAATCGACCCCCGCATGTGCGCACGTGCAGCAGCACCCCAACTGTGGCACACGGGTATGCATTGCCTAGTGGATATAATATACGGCCTTGGGTATACCTACCTACATGCCAACTTTCAGTGCAATCGGCCCAGTAGTTGCCGAGATATTGAAATTGTTACAAAACTGACACCTCTTCGTTTTTCACGTGGCACTGGCACGTGCATATGGGGTCACTCACATGCATCGGGAATAGTCCGATGCTCGTTAGAAGGAATGAATCTAGTGCTACCCTACAAAAATTACCGCATGTAAATCGGTCTAGTGGTTGCTGAGATATAAGCCTAGCAAAAGCGTGACCACGCCATACTCAGAAATTTCCGTTAACCTACGAAAGACTACGCTCGCTTCGCTCGCTCCGTAATGAGTTTGGGGGGGACGTCCCCCTTCCATTCTGAGAGTGGGGGGGACGCGTCCCCCCGTCCCCCCCGGTGGCGGCGCCCATGCTTCTAGCTGCCATATTTATTGTTGGATTAACTAGAAATTCACCATACATACTCAAAAATGTATGGTCTTTCGTATAGTGAAAGAAAAAAGAAAATCGGCCGGTAACTTTTTGAGTTATCGGCGTGTAAGCGCAAAAAATCGCTAATATGGCAGATTTGACCACATTTGACCTCATTTGACCTTGAAGATATTGACCTAGGGTCATGAAATTCACACACAACAGAGGTCCCCAAGGCTTTCACCTACCCTCTAAATTTCGGCTTCCTAGCTCCACTGGGAGCTGAGATCTTAGGGGGGGCGACATCCGCCCCCCCTTCCACTGGGCGTAGTACTCGCAACCCTTCCACTGCGCGTGTTAAATGACTGTGAACTGTTGAATGGCTAGGAACCCTCAATCTCTCACGTCACGCAAGTGCCGCTACGCTGTAGTAGCTCAGCCGGGCCACTCTCGATATTAGCTACCGATGATGCTTATATAATAGGCACGGCATTGACCAACCCTTTCTGGAAAAACGTCTCTAAGTCGAAATATCTGGCACTCATGCATTGGGTATTATCATGCAGCGAGGCTCTCGTTGTGTTATTGCTTGCAGAAGGAATGGATGAATAAATCCAAAGAGTTTAGTATGGAACGACATTCAAATATATCACGTCATTGACTTACAATGCAGGATGGGGGGAGGTCAAAGGCATCATCTGACCTATCGGTCGACATAAATCACTTGAAACATTTGTTAGCAACGGGACCTGCCATAAAGCTCATAGGATGCCTTGTGAGTTTGCTTTGGTTAATATTTTACATTTGCAGTTTGCTGACAGTGAATATCAATTAATTCAAAATCAAATTTTAGATAAGTAAAGATTTAAGTTTTCCAAAAGGCTATGACGTAACCTACTAGGTGATCGGCAAATCGAACTTCTAAAACATTACTTTTGAGCCCTAAGAACGTCTCCATGTTTATATTTTTACTTTATCATGACGTCCCACTACAAAGATTTAAGTACAACCTCTGATCACTCTCAAAGCAACTTGAAATGTTTCCCGTCACGGTCCACTTTTTGTCTCTCCCTTTCCCGTGCTGAGGAGAAGCGCTCCTGTTTTCTCCTTAAGCCCTCTGTCCAACCTCTGACTGACGGTCTGACTGACCGGGCGGGGAGGTTCGGCGTCGCTCACGCCAGAGCCCCGAGCCCCCGCGAGAGCTCTGAGAGCTGCGAGACTCACCTGTTCGAGCCGAGGCCAGGTGGCGTCTGATGCCACCCCGGCACCGACGCAGCCTCTTGTCCAACTGGCTCCAGCGGCGGGTCAGTGACCGAACGACCCGGCACGACCGTCCCTCCGACGCTCCGTCACAGAGAGGGCTAGCTGGTTGGACCGGTACCCTCCCCACTCCCCCGCTGCCGGTGATCCGGCCGACCCTGCGCGACCCGCGCCGGTCAGGCCGGTCTCGACGTCCCGACGTCCCGACGCCCGCACTTCCCCGAACCCCCGGTAGCTCGACCCGGTGTGACACCGCTCTGACGGGAGCGGTGGGGCTGGGAGGCTGACGGTTTTGCTGGCCGAACAGTAGATTTTAACTTTCTAGAGTCGAAAAACTTTTTAATCCGAGAAAACCATGTTCAAGCCTTGGTGTAGGTGCATATTCTTTTGACGTTTTTCGTTTGTGATAAGCTTGAAATATGTCGATTTTTGCAATTTTTCATATATATATCATTTTTGACGAAAATCATATGTTGTCAGAAAATTTTGATTAAATTGCCTAAATCTTTTAAAAAAGACGCCGAAATAATATCCGACAAAGTTTTAAAAGCTTCACGCTGATAGCCGAAGCAGTTTATGAGTTATTTAAGAAATCCGGATGTTGGGTCGAATCCCCCCCCCCCGTGGTAGGTAAGTCCCTCAGACAGTGGTGGGTAAGAACTTTGAACGGTTGATCAGGGTGACAGGATGCATACAACTTATTCCAGGCCTGGCCTGGCCTGGCCCGCATACAACTTATCCCAGGCCAACCCTCGTCGGGCCTGGTTTTCTACACACCCCTTGCCGTTTCACCCCTAATTAAGAGCCTCGCAGATAAACGAGCTTGTGCGCCGTTAGGAGACGCAACGATAGGTACCCCATTTTAACCCTCGCCCCGCTTGGGGGCCAATATGGCCCCCCCTGTGGTTTTTCCTGAATAGCAAGAAAACGGCGACGCGCAGCGCCACTAAATTTCCAGTACCTTCACGGAAATTGATTTGACACATTCACACAAAATTTCAAATCTTAGTTTACCTTAAGTCAGGAGTTATTAAGATCAAACTGAGGTCATGTTCGAGCAAAAATGAGCAAAAACAGTTAACAAGCAATTTCAAAGTTCTTTATGTGGTCGTGTAAAGAAAAGACGGTGCTACAAAACTGTTATCTCGAATTTTTCAAAATTTTGTGATTTTGACCTCCAAAATAAAAAATCACAACTTACAAAAAAAAAATCCCAAAGTATTTTTTCGAATTTCGAAAAAAACGGAATATATATGATAGTTCCTGCGCTCTTCTATCAACATACGAAAGTTCAACCTACCTCCCTTTTTGGCCAAGTTATAGGGACGACACTGTTCAAAATTGATGTCAAATTTTTGAACTCATTTTTTTTTAGCAATTCTAGACCACCTAGCGCAAAACAAAGACCACTATTAGACTCCCCGTGAGGAGCTGCATCGAATCGATATCTTTTTTATGCAAAAATATCCATTTTGAAATTTGATCTTGACTCTTGTAGTGTTCTGTGCTAAGCGCTCGGCGTAGCAGCCGCGGCGTGGTGCGGCCCGCCAGACCGCACCCCGCGTGACCACGTTTGCGTGACGTCATCCGCCCTGAGGCGGTGCGCCCGGTCACCGGGCGCGGCCGGCTGCGCCCGGCCAGTGAGCTGTGGGCGTGCCTGAACGCCGGGCGTGTGAGGGCCTGAGAGTCTGAGACGAGCTGCAATACAAGTTCAGCAAACATTACAGATCTAATTTGGCCTAATTCAGGTCAACCCGCGACCTCTGAGGTCTGGTCAATTGACCCAAGGAACGGTTTCGGTTTTTGGTAAATAGCTTCGTTAAAATGGTTTCAGAGCCGCGATTTTCGCACCATCGCGCTCTCCATCTCCAGGCGCGTCGAATGGTATACTTGTTCTTGTTGCTCGAGTGAGGTCAATATAAGTAGTTGACCTCGGGTCAAGGTCAGGTCAGAGTCCTTCAGGTCACGAAGCTGGTCAGAAGGGGCATATATAATTCGATTCGGCAGGTCTTCCCGAGCTCATTGGCGACTTTTTCTACTTGCTAGCTCAATTTTATCGGGAGTTATTGGCGAAAAACTCATACGACCTTAGTGACGTCATAAATGGCATCACGCAAGGTAAACAATGCAAAATGGAAGCATCAGACCTTGCAAAGAGTGCATGAAATCACGATTCCGTGTCCTTGAGATAGTTGTAGATCTTTCCAGTGGCGCCAAAATAACAGTTCTCACCTATTTCTCCCATTGTCTTATAAAGGTGAGGTCACGTACAGACCTGACCTCAGGTGACCCTTAGGAAAGATCCGAGGTATACAACTCGTGACACCTCTCGAGCTAACTAGGTCCTGTAACTTTCATTTTCCCGTGAAAGCTTCTCTGTCACTAAGGGCGTTGCGAAGTTCATGGGTCAGTGACCTGACCTGACCTAATAAAATGCAGTTCGTGTCAAAAGATCCGGCCTGAATTAAAGCTCAGGTATCAATGTCATGTGTTAAGTTTCAGCACTCTTTCTCCGGCGTGTTCCGAGCAATTACGAAAAAAACCTTAGTGGAGGCACCTGCCCCGGGGGGGGGGATGGGGCTAATTCCCAAGGTCATTTCAAGTCATAAAAGATCATCAGCTGTTTTTCGACAATAGCTTTTGATAGAGCGATGAAGCCACTTTATAGATGTGCTCACCTTTGAGTGCTCACTGTTGACTGTTCAGTTTTTTTTTTAAATAAATTTAGTCCGAACTCCGAACCCTTTGATAGGAAGGATTCACAAGGACAGAGCCGGCGCTAACCGAAGCTTGTTGCAGTGACCCTGCCCTCTACCCTCCGATCGTGAAATTCCGGTTTTATGGCAGAAGTTAGAGTCCAAAGTTGAACGTGCGCAATATCCGCGCACGGCCGGTCCCCTCACTGACTTCGCCTGGCTACGGCCTACCACCAACCGCAACCATACCTGTCGGCAGGAGGCTCATTAATGTCAAGTGCCCGTCGCGCTTCGAACCCGGACTGTTATAACCGGGAACGCGTGCTCTCACCACGCGGAGTCCAACGCTCTACCAACTGAGCTACGGGACCGGCTAATTTACTTTACGGGACCGGGACCGGCTAATTATTAGCTTTACGATAAGGTGTGAGTCACACCTTATCGTAAAGCTACAGTCACACCGTGTGACTGTCATTGCAGCCTTTTCCTTCCTTATCGTAAAGCTACAGTCACACCGTGTGACTGTCATTGCAGCCTTTTCCTTTTCTCCATCCGTTCAGGTCATGATCTTAATCTCAGGTCAATATTTATCTTGACCTTTTTGTGAACAACATAATTACATCATGGAACATTGAAATATGGACAATGTTTGTATAATATTGCCGTAATAAATATTGCCCGTTAGTGGTAGAAGGTTTCTAGCGGCGTAAGCTGTAGCACGTCTTTTCTATAGCTCAGCTGATATTCGCGTACAACAACTGCACCAATTACATAATTCCAAAATTATTCACACCGTGTTTTTCGCGTAGCTCTACCAATATCCGGAAATATTGTAGAAGTGAGCATTCGCATACGTTTTCTACACCTCGGTCGTTTCAAAATTCACGCCAAGCCTCACATACATAGTTAGCTTGACTTCGGAAGAGAATTATTCCCTTCCCAACCGCAGTAGATATTTAATCACGACAGTTCGAGCCGGTCTCGGCCGCAGCCGGCGGCCTGACCGGCCGGGCCGTCGCCACCGCCGTACCACCGCGGTCACTGACCTTGAACTTGACCTTGCCGGCTGTGGAGCCGGTCTTTTTACCAGCGGCACTGCGGGCCGCCGCGAGAGAGACGTTATCTGTGGCTACAATCGCTCACTCCGTCAGCCGGGGAGGGTAGGAGGGGACTGGGGAGAGCGATCGGGAGGGGAGGGGAGGGATGGTGGGGAGAGGGAGAGGTGGCTGGCAGGAGGGCTTAGCCACGGGTAGAGAGGGAAGTGAGGGGTGGGGGAGGAGGGGAGGGCAGCTGATGGAAGGTGACAACGGGGAGGGCACCGCCAGGAAAGGTCACGAAGCGTACCCAATGCTGGAGCTCATTGGGGCTGGGGACGAATCTCAAAAGACAAAAGCTCTACTCGTGTAAAGGTTCTGTGACTTCTCGCATAAACAACCCAGCATTCCCGCACTGACACGTCCTTTGTTGCGAAGTATATTCCAGTTCCGACCAACAACACGCACCCTCGCCACATGTTTACCTGTGGATGGTATCTGATCTTTGGGCGGTTTATCCTTGCAACGCTATTAGCGAGCAGATCTGCACGGTCCTCAGCCGCGCGTTAGGGCCACTGCATTCTCAGCGTGTTGGTCGTCTGAGGACAGGTGCACCCGTCACCGGTGTGTGGTGCTGTCCTGCAGTTCGTGGATCACTTACCACACAGCCGGTGTCGGGAAAAACAGACGCTTCAGTGAGTTCGTGCATTTGGCAGCGAGAATAAATTAAAATGTTGATATTCCATTTGGAAAAGAAGTATTTCATTGTGTAACAGGGAAGGAAATAGAAATGGCAAGAACGGAGATGAGTGAGTGATTGAGAGGGAGAGAGAGAGAGAGAGAGAGAGAGAGAGAGAGAGAGAGAGAGAGAGAGAGAGAGAGAGAGAGAGAGAGGAGAGAGAGAGAAAGAGAGAGAAAGAGAGAGAGAGAGAGAGAGAGAGAGAGAAGGAGAGAGAGGACAGAGAGAAAGAGAGAGAAAGAGAGAGAGAGAGAGAGAGAGAGAGAGAGAGAGAGAGAGAGAGAGAGAGAGAGAGAGAGAGAGAGAGAGAGAGAGAGAGAGAGAGAGAGAGAGAGAGAGAGAGAACAATCAATAGTTTCGTAGTTTCGGTGAGCTTCACATTGGCAGATAAGCCAGGTGAGTGGCGATCACTGAAGCAGACACATTTTTCTGGGGCCAGCGCCAGCACTCCAATGTGTTTTCGCTCGCACGACACCGCTGCCCGCTCGTTTCAACCCTTTCACCATAGTTCCGTGCCCAGATCAGGCGTCGACCCACTTCCTACCTTTTAAAGTGTTTTTAAAATAACAGGTCACTTTCTCCTCCGCCGCCCCTCCCCGAGCACCCCTCTTCAAAACCTTCCCCTCCCTGCCAGTGGGTATTTTCACTGGTTTTGTCCCACGGTGTGGTGCCATTCACCAGCGCTAAAAATATCCTGACGCGTTCGAGCAAAATGCCATTCGCAAAGGAGGGGATGACCGTATAAGGCGATTTAAAACGCCGAGCCAGGACCGCATTTTTACGAGCCTCTCAATTTTCTCGACAATTTCTCAAACGCGACATCCAATAATGTTACTGATTGCGCCACACATCATAAATGACCACTCTGTATGCGTATATAATTAATCGGCATACGAGTGTTACACTGGTCTGCCGCCCAAGGTCGCTTTACATTTTTTAGGATCAGGTATAGCCATAAGGCATCAGCGTGGTCCTGCCCAAAATAATGAAAGCATTTGCCCCAAATATGCCTTAATAATATCCATGAAACATCAAAAACGTTAAATAGTTTACCAACAGATTACGCAGCCAACCGGGGACTAATCGACTGCATTGATTGCAAATGTCAAATGCCATGGAAGTAGTTACTTTAACCCAGCAGTTACTGGGGTATTTCGCCACCCACCGTTTGCTGGGGGGGGGGGGGCGTTAACCCGCGCCCCGCTGGGGGGCAGAATCTGCCCCCCTCCCGTTTTTCGCCAATAACTTCTAAACGCGTTACGCCAGCGACGTCAAACTTTCAGTACCTTATTAGACATCAATTTGACACGTTCCCTGAAAATTTGAGCGAAATCCGTCGGAAAATTTTTGAGAAAATGACGTTTTAGTGACGTCACGTTCGCCATTTTCGCCTAAAAAATCGTAAAATTTCAAACGCCGCCAACATCTTCATTTTTAAAGGAATCAAGACGTAACAAAAAAGGTTATACGTGATTCAACTTTGTCTATCAAATGGCTATCTCGGTTTTTTGAAAATTTTGGATTTTGGCCCAAATTTTTTCAAAAAACCGACTTTTTTGGGAAAATAATTATAAAATCCAAAATTTTGAACGTATCGAAAAAACCGGAATATATGTCAGAGAAGTGGTCTATGTGCACCTACATACCAATTTTGAGAATAATCGGTTCAAAAATGTGGGAGTAATTCAAAACTTTATGACGTCACGACACACAAAATTTTTGAAAACTGAATTTTTTGGAAGTTCTAGACCTCGTACGGAAACAAAAATAGCACCATTCGACTCGCCGTGAAAAACTGCATCAGATAGACACCTTTTTAGGCCTTAACAAACAACTTCAAAATTTGACCTCACTTGACCTGACCTTGACCTGACCTCGACCTGAAATTCATCCAGAGGTGGTCCATATCACTAATTGAGTGTGCCTATTGAATTCTATTAACAAAATAACCCATAAAACATGTGTCGCACTTGCCCTTTTCTATATTTTGTTTTTGGTGACCTGACCTGACCTGACTTGACCTTGAACTTGACCTTTGAATGATATTGTATGCAACGAATATTGTCTTGGTAGCCTAAGAACATGTTTTGGGCAATCAGTCTCAGTCCATTCTTCGGCAATTTACGGTGCAAGGCCGATACTGTAGAAACTTGCATTTTGTACTTTTGACCTGACCTTGACCTGACCTCTGACCTACTTAAGCAAAAAATTTGAGCTCTTTGGATTCGCCTCGTTGAGAGCTTTCGATTGCCGTTTTCCCCGTCTTTCTACGACCATCGGTTCGGAAGTTAGACAGGGGGGGGGGCAGAATCTGCCCCCCCCCCCCCAGCAGGGCGCGTATGGCTGAATAGCCCAGCGGGGCGCGGGTTAAACGCCCCCAGCCGATAACTCGAGAACCAATAGGCGAAGCGAAACGCACGAGGCGGCAAACGAAAGAGCGCTACGAGACGCTTTAGATGAGTACTTTAATGTTGAATTTTGAGGTCACAGGTCGGGTCAAGGTCAGGTCAAACACCCAAAATCGGGCTTTCAGTGGCATGGACTTCAGGACTTCGCAATGGGCGCCTCTCGTCATAAACTCTGTCAAAACGGTGCACAATCCATTATATAAGGCCTACAAGAGTGTCAGCTCCATGTAGGGGTCAGTCAAGCATAGGTCAGGGTCAAGGTCAGGTCAACCGGGTAGGCACATATCCCCGAAAATCAAAACTGATATTCGCAGCCTGTGACACATGTTTTATGGGTAATTTAGGGCGTAGAACACGATGGTTACATTCATTTTATCATATGTGTACGTGTTTGGCTCAAAAAGTTCAATTTAAGAAATGCATGTATCATGGTCGTGAAGTAGCCAGGAGAAATTGCCCAGATTCAGTTCAAGATTTTGGAAAATGCGGAACGATAATCAATAATCGAAGATAACCATTTGATTGTTGATGTTATTGGCAGTCTAATGGCGTTTACGGCATGTCTGTATGTCTATTCTGTGAATTTATGATGTTTTGAACATATGCCGTTTATGGTCGAAAACTCAGAAATCATGACGTTACTAAAACCTCGATATCTCAAAAAAATTTCCGACCGATTTATGAAACTTTGTCACAATAAACTCCAACAATGCCCTACAGGTACATACCCAAAATTTGGCGTGCCTGCGGCACGCCGTTTTTATTCTATGGCCCGGTGAAAAAAGTGGGGGCGTTTAACGCCCCCCCCCCCCCCCAGCAACTCCCCTGCGGTGACAGCACCGGCCGCTGACCTAATCACGATGATCCAGCGGTCATCGGTTTGATAATGCAGAATGAGGAAATAATCCCGAGGCAGATGATCACATAACGGTCCGTGCGCTGACTTAGAGAGACAGGATCGTTGAATTATACCGCCCTCTGTCGCCGCAGCTGGGGCAATGTGGACTCGAAATCTCCGCTCTGACTTCATCAGTTAGCCGGAGCTTAGTGAGAGCCAGTTATTAGATAGAGCCGTAGCTAGAGCAGAGCCGTTCGCAATTCTGAGAAACGCCAAAAATGACGAAATCGGAACTAAAATATGCAACAATGCTACACACACAATCTAACCAATCCAAATTCACAATGAAATTTATCAGTATCTAATCCCTGACAAGTCTATCGATTTGTCATTTGCTTCATGGGCCGACGTGTTGGTGGTGCAACTTCTCGCCTATTTTGACTATGTGGAACGCTATAACGTTTTCCTTTAGAGCATCTTTTTAAATAAATCGCCGTTTACTACGTTCTTGATCCATTGTCCCGAGTTCCATCACCGGCACACGGCAAGGCTGTCGGAGGAGTTGACCGGGAGTGGCGTCCTCTATACGAAATGTCCGCCGTCCGGGGAAAGATCGCCTGCCGTTCTGGGGGCGCACCACTGCCGTTATAACGATGACTCCGAACGAAAACGGCCTGCAGCGCTGCTCGATGGATTATTGAAATTCATTGCAGATATTGAGTCACTGATGTGGGTATGCATTAACCCTATTAGTGGCAGGCTCCTGGCTACCCCTATTAGTGGCAGGGGGGGGGGCTGTTTACGACCCCCCCCTTGATATCTCGAGATCTAACGGGCCGATTTTCAAAATTCAAACGGCATTCGATTTCGCTCAACGAGATCTACATTTCTAATAAAAAAAATCAAAAAATGTCAATAGGGGGGTAGAGGGGGGTAAAAACGGGCAAATTGCAGATACATTTTAGACTGTTTATCACGGCCAGCCGCCAGGTTTCTGAACCAATCTTAACGCAACTTTTGCCGATCGATAGAGAATGAACCAGGAATTCACATGGATCCTAAAAATATGCATTTTCAAAAATCATAGGTGGATACAGATCATTGAGATTGGGGGTACACAAAAAGTATAGTAAATAAGGTTTTTGTTGGTACTGTTTCTAAAAAGGGTGGCAATGGTCTTGTTATGTTACAATTTTCTTATGAGAGAACGACTAAAATTGTATTGGTCATGCATAGGCGGTGTCAGGGCACCTATGTTGGGAAGTAAAAAATAACCCCCTTTTTTGGACGCCTGGATCCGCCTATTATAGCAAAAACGTGTGAAAAGAGGATGCACAATAACTTTGTATATGTTATCACATGGTGCCTTTCATTCACTGTTCGTAAAACTGGTGCAGCATCGTGATCTTCGCCCAAATGACTCGCTTCACGAATAGGACCCCCCCCCCCAATTCCCAGTGCTCTGGAGCCGCCCCTGGTAAAGTTATGAACTTGAAATTTTCAGGGAATGTGCCCAATTTAGTTTTAGGAAAAGTCAGAAAATTTCAGCATCATAGCTTCAGCGGTTTCGGAGATATTCCCGAAAAACCTGAGGGGTGGATAAAAACAACCCCCCCCCCCCTGCCACTAATAGGGTTAAATATTGATAGCTAGTAAGGTCGCCACGCACACCCAGATAACATACGAACCACGTAATAATTGTAATAATTGTAGCCTATGTAATAATTGTTTTATGTTATGACTTCATCCGTCATTGGGTGTGTGCCTGTGGGTGATTGAATGAATAAACTAAACTAAACTTAACGAACAAACAAACGTTCACGAACTGTTCATGTACAAATATGCAAACAAAGAACCCTGCTTTTATTTGACAACAGGTTTCCCAGCAATAACCGAACATCCATTTTTCGTTTATAGGTACGCATGCGATCCGAGCCATGGGTAGCTCCACCCGAGCAGGAGGTTTGCGATGTTGAGGAAAAAGATCTGAAGCTCCTGAGACTGGAAAATGACATGGGATGGTGATTTGTAATAAACAATTATCCTTTCTGACCCTCCGAAGTGTTCTCTAACCGCTCCAAGGTAGCGTTTCAGTCAATTTCGCGTATAGGTACAGTCCACAGCAGAAGAAATGTGCGGTTTCAGTCATGAGTATGTTCTGCTTCTGAAGCTTAGGAACGATTAGCCAGACTACAATGAAACTTTGAATGCTGCTTACATGTATCGTCACCCTTGCAGCTGCAACTTTATCTATTGACGTCTTCTTTTCAATCACTCCGCATTAAAAAATCGCCAGTTAAAGCCATCCGTTCAGACTGGTAAAACCGCACATTACTTTAGCGGTGGACTGTACGTTTAGTGGATAACGTTACAGCGGGAGTAATGGCCACACCCAAGCGCTGTTCGATCTTTATCATGTATGGCACCATACACTGCCGGCATTTCGGGCGCTTATTGACCCCTCGCTGGTGAAAACTACGTGGGTGGTGCTGCTCACCATCAAAGACCCAAAATCCCCAGCAACTTATTAACGTACATGACTGGCATGATAAACCGGCAGCATGCTAGTTACAAACGGCTAGGTGCCTTATCAATCATTCAGCAGCTAGCCTTAGAGAAAAACCATCCATGTATGTAACACTCCAACAGTCAGACTCTGCAGAAATATCTGAAGTTAAAAAACACGCAGCTTAATGGCGCCCTTCCTCCGCAAAATCACGCCATTACTCTTTTTACCCTCTTTCTCACGCGTAAAAGCCTATCCGTCAAACCCCAACTCATTACGGAGCGAGCGAAGCGAGCGTAGTCTTTCCTTAGGCTTAGATTAACGGAAATTTCTGAGTATGAGCGGCCGGCCGTGGTCACGCTTTTGCGAGGCTTATATCTCAGCAACCACTTGACCGATTTACACGCGGTAATTTTTGTAGGGTAGCTTCATTCCTTCTACCAAGTATTGGACTATTCCTGATGCATGTGGGTGACCCCTTATGCACGTGCCACGTGCAAACAGAAGAGGTGTCCGTTTTGCAATTGTTGCAATATCTCGGTAACTACTTGGCCGATTGCGCTGAAAGTTGGCATGTAGGTAGGCACCCACTAGGCAATACATATCCATGTGCCAGAGTTGGGGTGCTGCTGCACGTGCGCACGTGCAGGGGTCGATTCCAGATCTCGAGAACGGCTGGACCGATTGCGCTCAAATTTGGTACACGGTTACGGAGCAGTTAGTAGGGTGCCGTGCACAAGTCAGTTGGGACCCATTTTGCACGTGCGCACGTGCAGGGTGCCGCTTCCAGATCTCGAGAACGGCTGGGCCGATTGTGCTCAAATTTGGCATATCGCTAGAGACCGGTTAGTAGGGGGTACCCCCTCGCAATTTCGCACGTGCAAGGCCCACCCTCTCGCTCGCTCCGTTAATCGCCCCAAAAGGCGTTATACTGGTCTAAATATATCAGCGATCTGGGTCAGTTCGGCCCAATATGCCAGACAATAATGGCGCCGCGTCAGATGCGAGGGATGGTGTTTTCGAGTCCGACGGTACCTGGAGCGCACCTGGTTAGTGCCAAGCGATGGCGTATGGGAACACGGAAACGATGAAAGGAGAGGGGAAGAAAGAGGGGAGAAGCAGAACGGAGAGAAAGTGGCGGTGGACGCAGCGGCCGGCGCAGTGTACAGTCCGAGAGAGCTCTAATTCTTCCAGTGGGGCCTCCCAGTGTTTCATATTTCAATTGGTTCACTCTTTTTAAAACAGGGATGGACTTTCATCAATTCAGTCTCTGCTAGAAAAGTGAGTGATCTGGACTAACTGAAGAATAAGTTTGCAGATTCGGTCGCTTAGCGATGGAGTAAAATGACGCTCATATCAGCAGACAACAAAAAGATTTACCTCAACCATCGGCCTAGTATGGTTTCGGAGTTGTGGAAATGTTATTCCAGCTTCGACCTATACCACTTTGAATCTAGTTAAATCCGATTGTGACGAATCCGGCTGCGGATAAATTCACTGCCAAGGGCGCAATGCATAGGAGTGAGCAAAGCGCAGTTATAGGTATATCAGGGAGCGAAGCCGGAGGGAGCAGGAGGTAACCTGATCGACAAGCCTGGGCGCGGCCAAAAAGGACCAGTTGTCAATCGGGTTGTTGCCTTGTTGCATGGACAATAAACGTCACCGATCTAACTAGCTAAAAAACCAGCTAAACGACAGCTCAGGCATTCAGGGTTATCTGCAAAACATCAGACTACTTTGTACCAATCTTCTACAAAATTTTGGAATTTGGGGTCCCTCGCATGAAAAATATGCCCAAACTACCGGAAAAGCAGCGCAAATCGCTACAATTCAGCAAAAAACATAGCATATACAACACAAAAAAGTAAGTTGAAACACACTTTGTGGTATAGAGAAGGTATTTGGATCTTTGAATCGCTCGAAAAAAAAGGCGGGTGTGGACCTCAGATGGTGACGTCACAACAGCAGAGACGGTAAGGCACCAGTCGAAAATCAAAGTGTGAGACATTTCGAGCCACGGTGCACTCATTCCGCTTCATGTGATGCCCCAAAGACGACCGTTAACACAGAGTACTACTGCGGTAATATTGTATCATTACGAAAACTGGATGCCGTGAACCAAATAGCCATGAACGGGTTTCTTTGAGAGCCAAATCTGTTAGGAGTCAAAGGTCGCTCCATGTTCAGGCATGGAACTTCACCGTATATGTCAAAACAGCGCAACAGTGGCGTAGCCAAGGGCGTAGCCAGAAATTTTTGTGTTAGGGAGAATACCTTACGGTCTGCGAACACTTTGATGTAAATTTAATATAAAATGATCGCATTATCCTTCGGCAAGAGGTCAAAGAAAACAGGCCTACAACCAGTTTCGGGAGACCCGCAACACAACTGAAACCAATATCGATTGCCATTTTACACCATTGTCGGCTAATCTTGTAACTAGCGTGTCCATTCCATTTGCCATTTCATAGGTACCCTATAAGTTGGCTATATCGGACGACAAAAAGAAAAAGCGCAATTATTTTTGTCTTATCTTATACGCGAATTAACAATGTTCGGGTAATTTTGGGACACCTTGTAACCAGCCTATTTTCAAAATTCAAACGGCATTCAACTCCACTCAACCTGGTCTACATTATAAAAGTAAAAAAGGACACAGGAGCAGGGCTGCGGAGTCGATGGATTTTAGGATGACTCCGACTCTGACTCCGTCTCCGCCTTCAAAAATCGACTCCGACTCCGACTCCAACTTCGACTCCGACTCCGGACGGTTCTATTAACCCGCACCCCGCCGGGAGGGGGGGGGGGGTCAGAAATAACGCGTTACGCCAGCGACGTCAAACTTTCAGTACCTTATCAAACATCAATTTAAGACGTTTCCTGAAAATTTGAGCGAAATCCGTTGGAAAATTGTTTGAGAAAATGACGTTTTATTGTCGTCATGTCCGCCATTTTCGCCTAAAAAACGGCAAAATTTCAAACGCCGCTAACATCTTCATTTGTAAAGGACTCAAGACGTAACAAAAAAGGTTATACGTGATTCTACTTTGTCTATCAAATGGATATCTCGTTTTTTTTTAATTTTGGCTCAATTTTCTGACTTTTTTTGGGAAAATAGTTCTAAAATCCAAAATTTTGAGTGTATCGAAAAAAACGGAATATGTGTCAGAGAAGTGATCTATGTGCACCTACATACCAATTTTTAGAAGAATCGGTTCAAAAATGTGGAAGTTATTCAAAATTTTATGACGTCACGACACACATTTTTTTAAAATGCTTTTTGGAAGTTCTAGACCTCGTACGGAAACAACAAAAGCATCATTCGATTCGCCGTGAAAAACTGCATCAGATAGACACATTTTTAGGCCTTAACAACCAACTTCAAAATTTGACCTCACTTACCTGACCTTGACCTGACCACAACCTGAAATACATCCAGATGTGGTCCATATCACTTATTGAGTGTGCCTATTGAATTCTATGAATAAAATGACCCATACAACATGTGTCGCACATGCCCTTTTCTATATTTCGTTTTGGTGACCTGACCTGACCTTGACCTTTGTATGATATTGTATGCAACGAATATTGTCTTGGTAGCCTAAAAACATGTTTTGGGCAATCAGTCTCAATCCATTCTTCGGCAACTACGGTGCAAGGCCGATGATGTAGAAACTTGCATTTTGTACCCTTGGCCTGACCTTGACCTGACCTCTGACCTACTTCAGCAAAAAATTGGGCTCTTAAGATCCGCCTTGTTGAGAGCTTTCGATTGCCGTTTTCCTCGTCTTTCTACGACCATCGGTTCGGAAGTTAGACTGGGGGGGGGGGGCAGAATCTGCCCCCCCCCCCGCAGGGCGCGTATGGCTGAATAGCCCAGGCAGTCGAAATAGGTCAAGCTAGTCGAAATAGGTCATGTCACATATCATTCGATTCGGCAGATCTTCCTGAGCCTGGTGGCTTTCCCGACTCGCTAGCTCAATTGGATCGGGAGTTATTGTTACGGGCGGCTGTGTCCGCCCGTTGTGGCATGCCTGGCGCCGCCCGTGGCGCCTCCCCGGCTGGCCGCGCCCGGCGCCGCCCCTGCCGCGTGGCCCTCGGGCGGGGTCGAGGGCTGGCGCTGGCTGGGCGGTCGGCGGCCCGAGAGAGGCAGGGAGACCGTGGTTACGAGCGGTTGGCTCTGTGGTTCTTGTTTGGGCCTCTGCCGATAATACAGTAAAGCATCGAGTCTGAGTGTGTTCAGCTCCCGCAACATTTGGCGCGGTCGGTAGGACTGCAGAAGACGACAAAGGGTGAGTTCATTAATTTCATTTGATGATATTTATTGAAATTTAGTTCATGAATGTTGATTATCGTAACTAGTCTGTGCTCGACAAAAAGCGGGCGGTTTGCTCGAAAATAGAACGCCGATATTTTCTGTTCTGAGGGGAACGTTAGGAATAAGGCGGTCCGCCTGGGTGCAGTTTTGAATAATTTGGTGAATTGTTTCCGCTGGCCATGGATTTCAACGACACTATTTTGGTATCGCGAACCCCTCGTTTTGCGGGTATAGAGACAGATGATTGGGAGCGGTGGATATCTCGTTTCGAGTCGTTAACGGTGGGACTCGGAGACGTTGAGCGAGTTAAGCGGCTGTTGCCTCTGCTGGATGGCGTCGCACTCGATTATGCGCATTCGCTGTATCAGGGTGACAGTTCGTACTCTGAGATAAAGTCAGGACTTGGGGTCCGGTTTGGTCGGTTAATCGAGCCCTTACAGGCGCAGGCCGAGCTGGGGCGCGCCTCCCAGTCGCCGGGGGAATCAGCTGAGAGCTTCGCTGACCGTATTAAGAGACTGGGGCGGGCTGCGTTCCCTCATTCTACCGGTCCGTCAGGGGAGGGAAAAGGTCCTGAGGAAACGTATGCAGAGAGGGCGTTCGTGATGAAAACCCTGACGAGTCGGTTCATATGTGGACTTCGGGATGAGTGGCTCCAGACGAAACTGTGCCACCGTAATCCTGAGTCACTGTCTGCGGCTGTAGCGGTGATCCGAGAGCTGCATAAACGCCAGGAGGTCGTCCAGGCGGTACGCGCTGCTAACCCATCGACGCATACAGGTACTGGGCCCCTTCCCCTGGGTGCTGTAGCGTCAGCTGTTCATGCAGAGGTAGGAGGTGGGTCGCAGCAGGATGCAAGGATAGCTCAGCTGCAGCAGGAGATCGGCCAGCTGCGGTCTTCGTTGGAGGCGTTCGCCGTTGCCAAGACGGACCACCTGCCTGAGGCTGTCAAATGTTACGGGTGTGGTGCCCCCGGCCATTTTCGGCGTGACTGCCCGGTGGTACGCCGTGGTCAGCCGAGAACTGGACCGAGAGCCACCAGGGTGAAATGTTTTTCGTGCGGGCAGGAGGGTCACATTCGGAGCAACTGTCAGTCGGCTGTACAAGCTGCCACCCCGCTCCAACCGTTTTGTTTATTCTGTGGCGAGGCTGGGCACTGGATGGCGGCATGCCATTCTCGCCTGCAGCAGGGGCCTCCAGCAATGGGTGGACGTCGGGGGCTGATGTCGAGGGAAGCCCTTCCATCTGATAAGCCGGCGGAAAACTAGGGGCAGCTGGCCCTGTGGGACAAGAGCCGGCTGCGTGTATCCAGTCCCGATTAACTGCAACAGCCATTCGAGTCCACTTGGGCAGCCTCGAAGTATGGGCGCTGGTCGATTCGGGTGCCGACTTTTCCATGGTCAGGGATGGGCTCCAGCAGCGGTTGAAAACGGAACTGGCTTGTCAGGCCACCACCCCGACGCGGTCCGCGAAGGGAGCTGGTGGTAGCCCCCTGAACATCGTTGAGGTGCTCCGTGATGTCCCTATCCAGGTGGAGGAGGAGTCGATTGTGTGTCCACGACTGGCTGTGGTGTCGGGGCTGGTCTATGACGTGATCCTTGGACGTGACTTCTGTTGCCAAAACAGAACTATCATTGACGACGAGAAGGGGGTGATCCGTATGAAAGGGATGACGATTCCACTTCCAACATACCCTGAGATCCGTCCCCCGCGGGCTAGAGTCATTCTTGGCGATGCAGTAACACTACCAGGTCGTTCGGTAACAACGGTAGCAGCAGTGGTGCAGCGACTTGATGGCCAGGGACCTTTTGTGACGTCAGCAGGCTCGGTAAGTGGGATGATGGAGCCAAGCCGCACGGCGGAGCGTGAGGATCTATTGATTCCACGGGCTGTGGTGGTGATCGCCTCCAATGGCACCATACCTATCCGGTTGACGAATGTCGGAGCGGAGGGCGTCCGTCTCTTGAAGGGCTCTGATGTCGGGACGTTCCTTGCGTTTGGGGGCGGTGAAGACGCCCTGTGTGTTTTGTGTCCCGGGGCAGACTGTGCCGATTGCAATGTGGCGAGCTGTGGAGATGGAGGTAATCCATCTCATGATCCTGGAGAGGTGGAACCGGAGGTGCAGCAAGCCCTGTCACCAGAACTGACAGACTTGAGTGAGAGAGGTCGTAACAAACTACGGGGTTTATTTGAGACCTACAGTGACGTCTTCAGTAAAAGACCGGGAGACATTGGTCGTACAGGTGTGACAAAACACAGGATTGACACGGGGGATGCAGTCCCAGTCAAACAACGTCCACGACGGATACCCATGAAAGTCCGAGACCAGGTAGAGAAACAAAAAGAAAAGATGTTACAGGATGGTGTCATTGAGGAAAGCGAAAGTCCGTGGTGTTCGCCGGTCGTGTTGGTGCGCAAGAAAGATGGATCCTTCCGCTTCTGCGTCGACCTGAGGGCTGTGAACGCAGTGACGAAGGGCTTCGCCATGCCGCTCCCACGAATCGACGACTCGCTCGATACCCTGTCAAGGGCGAGGTGGTTTACCACGCTGGACATGGCCACAGGGTATTGGCAGGTTGAACTGGCGGCTGAAGATCGAGAGAAGACGGCATTTTCGACTGGAAAAGGCCTCCATCAGTTCAGAGTCATGGCAATGGGTCTCAAGAACGCCAGCGGCACTTTCCAGAAGATGATGGAACTGATTCTCGCAGGCCTTGACACCAAAAGCTGTTTGGTGTACTTGGATGACGTCATCTTGTTCAACAGGACCGAGGAAGAACATCTGGCTACCCTGCAGGAGGTACTCCTGAGGATTCAGCAAGCCGGGCTGAAGCTAAAGGCACAGAAATGTCGATTCGCACGCAAGGAGGTGACTTTCCTTGGACATCTCGTCTCCGAGGAAGGGATACGTCCAGATCCGCATAACGTGGACAAGGTCCTGGCCTGGCCGCAGCCGTCATCTGAGGAGGAGATGAAAAGCTTCTTAGGCCTGTGCGGGTACTACGCGCGGTTTATTCAGGGGTATGCCGCGATTACAAAGCCACTTAGGGACGCCGCAGTAGAGGAGGGACGAATCAGGTGGTCCGAACCGATGCGCATTGCATTCGAGCTGTTGAAGTCCACTCTGTCCTCGCCTCCCGTACTGGCTTTGCCAACAGGTGAAGGGACGTTCGTCCTGTATACAGACGCATGCAACTCTGCCGTGGGTGTGGTGCTGGCTGAACGCATTGGAGATGAGGAAAAGGTGATCGCCTATGAGAGTAAGGCACTCACAAAGCAGCAGACGAGATGGCCGACTTACGATAAGGAACTCTGGGCGATCGTTCATGGCATCAGACATTTCCGTCAGTACACTGTTGGTGCCAGATTTGAAGTGGTGACCGACCACAAGCCGCTGGCAAACATACCGACATCGATCGCAGCAGAGCGAGACGGCACAGGACGTCGTGGTCGATGGGCGATCGAGCTGAGTTCTTTCGACTTCAATGTTCGGATCCGCAGCGGTCTGGCCCACGGGAACGCTGATGCGCTGTCTCGCAGACCACCAGATATGGCGTCTGCGGTCCGATCTGGTCAAGCCCAAGGCCAGGGGTGGTGTCCCGGTCGCTCTGTCTCAGAGAGAGGAGATAGAACGGAGACGGTGGGGTCAGTAGCGGGCGGCTCGGCCGCGCCGACGGAAGGCGGTTCGCCTGAGTCGGTTGTGACTCTTGTAGCTCCAACTGCTGTATTCTCAAGGCTTACGCAGGAACCGGCTGCTGTATCAGTCGCTGTGTCACAATCAGTCCAAGAACGGACCCTCCCTCCAATCGCCCAGGCGCAAGCCAGTGACGCGACGCTGTCGGCTCTCCGAAGAGCACACGAGAGGAAGGAGAAGCCAAGGCCTGCAGCGTTCGCTGGGTGGGGAGTGCTGCGAAAACACTGGAGCAAGGTGCGCGTCATGAATGGAGTAATCGGCATTGCCTCGGGTCGACAGTTCCAGGCGGCGGTGCCTCAAACTGAACGGGCCGAGATCATCCGACTGGCGCATGATGATCCATCGAGCGGGCACATGGGTCGCAGACGGACCATCGCCCGGGTGAAGGCTCGATTCGTCTGGCCGGGGATGAATGAGGACATCCGGAGCTTCTGTGCCTCGTGCACGCCGTGTCAGCGGCGGTACAGACCGGCACCCAAAAGACGAGCACCGATGGTTACCGAGGTTACCTCACGACCCTTCCAGAGAATAGCCATGGACATCACGGAGATGCCTGTGTCGAGAAGAGGCAACCGATATGTGCTCGTGATCATGGATTACTTCTCAAAGTTCGTACGAATCTTCCCGATGCCGAATCAGAAGACAGAAACGGTGATGGAGGCACTCCTTCACTGGGTTCAGGAGCTTGGTGTTCCCGAGAGGCTTCACACAGATCAGGGCGCTCAATTCGAATCTCTGATGATGCGTGAGCTGTATCAGAGGCTCGGCATCCACAAGACTAGAACAACGCCTTATCATCCTGAGAGCGACGGGATGGTGGAGCGCTTCATGAGGACCCTGAAAGACATGGTGTCGAAATACATCGACAGCCAGGGCCTTGACTGGGACGAAAGTACCAGATCATACGCCATGGCCTACAATTCTTCCCTCCACGAAACCACCGGTCACACACCTTTCTACATGATCCATGGCTTTGAGCCTCGGTTGCCTCTGGATGTAATGTACGGAACCGATGAAGTCGCAATACCAGCTGAAACCTTCCTGAACAAACGGCTGAAGAACATGAAGCGGGTCTTCGCACAGGTGAGGAGAGCCTCCTCCCAATCAGCTGCTCGAATGGCGGTTCGCCATGACAGCAAACTCAATTTTACCGCGTACCCAACGGGCTTGAAGGTGTGGGTACGAGACCACACTGCCGCTGTGGGAGGAAAACCGAAGCTGGGTCTGCCGTTTAAAGGACCGGTGACCATCGTCGAGAGAAGAGGCACACCGGGGGAGGAAGTTACCTACCGGATACAGGACGTCCGCGGCAAGACACGCGTCGTGCACCACAACGACCTCAAGGAGTTCATCCCTCGTCGGACCGACTTGCAGCCAGTTCAGGATCCGAGTGGTCCAAATGGACGTGGTGAGGCCGTGGGGGTGGATCCCGTGAGCGACTGTGGTAACGAGCATGGCGTTCTGCTCGAGGTGCCGCTAATGCACTTACTCGGGAGAGCTGGCCCATCTGGTGATGTGGGCGTCGCTCAGAGGGGAATGTTGCCGCCAATGTCATACGTGACCAGATCAGGCCGAGTGTCGCGACCACCTGAAAGGTTCCAGGCGGGACTATGAGTGTGGTGGAGGTGGTGAAGGCTGTGATTGTGTATATAGTTGTAATGTAAATAGCGTGTCGTAAGTGTCGCATTGTTCAATGTATGATTGTTTCCGTGAGGGGGGAGGGGTGTTACGGGCGGCTGTGTCCGCCCGTTGTGGCATGCCTGGCGCCGCCCGTGGCGCCTCCCCGGCTGGCCGCGCCCGGCGCCGCCCCTGCCGCGTGGCCCTCGGGCGGGGTCGAGGGCTGGCGCTGGCTGGGCGGTCGGCGGCCCGAGAGAGGCAGGGAGACCGTGGTTACGAGCGGTTGGCTCTGTGGTTCTTGTTTGGGCCTCTGCCGATAATACAGTAAAGCATCGAGTCTGAGTGTGTTCAGCTCCCGCAACATTATTGGCGAAAAGCTAATATGATCATCACGCAAGGTCAACATTGCAAAAGTGACGCATCTAACCTTGCAAGGAGCGCATCAAATCACGATTCTGTGTGCTTGAGATAGTTAGAGATCGTTCCCGGCGCCAGAATAGCAGTTTTCATTTTTCCCCATTGACTTATAATGATGAGGTCACGAAAATGACCTGACCTCATATGACCTTTAAGAAAAATCCGAGATATACAAGTTGTGAGACTCGTAATGGATACTAGATCCTGCAAGTTTCATTTCCCTGTAAAAGCTCCTCTGACAGTGAGGGCGTTGCGAAGTTGCGACATCTGAAGACCGTGCAGAGGTTCACTTATGACGTCATAGGTCAGTGACCTGACCTGACCCGAAAATGCGATTGTTGTCAAAAGATCCGGCTTGAATCAAAGGTCAGGTATGCCAAGTTTCAGCTCTCTATCGCCAGCGTGTTCGGAGCTATCGCGACAAAAACCTATAGGGGGGGGGGGGGCGAGGGCGGCACCCGCCGGTCTATCATACAAGCCAGCTTCTCATCTTATCACGCTTATATCAAATCGCCTATTACATCGCATATGATTTATCACTCAATCGAACTAAAACAGAAATAGCGAAGGAGTCGCCTCGAATACGATCTGTTATCGCGTCGACCAATAGGTCGACGTCAGAGTAACCTTGTCCGAAAGAAGTTGGGTTCGATTCTGTGATGCAACTAATTTGTGTGGGCTTTTACGGGTCTGCGCCAACTTACAACCGACGGGGGGATGACCGCCCCCCCCCCCCTGAGATCTTGAGAACGAAGCAGGATAGTGACAAGTGGTAAACGGCATGGGGTACGCACGGACAAGGTCTACAATTTTTTACAAGGGTTATTTTCAGGTCAGGTCAAAGATGACGTCACAGGGGTCAAAAAAGTCAAAATGGTGGCGCTAGATATGGATAGTTTTCTAAAATAACGTTCGAATTAGTCAAGCTAGGAGCAAACTAGGGGCATCATCGTGATCCTCTCGTCAATCCGCATCGAATCATATATATGTTGACCTCGGAAGGTCAAGGTCAAAGGTTGACCTCAGGTCACGTGACCTCGAGGTCATCATGTATATCAATCGATGCGCCTTGATGAGCTGAACACAATGAGACCATCCGCGCGGCTGTATCTCGTTCATGTAAGGAGTTATTGGCAAAAACCGTTGGTGATCTTCGATGACGTCACATGACCTTACAGCTGGCCAACAGCAAAACAGGCCTCAAGGTAGTGAAGGTTGATCGTATAAGAAGTCATGTATGGTATATGAGGCCATTTTGACTCGTTTTAGTGGAAAACAGGGAGTTGATTTTTCCCCCATTGACTTAACCCGCGCGGGGCTGGGGGGTAAATTTTACCCCCCCTCGCGAATTTTTGCGATATCTCAAAAACGGCGGCGCGCAGCGACGCCAAACTTTCAGTACCTTTTCTTAAATCAATTTGACACGTTTCCTGAAAATTTGAGCGAAATCCGTCGGAAATTTTTTGAGAAATTGACGTTTTAGTGACGTCATGTTCGCCATTTTCGCCTCAAAAACGGCAAAAGTTCAAACGCCGCTAACATCTTCATTTTTAAAGGAATCAAGACGTAACAAAAAAGGTTATGCGTAATTTTACTTTGTCTGTCAAATGGTTATCTCGGTTTTTTGAAAATTTTGGATTTTGGCCTAACTTTTTTCAAAAAACTGACTTTTTTGGGAAAATCATTATAAAATCCAAAATTTTGAGTCTATCGAAAAAATCGGAATATATGTCAGAGAAGTCGTCTATGTGCACCTACATACCAAATTTTAGAAGAATCCGTTCAAAAATGTGGGAGTTAGTAAAAATTTTATGACGTCACGACACACAAATTTTTTGAAAAATGACTTTTTTGGAAGTTCTAGACCTCGTACGGAAACAAAAATAGCACCATTCGATTCGCCGTGAAAAACTGCATCAGATAGACACCTTTTTAGGCCTTAACAACCAACTTCAAAATTTGACCTCACTTGACCTGACCTTGACCTGACCTCGACCTGAAATTCATCCAAAGGTGGTCCATATCACTTATTGAGTGTGCCTATTGAATTCTATGAGTAAAATGACCCATAAAACATGTGTCGCACATGCCCTTTTCTATATTTTGTTTTTTGGTGACCTGACCTGACCTGACCTGACCTTGACCTTGACCTCTGAATGATATTGTATGCAACGAATTTTGTCTTGGTAGCCTAAGAACACGTTTTGGGCGATCAGTCTCAGTCCATGACTCCATTCTTCGGCAACTACGGTGCAAGGCCGATACTGTAGGAACTTGCTATTTGTACCCTTGACCTGACCTTGACCTTGACCTCAAACTTAAAATTAAATACATGTTTTTAGTAGTTCGTGATGAGAGCTTTCGATTGGCGTTTGAATTTTCCAAATCGGACCATTAGTTCGGGAGATAACAGGGGGGGGGGGTAAAATTTACCCCCCCCCCCCAGCCCCGCGCGTTCGGCTAGAGACCCCAGCCCCGCGCGGGTTAAAATGGGGAGGTCGAGAAATTGACCTGATCTTAGGTCATCGATATCGAAATTCCGAGATACAAAAATTGTAGCTACCACTGACCTTATAACATCCTGCGACTTTCAAAGGTCTCCGTCATCTAATGTAGCTCTGACACTGGCAAAGTTGCAAAAAATTGACTTGAGGTTGGGTCATTCAAAGTGAGCTGGTGACCTGACCTTAACAGTTAGGAAGTTTAAACTTGCACGCCATGTGTAAAATTGATAGAAAAATAGTCATGCCCAATTTGACGGCGCTACGCGTCGCGGTTTTCCCGCTATTCACGAAAAACCTCAAGGGGAGGCGGATAACCGCCCCCCGTCGGTGCGCGGGTTAAAGTCTAGTGATATCACTTGCGCATAATCCACCACTGGCCTTACGGCTTCTCCAATGAGCGTCCGTTTTTTTTTTTTTTTTGCAGAACCCACCCGATGCCAACCAATCACAGACGTTTGCGACCATCCGCCAGCCAATGGCCGGCACCGATTACCGGCTACCGACCAATCGGACGGACACTACCTAAATTGGACCTTTCCTGGGGTGCTCCATCAAAGCGATCCTCTAATTTCGTCCCCCATTTAAATAGAGCTCTGTATCGTCAGTCATCACTCGGGTTTGCCTGGCCCGAAACTGGTTGCTCTCGGCCATGACCCGCCCCGCGTGCCTGTTGACGCTGCTGCTGCCAGCGCTGTGCGCCCTGACCAGCGCGCAGATGGACAACCGACAACGGCAAGAGATGCTGGCGAGGGGTAGGATGCAGCAGCAGCTGCACCGCGTGCTGCCTGACCACCAACAGCCGAAGTTTGACTCTGACGACGGGGGCGACCACTATCCGGCCCGCACCAGCGACCACTACTGCAAGCTGTTCGGAGGGCATTCGCTGTGTCGGGTGCCGCACACCCGACAGAGCTGTGGCTTCGTGCGCCGCCGCCGGCTCTCTGTGGATGAGAGCGCCGCCATGTTACACAGGCACAACATGGAGCGCATGCTGGTGGCCCAGGGCCGGCGGCGCGGTCGGAATGGACAGACCCTGCCCAAGGCCGCCAACATGATGCAAATGGTAAGTAAATATTGCCTGCTTCCGTGGGACGGAGACGGACTGGTTGTGGCATTACCTTAGTTGATGTTTGATATACTTTTTCCTGCTTCTGATCGTTATCTTGTAGTTACTCGGTATATTTAATGTTCGGTTAAGTTTCTAACGGTCTTTGCTAGTAGCTATTGCAAATTCACTAATCAAAATCGTAGTATTACGCTAGGTTTGTTTCATTCTTCAGGGTCGTTCTCTAGGTATTGCTCGTTCAAGCCCATGTCTTTTGTGCGTGGACACCGGCAAAGGCCACCACGAAAATATGTATTGAACCTGCGACCGCCTGAGCTTTCCGCGGTCCACTGCTCACACTTTTCCTCCTTGTTCCGACAGAGCTACGACCTGGAGCTTCATGACATCGCCCAGGGCGCTGCCGACCGATGTTTGGGAGGTCACGACTGCTTCCCATGCCGCCGAGCCGGTACGTATATCCAGCGAAAAGCCTCTGCCCAGGACTGTTTAGTGCTACGCTCTCTGGTTTTGAAGCAAGGATGTTTTATTGGCACACTAGCATTTGATGGGATTATACATATATTGCGTAACGTTGATGGCGCGATTCGACGGAAAACTGTTTGCTTCCTTACGTATTTGTATAGGTGCTCACAAAATACATACAGATCATTACTTTAGCAAACATTCATTTTATTTGAGCACCGTATCAAGTTAGGCATAACCCAATTGTTTTGAGGAATGTTATGAAACTTTTTTTGGTAGTTGAGGATCATATCTGTTCTGGAAGTCGTCCAAACTCTTGCTTCTTCTCATACCCATGTCATATTACAGCATCAGGAATATATCCTGGGCAAAACTTCGCCGGGTCTACGAGGCCTGTTTCCCCACGAGAAGGCCTGCTCGATATCAATCTGCCCCCAATGGACCAGGCAGGCGGCTGGTTTGAGGAAGTCCATCTTCTCAGCCCTTCAGAGGTCCACAGGTCAGTGCGACTAAACGGCCCAGGCGGTCCTGAGCGGCGGTATAATTGCTTAGTCTCGTTGAATCAATATAGAATAATCATTCGTTGGCTATGATTCAGAATGTTCTGTTGATAATTGTGGATGATTCTTTCTTACCTGATGGTAGCGTAGTCGGAATGTATGCAGGTCCGGCAATACCACTATCAATGGTCAGGAGTTTCTTTGTATTTCCAACCAGGTCGGGGGTCTCTTCAGATTGACCATATGTCCTCTAGCCTGCAACCTCTCCCTGCCTCACACCAATAAATCTATCAGTGTTGCGTTAAGAAGCCTCTCAGTCTGATCTTATCCTCCGATCTGCAACAGTTTCCAAGGAGGTCATGGCGCTGGTCACTACACCCAAGTGATCTGGGCAGTAGCGGATCAGCTTGGATGTGGCTGGATAGAGCACAAGGACGGAGGAGCTCTCTCGGTGAGTGATGAATAATTATATGTAGCATCCAGGAGAGCATCCTAGATTCGTAAACCTCAATCGTCCTTGCTGAAGTCCTGTGAAATTAGGAATATAATTTGCCATCCAAATGTATTTCGCAAAGTCAGTGCTTCTGATAGAATAACGAGTTTAAGCTTAATACTTGTACGCCATAATTATCACCTCAATGTATTCTAATTCTATGTTTGTCTTGTTCCAGGTCAAACTGTTTTGCAACTACGGACCCACGGGTAATGGTCTCGACCGACCCGTGTATCAAGCCGGTGAGCCGTGCTCGGCCTGCCCGCGTGGAACCACGTGCTCCACGGAATACCCGGGCCTCTGCAAGCGGCTGTGAGCCGCCGAGCACGGCTCGCCAGCAACTGTCCCTTAACTTTCCTGGTTCTTTGTTTTGTTGCGGTTCTCGTACTGCTTTTAATTGTCTTAAAAATTGTTTCTTGTAAAATAAAATGGCGTATGTATTGCATTGTTTCTCGTGGCTGTTGAGGCACTAAGCGTCGATCCAGAGGGTGACGATGACTATGGTAACTCGCCAGCACCAGCGAATAAAGGGGATTAGAGTGTGCGTGCATAGTATATACCTACTATTGTATGGAAGCTACGTCTGAAACTAAACAAATATCGCATCACATATTTTTTTCTTTCATCTTATGCTCGTGCTGCATCGAGGGTGAAAAACAAAAACGGTTTACTTCAGACTGCTAAGAACTTAAGGCGTCAATTTTTGGTCAATGTTTTTACCTTTACGGTATGTGCTGATTGCCAAGGGTGAGACGCTTGCGACATTCCGAAAACGGAAGCCAAAATATTCGCAAAAACATAACATAATGCATTGGAAACGTCCGTGTTTTCAACATAATTCTTGAGGCAGGGGCGGATCCAGAAAATCTCCAAGGGAGGGGCCATTAGAAACCAGGAGGCCCCCCCCATAATCCCACCTGTTGGCCCCCCCCCCCAAAAAAAAACTGCGTCTATTGAGCTTATCTAGCTGTTCAGGCAACATCTCAACATCTGTGCAGGCTTGGAGGCCCTCTGTGCAGGTTAGGAGGCCCTGTAAAAGTGGTCATCTCTGTGAGTATAAGAGACCTCCAAGTTATGAAAAGCTTTACCAATCTTCTAACAAAGAAGTCTTCTCAGCTACTCTTCTAAGAAATAACTAAGTGGGTAGGTAAAAAAAAAAACTCATCGGATTTCGGCCACTTTATTTTCAGGAGGCCCCCTTTTCAGCTTTTTAACTTTTTAACTTTTTATTTTATTTTTGAAAAAAATCGGCCAAGGGGGGGGGGCCATGGCCCCCATGCCCCCCCCCCCCCCCTTGTATCCGCGCCTGTCTTGAGGTGATACCTTGGGCTGGTCAAGCCGTCCGCAGTCTGGAAACGAAACGCATATTTATCGGCAAATCATGAGTCGAGTAAATGTGTATTTCAAAATGATAAATGCCCATCGAATGCCCATAGAATAGAGAGCTGTTGGTCACACTCACTTCATTGATCATGCATTCAGGACCGCTGTCTAGTCTCTGACCGTAAGGCAGGTCATGTTAGTTGGCTCGTTTTACAATAAAGACAGTTTATTTCATTGGGGCTATTAGAACCGCTTAATCAAGCACGGCGATCACCCGGCAGGTAAAAAATCAGCATGACAACGCACGGCCCCTGCAGTGCCGGCTGCAGGCACGTGGGCGGCCAGAAAAGATAGGGATATGGAAAAAGATAGGGAAACAGTCGATAGGTAGGTAGTGTTCAATGGATGTGGTTAATTATATTATCCATCTTTAAACATCACTTATATTTGAAATCATTTTATATCACTTCAAAATGATCACCATGCATCATTTCTCGTGTGTCAAGAGCGATTCTCTGGATTGCAAGGAAATTAGAGCGGCGCACTATATCTCAAGGTAGGTAATGACGGAAGACAAACTAATGGTATTAGAAGATTAAGAGGCTGTCAGTGATGTTACTTTAGCTTGCCTTGAGGTTCAACGAAACACGATCCATCATTCGGTTCCATGCATTGCACCTGGCATATCTGACCCCAATAACATGCATAAGCAATTAACATGGGCACATGAGCCTATCGAAAACATATGTACCTTTGGACATACCTACATACCTATTAGCCCAGACTCTTGGTTTTGAAACTGCATTACACGCATTTCCAGCTATGAGTCCAGTGTTTTGCCGTTGCTGTTGGCACTGGTTTTCAGTCGATAGGTACATCTGTCATAAGCCTCATACCGAGCGTCATTTCTGTATAAGTACCTAGCAGTTTGCATGCACGTCTGGGGCTGGTCTGGTTGGGCTGAAGGCATATAAAGCACATAATTTAATGGCCGCATTGCATTGGCGGTGACTATCAAGCACGCCTGTTCCGACGCCTGTCGCCTGTGCCCGCCTGCCCACACACTGCACGCTCCCTCCGGCAGCATTTGAGCCAGTTTCAGTTGGGCAGTTGTAACGCACGCGATACTGTTGGGTGTCCACCATTGACGTCGGGCAGTAGCGGGAATATTGGGTCTATACCCGCAGGCGCACACGCAGGCGAAAGTATCCACCGCATGCAGTCCGCGGGCCGCAACTGGGCGCGTCGCATGTGGCGTGGTCTCTGCGAGGCTGCCAACCGTTCA
This sequence comes from Amphibalanus amphitrite, assembly GCF_019059575.1. Lineage (NCBI taxonomy): Eukaryota > Metazoa > Arthropoda > Thecostraca > Balanomorpha > Balanidae > Amphibalanus > Amphibalanus amphitrite. The sequence goes on from NW_024882103.1 coordinate 163,280, forward strand.
CGGTGCATGAACAATTATTGAACATTGTGCTTGCTTACACATTGGACGAACACAGTATAGTAAAGTACCTTTAGATCGGTGAAGCTTATTTCCGTTCAGCATTCTGGTCAGGAGTGAAAAGGAGTATTTGTGCCGGAAAACAGGCGGCTCAAAGGCAAGTCGGCAAGGCGACACAACTGCGCTCTCCAGTTTTAGCCGCCGCCATCTGCGCTACCGTACCACAGCGGCTGGCGGCCGGTGCCGGAACTCACGCGCGGAGACCTCAGGACTCGGGTGAACCACTGGCAATCGGCCGGCAGCGGCGGATGGCTGCCGCGTGGTGCCGACTACTCCGGCTGCAGGTCGCCCTGCTGCTGTGTCAGGGACTGCTGGCCGGCCTCCTGCCGCGCTATGACATCACGCCAGATCGGGTGGCCGCCTCTGCGACACCGTTGCAAGAGGCTGCCGTGCGCAGCGTGACGCACTGCGCGCTGCTCTGCCAGGGCCACCTCTCGTGCTGGGCGTTCAACTACGTGTCCGGCGGCGTGTGTCAGCTGCTGCCGGAGACGATGGAGCTGTGCGCGCCGGGCGGGGGCGCGCCTCTGCTGGGCGCCAAGCTGGGCGTCATCTGCCCGCGCACCTGTCTGCAGGTGCTGCGCCAGCAGCCGGCCGCGCCCAGTGGCCTGTACCAGCTGGCCGGCTGGCCGGTGCCGGTGCTCTGTGACCAGGAGCTGGACGGCGGCGGCTGGACGCTAGTGCTGTCCTCCGTGTCCAGCACCTGGACCGAGGACGGCACCGTCACCCTCGTCACCGGCAGGAACCAGCAGCAGCCCAACATCTCGACAGACTACTCCATCCTGGAGCTGGGCGACCGCCTCCTCAGCTTCGGGACGGGGGACCGTTTCGTCTACAGGTCAGCGCCTGTCAGTCACTTCGTTTTACACTAACCGTTCGCAGAAAATATCGGAAAACTATAGTTAATATTAACCCGCGCGGGGCTGGGGTCTCCAGCCGAACGCGCGGGGCTGGGGGGGGGGGGTAAATTTTACCCCCCCTGTTATCTCCCGAACTAATGGTCCGATTTGGAAAATTCAAACGCCAATCGAAAGCTCTCATCACGAACTACTTAAAACATGTACTTAATTTAAAGTTTGAGGTCAAGGTCAAGGTCAGGTCAAGGGTACAAATTGCAAGTTTCTACAGTATCGGCCTTGCACCGTAGTTGCCGAAGAATGGAGTCATGGACTGAGACTGATCGCCCAAAACGTGTTCTTAGGCTACCAAGACAATATTAGTTGCATACAATATCATTCAGAGGTCAAGGTCAAGGTCAGGTCAGGTCAGGTCAGGTCACCAAAAAACAAAATATAGAAAAGGGCATGTGCGACACATGTTTTATGGGTCATTTTACTCATAGAATTCAATAGGCACACTCAATAAGTGATATGGACCACCTCTGGATGAATTTCAGGTCGAGGTCAGGTCAAGGTCAGGTCAAGTGAGGTCAAATTTTGAAGTTGGTTGTTAAGGCCTAAAAAGGTGTCTATCTGATGCAGTTTTTCACGGCAAATCGAATGGTGCTATTTTTGTTTCCGTACGAGGTCTAGAACTTCCAAAAAAGTCATTTATCAAAAAATTTGTGTGTCGTGACGTCATAAAATTTTGAATAACTCCCACATTTTTGAACCGATTCTTCTAAAATTTGGTATGTAGGTGCACATAGACCACTTCTCTGACATATATTCCGGTTTTTTCGATAGACTCAAAATTTTGGATTTTATAATGATTTTCCCAAAAAAATCAGTTTTTTGAAAAAATTTAGGCCAAAATCCAAAATTTTCAAAAAACCGAGATAGCCATTTGATAGACAAAGTAAAATTACGTATAACCTTTTTTGTTACGTCTTGATGCCTTTAAAAATGAAGATGTTAGCGGCGTTTGAACTTTTGCCGTTTTTGAGGCGAAAATGGCGAACATGACGTCACTAAAACGTCAATTTCTCAAAAATTTTCCGACGGATTTCGCTCAAATTTTCAGGGAAGGTGTCAAATTGATGTAAGAAAAGGTACTGAAAGTTTGGCGGCGCTGCGCGCCGCCGTTTTTGAGATATCGCAAAAATTCGCGAGGGGGGGTAAAATTTACCCCCCCAGCCCCGCGCGGGTTAAGCTACCTACTTTTGTTTCTGTGCCCAGAGCAAAAGGATCCTCTCACCATCTCTCTCTCTCTCTCTCTCTCTCTCTCTCTCTCTCTCTCTCTCTCTCTCTCTCTCTCTCTCTCTCTCTCTCTCTCTCTCTCTCTCTCTCCCCGCAGACTGGAGGGTCAGGCTGAGACGGGCCGCCAGCAGTGGGGCGGCATCTGGTCGGCGCCCCGGGTCAGCTCCCTGGTTCGGTACGCGCCGGACGTCCCCACCCAGCTGGTGACCCGGTTCGGCGAATGGACCACTGACCACAACACCATCGAGGACCGACTGCCGTGGATCAACCTGGGCTACTTCTCGACAGCGCCGCAGCTGGAGTACGTGCTGACCACTAGCGACGACTCGGCCTTCTGGGGCACGCTCGTCAGCCGGGTCGACTTATCGCACAGTCCGTGGCTGCGCGACTTCGCGCCACAGTCAGGGAACGTCCTCTACTGGGTCCGCGAGGATGAGTAGGGAGTGGACTGTGGAGAGGAGGCTGACACAGCCCGACGCCCACCGGATCCCCACAGGGAGGAGGAATGGGGGAGCAGTGGCCGAATCTCACACACCGGGGCTTAAAACATCTTTTTACGCCACTTGCGTTGCTTTTGACGTATACGTATTGCACTTGCACTTCCACACCTGGACATGACGCGACTCAAGTTTGAACTTTTACCAGCGTTGGCTTCCTAAATGGCCCGATTAATATATAAACCGAACCGAACTGAATGACGTATATGGTCATTCGGTCAGGATGGGTCAGGGTATCAAGTCCTTGTTTTTCCACAATCTTACTGCGGCAGTATTCCGTGTTAGCGACTGCGCCCTGCTGGGGGGTTGGGGGGAGGGGTCTTATCACTCGTCTTGTGATTTTTCGAGAATATCGCAAATCTATTAGCTATCAGCTAGGTATTCGAATTATTGGGCTGAGTACCTATTTGACTAAAAAACGAATGATTTTGATTTAGAGCACATACCGATGATCAAATCTAGAAATGTTTTAGCCCGGTGTCTTCAAAAATAGTTAAGTTATTGGAACGCTTTCTAGTCACTATTTCAGTCTTATCAATAACTCAAGTTCATTTTCAATACAATTTTGACATCGCACACCAAAGGAAAATATAGCAAAATCGTGCTTCTGAGCTCATACTGCATTTTTTGTAGATTAGATTCTGCTTCAAACTTAAACTTTTTGCATACAAATGACCTTAGCTATTTCAGCTGAAAATGGCCTCAGATGACACCAACGACACTTATTTCGAAATACTTGGCCGAAATGGAACATTAAACACGTAAGTAACTATAACGTGACCAGTGCATTATGTAAGATTTCTGTGACCTAGAATGACCTAGCTGTAACCTGAAAATTATAAGTACAGTTTCGGTAGCCCCGAGTATTTTAGACATATCTTGACTATGGCGTAAACAAAAATGAGTGATCTGATTTGGAAGCCGTTGGTCACCGTCCAAATGGTGAACAAGCCAAAATATTTATGATTTGTATTGCATACCTACTGTTACCCATTGTGATATCACTATTGACTTCGAGGTAAATAAAATAATGTTTTATTCGACAGTTTTTCCATAGCTATCAAATGCCGTTTGTATTTTGAAAATCAGTCCAGTAGTTTCGAATATAGGAGTGGGGCTCTTTAGAGCCCCTCCCCCTCCCATGGTCACCAGCGCCATGGAAAATACACCATTCATGCGCTGGTTAAAAATGTAACAAGCGATTGCGTGCTTGTTGCTTATGTCACACGACCATCGGCAGCGTACATATATCGTGCACACGTGGGAGTAAGCACTTGTCCGCGGCTTAGGCTCATGAACATCCATTGAACGACATAATGTTCCAGAATCGCTAAGGACTCTTAGACATTTTTGCACGCCCAACCACTTTGCTTTCAGTGTGAATGGCGCCCCTTCGTCGACAAACTGCCGTTACAATATGTTTATCATGCATACACACATCACAGGGCACACCATTGCGAGCGCCCGAGCGCTTATATTGCTTGCCGGTAAATGTCAATGTTCGCCTCAATGGAACGTAGCCGTTTACCTTGGTCCTGATAGGGATATGTTCATTAATCTTCTTATACCATGAGTTAGTTGCCTTACGTCATTACCCATTTTGAGCAAGTGAGTGTTTAATTTCCTCTCAATGAAGAGAATCGCTCTTGACATACGACTACTGCTACAGGGTTTTGAAGTGATATAAACTCATTCCCAATATCAGCAATATTTTAAGCATAATGGTAAAACCAATCACACCCATCGAACACGCACATTCTAAAATCCACTACGGTTTCTGGCTGCCAGAGTGCGGTGTACCTGCGACCGGTACTGATAGGTATGGAGAAGTGCGTTGTCATGCTGATGTTTCCCTACCCCGTGTCCCAGCGTGCTTGAATCAGCCTCAATGCAATAAACTGCCCTAATTCTGAAAGGAGTATTAGCTGACATGACGCTCAGTCGTAAAAAAATGCTCGACACTCGACAGCACGGTCATTGATGAATAATGAAGGCAGTACGCATCATGAACTGATTTACCCTATTCGCTGATAATTATTTTAATCCCTTTATAATACGCATTTACTCGGCTCATGTATCCGCGGTACATTTAGGTAAATGTGCAGTGTTTATCAAACTGGATGGCCTGATCAGCCTATCTAATCAGCTGTGAGTAAACCCATTACCGTCTGCAATATTCAATTTTGAAGCAATTGCAGCGTTAAATTCTGAAGATGCGGTAAGCATAGCGGTAAGCATGAATATTCTCCTTTCAAAGCACCATGTATTATGCATCTGCGACCTTCTTGCTTTCGTTCTCAGAATATTACAAGTGTCACCCTTCGCAGTCAGCTATACCATGGATGCTATACGATGAAGGCAAAAACACATGACCAAGCATTGACGCCCATCTCTAAGCAGTCTGAAGTGAACCATTTTCCCACCCTCGATACAGCACGAGTAAAAGATGCAAGAATAAAGTTGCGATGCGATATTCGATAAGTTTCAGACGCACGCTCTAATCCACTATTTGCTGATGTGCGTATGCTACCAGTCTCTTCCCTTCAGTCATTCACTCTATAGTAGTGCTTCAACAACCACGAGAAACATCTCAATACAAACAATATTTTATTTTGTTCAGGAAACAATTTTTAGGGCATATTTAAACAGTACCTACAAGTAACGAAACGCAACGAATATAAAAAAGAAGACAGCTGCTGGCGAGTCGTGCTCGGCGGCTCACAGCCGCTTGCACAGACCCGGGTACTCTCTCGAGCACGTTGTTCCACGCGGGCAGGCGGAGCACGGCTCACCAGCCACATACACGGGGAGGTCAATAATGTTGCCGATAGGCCCGTAGTTGCAAAACAGCTTGACCTGTAACAAAACAAAGATGGAATTAGAATACATTGAACTGAGAACTACGGAGGTACAAGTACCTACACAATTTGAAAACTCGTTATTTTATCTGAAGCAATGACTTTGCTACATGCGTTTGCAAAGTGATCGTCAATACCTACAACTATTCGATTATTGTATTCATTCATCTTCAAATTCGACGAGGCATAAGCAATGATGAGAATTTACGATTCTAGAGCGCTACCCTATATGCTTCATAGGTTAATTCTATCACTCACCGAGAGACCTCCCCTTTCCTCGTGCTCTATCCAGCCGCAGCCGAGCCGCTCCGAGGTGGCCCAGAGCACCTGGGTGTAGTGGCCAGCGCCGTGGCCTCCCTGGAACCTGTCGCAGATCGGAGGACAAGATCAGACTGAGAGGCCACAACGCATAAACGCACCACTGCACTGATAGGTAAATTGGCGTGGGGGCGGGCGAGGGAGGGTCTTATGGGACACCCAGCCAGCCTGATTAGACCCTTGGGTTGGCTGGAAATACAAGCACCAAGAAACTACCCTAAGACAACCGACGTGTAATATTGCAGGACCTGCATACATTTCGACTAAAGAGAAATGCATTCTCCCTTGCGTAATTTAGACACCACGCACTTTGAGAGAATCCTACCCCATTACTAGGATAAATCATTGCCTGAGATGTTCGAAGCAATGCTGCTGATGCTCAGGATAGCCTGGGCCGCTCAGCTGCACTGACCTGTGGACTTCTGAAGGGCTGAGACGATCGGCCTGCATGAACCAGCCGCCTGTCTGGTCCAATGGGGGCAGTTCGATCTTGAGCAGGCCCTCTCGCGAGGAAGGGCTTATAAACACCGAGTGCCCGGCAAAGTTTTGCCCGAGATCTCCTCTTTCTGCAATATGACACACATAAAAAATACATAGTTTGTATCACAGTTGCGGGACAGAAATGGTGTGCCACCACTGCACATGAGGAATACCTATGTGTAATTACCAAACCAAACTCAAAAACACTATTTTGTGCAACGCTTCAATTTGTGTGGTGTCAAGTCAAAAACAAAATGCCTGTTCAAGTACATAGGAAATGCTCCTTATTTTGGGCACATTATATAGCATAGCACATTAGATTAGATAGCATATCAACCGTCTTCGACTTCAGTTATCTTGCTCCAGCTAAGTTGACGTACGGCAAAATCTTATCAAATTCTGCAAACTACAAGTGCCAATGTCGCGGTGTAACTTTCCGAAATTTATTGGTGGGTTCTACTCCAACTTAAGGATTCTAAAAAGATCCTTATCATGCAACGCCATAAAAAGTTATGAAATTTTTGGTATAGGACTCTAGCCCTGCCAAGCCTCTACAAAACGACACCCATGGCCAGTGCTACATTTACATGGGATACTTAAAAAATGCCACGATTTGAACATCACTTTTTGTGATTTACTTTTATTCCCTAAACCGTTCAAAATTTGCAGCTTTAGTGGCATTGTTATGACATTAAATGTGGTCAATTTACAAGTCTCGCTGGATTGATAAGGACCTCAGAAGGGTCCTTATCAATCGCTGAATTCTTTACGTACCGACTTTGCGGCATGGACTGCAGTCGTGTTCACCCAAGCAGCGGTCGGCAGCGCCCTGGGCCACGTCATGCACCTCCACGTCGTAGCTCTGAGGAAACAAGGGGTGAAATGAGGAGTGAGCTGGGGAAAGGCTCAAGGCGGTTAGCCGCAGGTTCAATTTAAAAACTTTCCGTGCTGGCCTTTGCCGGTAGGTACCCACGCACTAAAGACATGGGCTTGAACGAGCAATGCCTAGAGAATGAACATTGAAAATAAAGCAAATTTAGCGTGACGCTAAGAATTAAGTTTAATTTGCAACAAACTAACAAAGACAAAAACCGTTAAAAACCTAATCAATCACACCCCACATATCCCGATTACTCACAAAGTAAAAAAAAAAAAATAATAAGGAAACATCTAATATGAAACAAGCTAAAAACGCTCAACAACGAAACAAGCTAAAGAAACGCAAATGAACAGTCCCGTCTCCGTCCCACGGAAGCAGGCAATATTTACTTACCATTTGCATCATGTTGGCGGCCTTGGGCAGGGTCTGTCCGTTCCGACCGCGCCGCCGGCCCTGGGCCACCAGCATGCGCTCCATGTTGTGCCTGTGTAACATGGCGGCGCTCTCATCCACAGAGAGCCGGCGGCGGCGCACGAAGCCACAGCTCTGCCGGGTGTGCGGCACCCGACACAGCGAATGCCCTCCGTACAGCCTGCAGTAGTGGTCGCTGGTGCGGGCCGGGTAGTGGTCGCCTCCGTCGTCAGAGTCAAACTTCGGCTGTTGGTGGTCGGGTAGCACGCGGTGCAGCTGCTACTGCATCCTATCCCTCGCCAGCATCTCTTGACGTTGTCGGTTGTCCATCTGCGCGCTGGTCAGGGCGCACAGCGCTGGCAGCAGCAGCGTCAAAAGGCACTCGGGGCGGGTCATGGCCGAGAGTAACCAGTTTCGGGCTAGGCAAACCCGAGTGATGACTGACGATACCAAGCTGTATTTAAATGGGGGACGAAAAAAGAGGGTCGCATTGTTGGAACGCCCCAGGGAGGGCCCAAGGTAGTTGATCTGATTGGTCGGCAGCCGGCCATTATTATCGGCGATTGGCTATGGGGTGGACGCAAACGCCTGTGATTGGCTGGCAGCGGGCGGGTCCTGCGAAAAACGGACGCTCATTGGAGAAGCCGAAAGGCCGGTTTTGGTTGTGGATCATGCCGCAAGTAGTTAATTATCAGACAAAAGGATAGCTAAACTTCTGTAAAGTTAAGCGGCTATGGATGCTGCGAAGAGACCCAGAGCGACTTTCGAACCAGAGCTTTGGAATCGACGCAGAAAAAGGCAGCAGTGCTTGCGAACATCCAGCGTCGACTCATGACACAGGAAGTTCATAGACGTTGTCAGGGCCTCCTCTAACATGTTAACTGGGGGGGGGGGGCGCGGCCCCCCCCCCCCCCCAGTGGAGCTGAAATCGCGTCACTGGGGGGGCCACACAGTTAAACCAATAATGTAGACAAATGAGGAAATTTCACTAAAAGCGTACCACACAAACAATCCAGATTCCAGACTATCTCCACGATCACCACGTTACTAATTTTAGTTTTCTTATACCTACAGTTGTTTTTTTATCTACAAAGAGCATTTCACATCCGCATGTTGCCTAAGATGAGCCACGGAATGAGGTCAGACAATGCAGTTTTTATAATCGAACACCGACTGAAGCCCGAACGGGGCATGGCCATTGATGAATTCCTTTGAGAAGGAAGCGTCCCGGAAGGTCGCCCTCTCAATCAGTCAAACGCTCACGCTTCTACACGGAGAAGGACTATTTTATTCGGGAGACGGGTTCATTCTTGAAGAGGAAATCTTGCTACGGTCAAATGAGAACGCGGCGGAGCACGGGAAAAGTTTTTATTCCCCGGTGTTTGGGACTGGAAGCAATAAGCCCTCACACTTATTGAGGGGTTAGCCGTTAGATGGACCCACCCCTCAGGTTTTCGTAAATAACTCACGTAAAAAGTGGCCCAGCGTGGCAAAACTTTTAGTATTCTTGTGATTATCAATTGGCTGCACATTTCCTGGAATGACCCTGGTCCTAGCCTTCATTACTATTGACCTGTGGCCTGTTTCTTAAGTCATTTTCAGGCAGGTAGCTTTTTAGGATAGTGAGCTGTTTTCAGGCAGGTTGGTTAATGGATTCCAGTGTTAGTGGGAAAGATTGACCCTCACACTTTTAGCGGTTGGTTAGATTCCTGACGCACTGCGTGCCGTTTAATACAATTTTTTCTATAATATAGGGATTTTGTTTTATTCTCTAAAGTCGAAAAGCCAGAAATTTTCGTCGATTTCGGACGTTGCCGGGATCGTTAGGTACCTAAAATGTGACCCTGCCGCCTGGATCCACCAGTAGGGTGACGTAGCCTACCATTTCTTGAATATTTTTTTTTTTCAAATTAAAAATGAAAATCATGGTATCAGGGCTGTAACGAAAAATAAGTGGTTAAATCCGATGAGAAAACTGGATTTGGGGGTACCCTAGGTTTGACTTCTGAGCCTCTGGCCCCCCCAGTGAAAATTCCTTAGAGGAGGCCCTGGACGTTGTCGACTTTGCGAACTAATCCAGCACATGTATGACGCCTATCGTAGCAACTTCGTAAAAATGATCACAGGTAAGATGAAGTGGATCGGACGGGGCCAAGAAGTTTTAGCCTAGCAAAGTCTAGCTGTAGGCTAAGGCGGGCTAGGCTGGCCGACGGGATGTCGATGCAAGTGACGCTGGTTGCGGAACGACGCTGGAAATTCTGTGATGTCAGCGATTTTACGATGCGGGCAATGACTGCCTGCAGTAACTATACTTTCATCAATGTAGTTGAATATTTCTTGAATTGAAACCTCTGTAAATCGCCCAAACAATTCCGTCGCCATATTAAACGGCGCCCGGACCTGTGCCCTCATTGCCCATCACTTCGGTTTAGCCAGAGACTGATAACTCCCGACCATGATCCGCCTCACGGGCCAAAACTTTGCACAGCACATTCATGGAAACTCACTAGTTGTCTAGGGAAGAACTAAGGATCGGCCTGCGTATAGTGGATCAAATGAGCTGCAAGCCATGAGAGAAAATCAGCCAGCTCAGCCAGTCAACCGTCCACAGGCAGATGCTACTGAAGCGGACGCCACTCCAGAGGGGAAGTTACTTTTTGCAGTAAGTTATTTACAGTTTGTTTTGTAGTTAAATTGCTAACTGCCTTCATTGATAGATCACCGCTCAGTGCCTGGCCCTACCCTGAAACTATTTTTTAGGCCAGGATTTATCACAACTGTGGGTTCGTGGCAACACAATTGACAAGCCCGTGTATATGGTTGGCTAACTCTGCTCAGGCTGTCTACGGGGCTCCCAGTGGCTCAGCCAGGCAGGCAGCCTTCAATACAAGTAGGGATCGATGCCGGCTTGCGACCTAGAGACCATTTAGGCTTGAGAACACCCGGAATGACCATGTGATTCGTGGAAGATAGTTGAAACATAAGCTGTGCCAAAGAGATAAAGCGGGACTATGTACAATTTGCTCCTGATCAATATAGTTGCTCCTCTGTGACTATAAAATTCATGGGCCGCGGAAACGTCGCAGGCATACCAGCCTACATGGCCGGTGAGCAGTGCTTTGTGCTTATCCGAGGGGACCCGGTGCTCCACAGAGTAGGAGAGACTGAGTGGCTGCGGGGGACCAATATGCTCCACAGAGTACCAGAGACTGAGCGGCTACGATGGATCTGGTGCTCAAAAGAGTACCAGAGACTGAGTGGGTGCGGGGGACAATATGCTCCACAGAGTACCAGAGGCTGAGCGGCTACGATGGATCTGGTGCTCAAAAGAGTACCAGAGACTGAGTGGGTGCGGGGGACAATATGCTCCACAGAGTACCAGAGACTGAGCGGCTACGATGGACTGGTGCTCCAAAGAGTACCAGAGACTGAGTGGGTGCGGGGGACAATATGCTCCACAGAGTACCAGAGACTGAGCGGCTATGATGGATCTGGTGCTCCAAAGAGTATCAGAGACTGAGTGGCTGCGGGGGACAATATGCTCCACAGAGTACCAGAGACTAAGCGACTATGGACAATGGAAATGGCCAAAAAATCGCAGTCTATGTGTCTGGATAAGTCACTGATCAGCCTAGAGACTTTTCGCCGATTCCAAACAATATTGTGGAAAAATAGGACTTGGTACGTTTCTTACATGTTTAATCAAAAATGTAAATGATGGATCTGTCTAAATAACGCAAATAATCGAAGCAACGTTCTGTTTTACTTCAACGGGGATATCCCGGACAAAACCTTGCCGAGCACAGCGCTGCATTTATGGAAGAGATAGTTGTATAAAGAACTCGATATCAACCAGCCTGGTGGAGCAAATGAAGCAATGGTTAGATCAGACGCTGATTAGTGAACTAAAACGACGTCTTTATGACGTTTGGACCCTACAACCGGGACGTCCATAAACTCCTATAAACCCAAAGCATCCTTCCGGATCAACCAGCGTCCGTCGAATCCACCGAGTGTTGGGTGTAGGAGATGGGGCGCCCCAGTCCGTAAAATGTTGTCTGGTAGGGCCAGCACTGGTCACTATACACCTGGTCGTACAGGCGATGTGGGCCAAAGCAGAGAAGCTGGGACGTGAATGGATAGAGCATGAGAATGGAGCTGTAAGCCCCCCACCATGGCTCATCAGTCGCTGTCCTATGTCTCTGCTGGTGCTGGTTCTCAATGATGCTTCGTTTCAAATTAAGTCAGGTCTTTGGCGGAACCATCGCTGGCCGCTACACACAGGCGATATGCCACAGCGGAAATGCTGGGATGTGGATGGATAGAGCACGAGAAGCGGGGATTGCCCATTTACATGGCAAGTCAGCACGCCCATGGGCAGACTGTCCAGTGCCGATTGTTACAGCACGTGGTACTTTGCTGGACTATATAATACGCGTGCCTTGACCGTAAGCGGTGTAGTGCACGGAGTGTCATCGTGCAAACCAGATGGAACAACTCGTCGAGCAATGGAACCTGAATAACAGGCCGTGAAAAATCATCCCAGATACTAATCCCTAAGAGGAGGCAAACCTACGTACCAGATGACAAAGCCAATCTAAGAATACTAAAATGTAAGCAATGTTTAGAGAATGTGGAATTGTCTACAGAACGAAAAACTTAAAATGCCAGCGAAAGCACGGCAGCAAAGGACCAGAATCTGCCGACGCCAAAATCCGAAGTCCCGCGGCCCCGCCCGCCCGGCGCGGCGCCTCGACCCGATCTGCCGGGGCACGGTGCGGCTGACCCCGCCGTGACCTCGGGAAAGGTCACGTGACCGGCCGGCGCCCCGGGCAGGGGTCAGCTGGCGGCCGGCCAGCCCACCGCCCGCCGCTCGCTCCAAGTAAGGCTGAATTACCCGTGAGCCGCTCAATTTTTTTCCCGGTCACGGGCCTTGAAAGTAGGCAAAGTTAATATAAAAATAGTAGATTGTGAATATGGTGAATATGGAAGTCTAGCATAAATTATCTGCATGGAAGAGTCGAAGCAAATGTCTTCCCAAAGAGGTTACTCTGACCCATCGACCCAGGTGCAAGCAGAATGTATGTATTTGATGCGACTCTCGCTATTTCTCCTCCGAGCGAATCGGTACTAGGTGATATGTGCGAAACAAGCATAACCACTTGGATGGTCACAAGAAACTAGCTTGTTTGCTATAATGCCCTTGCCTGTAGGTAGGTACGCTGTATTTTTTCACTAAGCTGCAATGATTTATTTCTTAACATTTCACTCACCATGTTCTCACTGTCCTGATGGTGAAAAATGGTGAGATGATGAGGGATGGCATGACCCCGTCGTTATGTCGTAGGATGCCGTAAGCAAACGTCACAATATTCATGATATTATGCTACTTATGGTTCTCATAGGTGATAACCACAGCTAAAGCTAACAAAGTGCTTCTTTGCCGAGACCTCGCACACATTTTTGCCTACAGTCGATGAGTTTGAAAGGCCTCGCGTTTAATTCAACTGAATGTCCGGTGACGATACACTGCTCGGGCCAGCAGCCCTTTAAAAGACAGCAAAGAGTTCCTTTTATATGACGTGAGTTTGTACTGTGCAGGTGATCTTTCAAAAATGTGACAAAATATGCAGCAACCAACAAACGCCGCGGCATCCAGATAAAAACACTTCTGTGTTTCAATGCCCCCCCCCCTCCCCTTCTTCCTCATACGCACCGGCGCGATTTAGCATTGCGCCAGTGGCAGTGAATTTACCCGGAGTCGGAATCGTGGTTAGAATCGGTGTCAGATACCATGTGGTAGTCGGAGTTAAAACAATATCTCCACGAATCCGAATTTTTTAGACCATTATAGTTACGATTAAAGGTAACTTGAAACGACAAAATCTGCACTCTATAAATGCGCCAGCCCGTCAGGATCTCACAGCTTTCTACTATGAGGTACTGAGTACTGACAGTCCCCTGTTTTGAAAGGGGTGGACCGATGAAACTACCACGCTCCGCTGGAAGATTAAAATCTTTTTCGGACCGTCGGTCAGTCGCCGCAGCCGCCGCCACTTTCTCCCCGCTCTACCTCTCTCTTCCTCCCCCTCTCTCCTTTCATCGCTTCCGCGTTCCCATACGCCGCCGGATCGGCACTGACCAGGTGCCCCTCTGGGACCGTCAAACCCGAAAACACCGCCCCTCGCCAACGAAACGACGCCATTGTTGACTGGCATATCAGGCCGAACCTCGGACCGTGCTGACCCAGATAGATGTTATATTTAGATGAGGGGTCTGACGGACAGGCTCCCAGCGTGAGAAAGAGGGTACAGAGGGCAAGTAGGCTCTTTGTGAGGGAGGGAGTGACACTGCCGTGTCTTTTACATCCGTGTTTTCTAGTTCGGAGCCATGGACTGGACAGCCCTTGGTCGGCACCCCAAAACTGTCGTGTGAGAAGCTTCACCTAAGACAATTTTACGTAAGGCAATGACATTGGTAATTACTGCTCTTGTTAAAAGCATGACAGATTTCAAATACACCTTGGCCGTCTTTGCACGACGGGATATTCGCGGTGGCACCTATTTGATACCTGGGAAGTACCAACTCGCTGAAGCCTCAGACTCCTTTCAACTGAAGTATTTTACCTTCAATATATCTTTAGAAGGTGTAATCCGCGCGGTTTTTTGCCATCAAATCACCGCTTTTTTAACCCTCGCCGGCCGAGGGGGGGGGGGGGGCGGGTGCCGCCCCCCCATAGGGTTTTTTCGCGATAGCTCCGAACACGCTGGCGATAGAGAGCTGAAACTTGGCATACCTGACCTTTGATCCAAGCCGCATCTTTTGACACCAACCGCATTTTTGGGTCAGGTCAGGTCACTGACCTATGACGTCATAAGTGAACCTCTGCACGGTCTTCAGATGTCGCAACTTCGCAACGCCCTCACTGCCAGAGGAGATGTCACAGGGAAATGAAACTTGCAGGATCTAGTATCCATTATGAGTCCCACAACTTGCATATCTCAGATTTTTCCTAAAGGTCATATGAGGTCAGGTCATTTTCGTGACCTCACCATTATAAGTCAATGGGGAAAAATGAAAACTGCTATTCTGGCGCCGGGAACGATCTCCAACTATCTCAAGCACACAGAATCGTGATTTTATGCACTCCTTGCAAGGTTAGATGCGTCACTTTTGCAATGTTGACCTTGCGTGACGTCATTTATGACGTCATCAAGGTCATATTAGTTTTTCGTCAATAACTCTTGATCAAATTGAGCTAGCGAGTCGGGAAAGCCACCAATGGGCTCAGGAAGACCTGCCGAATCGAATGATATGCAACATGACCTCTTTCGACCAACTTCGTGACCTGGGGGTGCTGACCTGACCTTGACCTGAGGTCAACACCCCAAGTTGACCTGACCCGGACAAAAAGTATATCATTCGACGCGCCTGAGCGAGACGAACACGATGCTGCCAGAATCGGCGCTCTGCGGCCGTTTTTTGCGAAGTTATTCACCAAAAACTGAACCGTACCTTGGGGCACTTGACCTGACCTCAGAGGTCACCGGTTGACCTAGGACCTTAAAATCGGGTACCAATCTCTGCGTCTCGTAACGGCGCACACGCTCGTTTTTTCCGCGACGCGCTAGCTCCACCAGGGGCGAAACGGCGAGGGAGGGGGTCGTACCCGCCCCCCCCCCCTCGGCCGGCGCGTATGTAGAAAACCAATAGGTCCGGCGAGGGTTAAACAAAACAATTCTCGGTTCTAGTACCTAAGCTTACGGCTATGAGGGAGCAAATCATTAACCCGCTCCCGGCTGGGGGTCCTGGATTTCCACGCCCTGCTGGGGGGGGGGGGTGTTTGAACACCCCCCCCCCCTTGTAACTCGGCTCCTGGGCCACGTAGCGATACGCGGAATGCGGCGTTCGAAAGAGCGTCAAAAATAAAGACGAAATCACTTCGGTCAATTTTTTGGTCAGGTCAAAGGTCAGGTCACCAAAGGTCATAGAAGGCGAAATTTCGCCGATTTCCAGGTCGAATGTCGAAAATTTCCAAGAAGCCAACGCATAACTCGGGAACCAATAGAGCTACAGCGCCGCGGAAAAGCGCATTCGATAGCCCTTTCTGAGTAATTCTCTCAGATTTGACCTAACGTCAACGGTTTTGCCTGCAGGGGGCAAAAACTGCAAAAATAGCCGATTTTTTCGGCAATAGTTTTTCTGCAATAACTTTTGACCCAAGCCTTGTACGAGCTTACTTTTACCGGCATCGTGTTCCTCTCGTCAAGACGCATCGAATGAACTATAACTTGACCTTGAAAGGTCAACTTGAAAATTTGACCTCAGGTCAAGGTCATGACCTGACCGGAGAGGGTCATGCTGCATATCAGTCGATCTGTATCGTCGAGCTGAACACATCTAAGGCGTTTTCATCGCTCTAGCATGCCTCTATCAAAAGTTATTTGCGAAAAACTGTTAGATACCATTCGTGACCTAAGATGACCTCAGGGCATAAACAAGGGTCACGGACACCATTTTCATGTTCTGTGTGTCTAAACCACTTGTAATTCGGTATTTGGGAGTGTTTATAATGTCTTTCGTCCAAAAGAGGCGCATTTCAATTTTCTCCCATTGACTTATAATGGGGAGGTCGCAAAATTGACCTGACCTTAAGTCATCGATATCAAAATTCTGAGATATACATTTTGTACGTGCTATTGCTCTTAGCAATCGCTGAAAGTTTTAAAGCGATCGGTCACTCGGTGTAGCTATGACAGACATTGAAACTTTTTATGAGGTGAGGTCACTTCAAGTGACCTGGTGACCTGACCTTGAATGACCTTGGTCTGAAATTTTCACAACATGTGTAGAATTGATGTATGATAAGGTGTTTTGAGATATTCGCGAAAAACCACAAGGGGGGGTGTTCAAACACCCCCCCCCCCCTCCAGCAGGGCGCGGGTTAACCGCAAACAAAGCGAATGGATAAGCGAGTATAAGAGGAAGGCGTGGTAGGCTACTCTTTTATTTCTTGCCGATATGAACATCGAAATGTGTTTTAATTGCAGCAAACCGAATTGAAGAAAAAAAAATGTTTATAAAAATTGCCTCCGATTGTAAAGATTAAAAACTCATGATTTCTAAAAAAGCCACGAAAATATTATAAGATATTAGTAACGACCACGATGTGAGTAGCGAATGTTCCCGGTGATGCATTATCATGTTGTGCTACATGAGTGCGCTTGTTGATTATTTGAGGCTAGGCATTGCTCTGACAAATAACCTTGCGTCATGACAGCCCAACAACACAGAGTCCTTGTGATAGAAAATACGTGTTTGATACCATTCGATGGCACCCCAAGCTGTTTGACCTACAGAGATCAGAAAAGGCCACGGCACCCCAAAATTACACGGCAGATTGCGACCCATCCAGTAGAACTACAGAGCTGAAAACGGCACCAAACGACTCGGTATGGCCTCCACTACCAATATTACGTCTAAAGGTCACGCGATGAGCTCAGGTCATCTACGGTAAGGAAAAATAGCTTGCACATCAGCTCTTGAATTTGCATATATGGGGAATTGCGATCCAAAGCACATCAATCGATGTACCGGGTGTCCCAAAAGTAAGGTCATCATTTGTTTTGGCCACACCGCCAAAAGTACGCGATGGATAGAAATCAATAGGACATCATATGAAAGAGCATTTCATAAAATTTTATTCTGATATACATATGAGTCAATACATTGGCTCGTAGCCCCACATTTGCTGCTTTTCTGCATGGCTACCATTTCGGGCCGCGTGCACGAATAGACTGCGTTTTACTTCCTCCACTATTCTGGAGCGATTCTCTGGTGAGATGCCGCGTATGTTTGCTCGGAGGTATCATCCTGTAGTTCTTCTCGGCTCGTTGGGTTGTCCTAAAAGACAACCTTTCCGCTGTGTACCCAGAGAATAAAAATATGAAGGTGTAACGTCAGGTGACCGCGGAGGCCGTTCAATGGCGTTGCCCTGACTGAAAATTACGCGATCTCACATCCACTCTCGGAGGCAATGCATGATCTTCAGGACGGTGCAAGCATAGTCTCCATCCTGCTGAAACCACTGCTGGTTGATGGTGACGGCACAGCTGCGTTGCGACGAGCGGAAGAACCACTTGGAGGACTCTCGGCCACCTCTCTTGATTTATTTTCACCCGATTCCCGCTGTCGTCCTCAGGACCTCGAAGCACAGGTGGCTAAGTATACATGCCCTGTGCGTACATTATACCTTTTTTTCTGACGTTTTACCGGTTGAGGCGAAACTATGCATGAGTTCAGAGATAGGGCGAGCTGATAGGGTCTGCTTAGGGCCGAAAACTGGGCGGTATTTACCCTTTGTTTTAATGACGGACCCTCTCAAGAGTTGAATTTCGACCTTCTCAGTTTTATGCCTACTGCTCGGTGTAGTTATGATCAAAAATGGTTTAAGCATGCAAGAAAATAATTTTATGGATGTACCTTGCACGTGTTAAAATTGGAAGTGATTCGGACTCTTACTTCTCGAGATATTTAAGTTTTAAATCATGACCTTACTTTTGGGACACCCGGTACTGTAAAGTAAACCATAAAGTTTTTATGCAAACCCGTGGTGAATATACTCGTATGGCGTTATTCGAGTTATAAGAGATCTCTGTGTGAGCGCTTGGCAGCGTTAGCCAATTAAAGAAAAAAAATCGACGCACTATTGAGGCTCCAGCCCGAGGTTATCCCAGATTTGAGACGGCATGGATAAACTTGAAATGCATGCATACGAATTAGGCATTGTGGGGAAGAATACGTGGCCCAAGGAAAAGTCGTTGGTATATGAATAATTTGAATATATCATACATGCAATATTTATTTGGTGTATTCTTTAATTTTCCCAAAATACCGGTAAATATTTTTTCAATGTGCCTTTTCTTTGGCGCTGTTTTTCTCTGGAGTGCAGTTTTAGGGCATGCACATTGCACATTGCACATCACATAGTTCCCGATACAGAAGTCAGAAAGACCAGTGTTCGCCACGGGCCAGGCCAGCCCAATGGGCCATGGGCTTGGCTGGGCTACGGGCTGGGCTGGGCCCACAAATATGAAGGATCGATGGGCTGTGATGGGCTGGGCCAATAACTGTAAAGTGGACTCAAGGGTTCGCGACTGAGACAAAAACGTAACTAGCTTATTACTGTGCGACTCTAAAAAAAAAAACGAGATAATAAAGCATGTATGCAATGTGCATTGGGCATACTGCTCGCAAAATATTGTTTCTTTGCTAACTTCGCATGACCCGTGTGGTGTCCACAATTTTTGATCCATTCATTTTTGACGGGCTGGGCCGGGCTGGGCTCTGACACTTTTACCATGAATGGGCTCGGGCTGGGCCGGGCTGTGAACCCATGGGCCTGGGCTGGGCTGGACTGGGATTCTGCGGCCCGTGGCGAACACTGAACAAGACTTTGTGTATCTGCCAATATATAATCAATCGGATGTTGTACGAATCCGGTTTGGGCTGAATCCTGGCTGGGGCCTATGGCGCAACAATTTCTCATAGCATTTCAAGCTGGCCAGGTCAAACAAGGTCACACTCAATCACTAGTAACTTGCAAGGAAAGTTACTACGGTCTATGGGCTATCAAATGATATGCTTTACGTCACAATTATTCTTAATCGCATGTTCATAAACTATTTTGCATGTGTTTTAGTTCAGTTTATTTTAGTTTTAGTTTGTTTTAGTTCCTTTAGTTTAGTTGTTCTTAGTTTTTTTTTTGTGCACGTGTTTTTAGTTGTCTGATCTGTTAACCCACGAGCCGCTGGGGGGGGGGGCATAAAGTTGCCCCCCCCCTTTACGTTTTGTGGAATATCTCCGAAACCTGATGAGCTACGAACGTGAAACTTGGCATAGCTTCAAATGAATACCTAGGCAATGTTTGAAGAAAGTTTGGTGGTTGTAGCATCTAAGATGACGTCACAGTGACGTCATAAAGTTTTGTCGTTTTCCGATATGGACCGTTTCTGATGACGCTGAGCATGAAACTCAACTGTAAATGAACTAGACAGCACCTGCTGTCATCCTAAAGCATCTAAGTACACTTCCATCTAGTTTCTAACCAATAATCGGCCCTTTATATTCGGTCCCATATATCTGATGTATCGTGAGGAAACTGAGAGTCGCAAATCTATAATTTGACTTATGACGTCACTGTGACGTCATTTCAAATGGGATCGACACCAAATTTGGACACAACCTCGGCTAGGTATTCAGGAAGATGTGTGCAAAGTTTCGCTTCTCTATCTCTTCGCGTTGCGACGATATCGCCGCAGAAGTAAAGGGGGGGGGCAACTATATGCCCCCCCCCCCCAGCGGCCGGCGGGTGGCGCGGAGGCCCAGCGGCCGCCGGGTTAATGTTCCTACATCTTTGTGTGAGCTTAAAGAAAAAATGAAAAGGTAGCCTCATGGCATGGCGAGTCCTCTGGTGACATTTTCAGTGCTCTAGCTCCACTTGATCGGCCACAATCATTTGCATTTGCTTCCTACTTCCCGACATTTCCCTGCGTCCTCTCCTCTCGGCTCCGGAGGGAGGGGGAGCTCTTAGATCGCACCTAGAAACAAGGTCTCCACCAACCAGAGTCCGATTTTCACAGAACCCGCCCTCCGCCAACCAATCGCCGTGATCTACGGCCATCCACCAGCCAATCACCGACGCCGATGGCCAGTAACCGACCAATCACAGACACGACCAGGAAGTACCCGGGCTGATCCACAGAATGCAGCGCCCCATTTCCCCATTTAGATCGGGTCCGGGGCCTTCCCCGTCAGCACTCTTGCGTGATCCGAGACTAGCTAACACGTCCGACGATGGCCCGTCCTACGAGCCTGCTGGCGCTGCTAATGCCAGCGCTGTGCGCCCTGGCGCAGATGGACAACCGGCAACGTCAGGAGCTTCTGCAGCAAAGCAGGATGCAGCAGCAGCTGTTCCGTGTGCTCCCCGACCACCTTCAGCCGAAGTTTGACTCTGACGACGGAGGCGACCACTATCCGGCCCGCACCAGCGACCACTACTGCAGGCTGTTCGGAGGGCATTCGCTGTGTCAGGTGCCGCACACCCGACAGAGCTGTGGCTTCGTGCGCCGCCGCCGGCTCTCTGTGGATGAGAGCGCCGCCATCCTGCACAGGCACAACATGGAGCGCATGCTGGTGGCCCAGGGCCGGCGGCGCGGTCGGAACGGGGAGCTCCTGCCCAGCGGGGCCAACATCATGCAACTGGTAGGTAATTGAGAGCGTTCTGGTATGGGGGCTGTTTTTTGCATTCCATTTCCCTAGGTTTTATGCAGACAATAAGCAAGTTTCCTTTCTTTTTATCCTCAAACTTGTGTTTAATGCTCGTGGAACTTTCGACCGTCTTCGGCAACTCAGCAATTGCAAAATAGATGATAAATATAACTATTGAGATTTGAGACAGTTCTTTGTTTCCTTTTTTCGTCTAACTGGGTGCTGCATTTCCGAGCCAACATCTTCAGTCCGGAGATACCAGCAGAGACAAGCCTCCAAAGAAACTTTGAGCCTGCGACCCCCGTGAGCCATGCCACTAAGTTCTGTGTTTTAACCGCTCCCTAATTTGTGTTCCGTCAGAGATACGACGTGGAGCTGCATGATGTGGCCCAGGGTGCTGCCGACCGCTGCGTGGACGGACACGACTGTCATGAATGTCGCCAAGTCGGTACGTGGAATCCAGCGGACTCGTTCCCTGCAGGAGTGTCACTGTAGTGTACCTATAGTGTATAGTTTCTGACCGGGGACCGAGGCATACCAAGCTCTCGGGTTTTGGCGAGATAAGAGAACTTCTCTAAGTAAAGAACAAATGTCTGCTAAGACGGACAGATGCGTTATTTTGGGTTGCGCTAATGTTCTATTTTCATATCAAAATAAAATCCGATGCATTATTCGTGTCAAACAACTGAGCTAAATGATGTCATTTTGCAGCGCGTGGCCACGTCGGCCAGAACGTAGCGCAGCGGAGCTTCTCGATGGGTCGGGGTCCGCTCTCGCGCCAGCAGCTGCTGCGGGTCAACCTGCGTCCCCTGGACGCCATGGGCGGCTGGCTAGAGGAGCTCACTCGCCTCGGTTCGTCGGACGTTCACAGGTTAGTGTCGCAGGCGGCCCCCTATTCAGAGGCAATGTGATGTGCTATACCTACGATGTGCATGCAGCGATGATACATTTAAAAATAACACGAACAAATATTTCCATTTTTAATTGATATAAAGTCAGCCATTTCCGGAAAGAATGCCTACTTTCATTGCAACGAAATGTGGTAGGTATAAATACAATTTTGAGCATCCCTCGTTATTATCTTAACAGAACCAGAAGACTGAAGAGTTAAAAGTTTTTCAGGGTTTTGCGGTGTGTGATGTTGTCGTCTATGCTGACATTACCTTGTCGTCTATGCTGACATACGCCCCCGATGCCCTGCGGCAGTCTGTCCGGTGGCACCGGCGCCGGACACTACACCCAGGTGATCTGGGCCACGACTGAGATGCTCGGATGCGGCTGGATTGAGCACGCGGAAAGGGGAGGGCTCTCGGTAAGTGACTGATGTCGTCTATGTAGATTCATCGAACTGTCGAACAGTTGCTGCCACTCTCTATTTTGCCCACATGTTTATTGCAGCTTACAGTAAACTACATGTAGTAATTAGTTTATCGTTCATGTTCATTCAGCGTTTATATTTTAATCGATTCGTCCTTTAAACTATACTTGTTCCGCCATAGTTGCCCGTTTTGTGTACTTTAGCTCTACTGTTTTCTGTTTCAGTTCCGACTGTACTGCAACTATGCACCTCACGGAAATTCTATTGGCAAACAAGTCTATCAGGCCGGTGAGCCGTGCTCCGCCTGCCCTCAAGGTACCACGTGCTCCACGGAGTATCCGGGCCTCTGCAAGCGGCTGTGAGCCGCCGAGCACGGCTCGCCAGCCGCCGTCTTCTTCCATACGTTTTATCTCATCTTCATATTTCCGTATGTGTCGACACTTGTCTTCAAAACATGAAACTTCAAACTTTTGTGACCGTTGTAAGTGCTAATGAATTGAGCGTCGCCGTGACCTGCGTTGTCGATGGCTGGCCTCGCCCTTGTGCGGTCCCCACGGGGTCAGCCCAGCCCCCAAAGGGTCGCCACCTGGGCTCGCCCCTGCGCCGGGCCGCGAGGGAAGGACTCGCAGTGACGACTGTCCCCATTCAGACTCGATCAGTCCTTCGGTCGGCCGGTCAGTGGCGTGGTACGGTGGCACCGCCCGCCGCTTATGTCTAACAAATTACTGATGAAATAAATATATAACATGCTGATGTATTTTTTCCCGGGAAAGGACCGAGAGCGATAATGCGAGAGCGACATGCAGTGCTTTTTGATGTGCCAGGACCACTGAGTGAATTGCATCAATTTCATCCTCAGTGAAAAGGGAAACACAATGGGTAACTGCAGCATGTACGAGTACTTATGTACGCATGTGGGTATGTATGCGTTTATGCTTATCATTGCTTATCTTTGGAAATTGGATTAACCACTCAGGCGCTTTCTTTCGAGCATCAACCCCAATCAAAGACAGTAGGTATGTAACTAGCGAGCAATTAACGTCGTATAGACTTTATACACTGTGTCATATACTATTTATAATTTATATATGTTACGGGTCATATGCTAACTTGGGCAGTATGCAAACTACCCGGGCAGTATGCAAACTACCCAACAGCCCGGGCAGTATGCATACCGCCCGGGTAGTATGCATACTACCCGACCCATTGGGCAGTATGCATATTGCATACCACCCGGGCAGTTTGCATACTGCCCGGTTAGTATGTATACTACCCAGTACCCACCTTTCATCTCACGGGCAAGATGTTTACTCGGGCAATATGCTGACCGTGGCTCGTGAAACTAGTTAAACTGCAATAGCTTGCATACATGTCCTATGACAGACGCTTTAACCTGCGCCGGGGCGGTACTCGGCGCCAGCCGTGCCGGGCTGGGGGGGGGGATTGAACACCCCTGCTCGGCTCCTGTGCCACTTAGCGGCACATAAATAAGCGGCATGTAAGATGCGGTAACCGGCATTTGAAATAGTGTAAAAATCATGACGAAAGTACTCTGGTGATTTTTTACGTCTGGTCAAAGAATAGGGCACCAGAGGTCATCAAAGGTCAAATTTCACCTTTTTCATTTTTTTCTAATTCGCCCATAGCTCGGCGTATTCGATGGCTCTTTTAGCGGTTTTTGGAATATGCACTCAAATTTTATCAAAATTCAAAATTTGACCAGAGGTCAAGGTCATGACCTGACGTGAAAAGGTCATATTGTTTATCAACCCGTCCTTATCGTCGACCTGAACACATCTAAGGTTGTTTTCATCGCTCCAACACGTCTCCATAAAAAATTATCGTCAAAGAACTGCTGGAGATCTTTTATGACCTGATATGACCTCATGGTCATAAAAAGGGGTCACAGGTGCAGTTTTCCGATCCAGTGTGTCATGTTTACCTGTAACATGATGTTTGAGGGTGTTTAGAATGACGTTCATCCAAAAAGGCGTCCTTCAGCTTTCTCTTGTCAACTTCTAGGGGAGACTGTGCAAAATTGACCTGACCTTAGGCCATTGGTATGATATTAAAATTTAAATACATGAATTCTGTACCTAATTTTACTCTTATTAATCGCTAAAAGTTTCAAAGCGATCGTTCAGCCGGTGTAGCTATAGCGAGCATTCTAACTTTTTTGCTGAGGTAAGGTCACTTGACCTGACCTGCAGTAACCTGACCACAACAATTTGTAACGTCTTACATGTAAATGGTTTCATGCAACATTAGCTAGTGAAACTATAATAACGCCCTCACAGGTCCAGATGCCAAACCAAGGCCAGCGAGTGATGACACTATATATCTGTCATTTCAGATAAAATTGACTTGCTGGCCGCTGGCTAACTAACAATGAAGTTTTAGGAAAATAATTTTAAGCCTTTATATTCCAATCCAATTCTTCCACCCTTCAATCGATAAATGACGTTTGACGGCAAAAAGACTTCGCGGTTCAACTACGCTACTTAGAGAGCCATTAATATTTTGAAAATGAACATGGAATGCACAACTTCAAGACAAGAACATGTATACTTGGGCAGTATGCAAACTGCCCAAGCTTTTGGGCGGTATGCATACTGCCCAAGGGGTCGACCCAAGTTAGCATATGACCCGTAACATATACACTGTGGTATAGACGATATAGGGATATGTAGGTAGTATGTACCTACTATAATGCTATATTCATAATATATATATATATATATATATATATATATATATATATATATATATATATATATATATATATAAAATATATATATATAAATATATATATATATATATATATATATATATATATATATATATATATATATATATATAAATTTATATACATCGGGATTATTTAAAGGTTAAAATCTGCGTGTGCTTCGCTTGAGTTTTGCCGTCTTCGACTGCCTCACGACTCACGTCCGGTGACTGGCGGTTCTACCTAAGTCACAATGGCTCGATGAGGGAAATTGGAATGATATATGTGTCATGTGTGTAGCTGTGTACCTACTGCAGACGACATTTACATTTAGGAGTTTGGTAAATCTGCAGCAGGGCGCGTCGGTCTCAGTACACATCATTTTCCACGCATGGATGAACTAAGCATCAACCGGAGTGCCCTCTGAGGCCTGAGACGCACCCTTTCGCCGCATTGAATGATAGACTCGCTACACATCGCGCACATCGAGCATGGCATCGAACAGGGCACAGCCCATGGGTTCGATACGGAGCCCTGTAAGCTGTGTGACCTGAGTATAACGGAAAAATGCGAAGCACTGAGCGGTGACCACTGACCAGAAGCCATTTATGATAAAGTTATTTGCTCACATTTTAACGCGGAGGATGAAATACGATTTCTTCAATCGTTACTAATATCAGGAGCTTAGGTGGCGGATTGTCCGTTTCAAACGACATTTTTTGTGTTGATCGGCCACTGGCCAGGTATTGTTATTAGTTGCTGAGTTAGGTTACCTATAGGCTTTAGGATCGGGCTACAACAGAAGAAAACGTTAAGCTGACCTCGCAAAGTCATCGACGTCACCTACTCGTAGGTACCTAAAACCTATTGTCGGCTGTCGCCATATTCGAAACCTCATGTGTGCAGAAGGATCCAGAAAGGCGGTCTCAGACGCTGCAGGGGCCCGGTAGGTATACCCCAAAAGTGGCCAAACTAAAGGACTTAGATTTCGACTCCGCCAAACTGCTCTGCACCCTGCAGTTCACTAAATCAAAATTGTCTTATGGAAATTGGTTTTCTTTCCAGTCTAAAAACCCCAAATGTTGGCAAACTATCGTCTATTTAGAGCTTTGCAGGGGGATTTTTCTCAAATGACCCCCACCAGTATTCGAAGCGATTGTACTGCAGGGCCTCGTCTAAGGAATTTTCACTGGGGGGGAGAGGGGGACAGAGACTGAAGGACCCAAACCTAGGGTACCCCCAAATCTTGTTTTCTCACCGGATTTGGCCACTTGTTTTTCGTCACAGCCCTGAGACCATAATTTTTTTTAACAAAAAACAAAAAAGGCAATCCGAGCCATGCTCGTATAGGGGGAAGGGGGGGGGGTCGAACGGACCCATCAGTTTTTCACGAATAACTCACGTAAAAGCGGCTGACCGCGACGAAACTCTCAGTACCCTCGCGTTAGTCAATTTTACACCTACTCTGAAGATCATGGCCCTGACCGTAATGACCTTTGACCTGTGACCTACTTTTCGAGACCATATTTGGCCGGAATCGTGATTCGGCGTATGTCGGCTCGCATTAGCCGCGCGTTTGCAGTCTTTTCGTGGTTTCAAGCGCTCAAACATGGAAGATGATATCATGCTCCCATGCATTAGAGTGGGCGTCAAGGTCACCCGGGAGGTCAGGTCAGGTCATTGACCTTTGATGACTTCGGTTCACTTTTTCGAGTTTTACATGATGCTAGACCAGTTTTTTTTGGAGCTGAAATCGAATTTAGTAACCATTTCCATTTGAACATTTACGAAGTAGTTTTGGTGCCTTCGTAACATGTTACGAAACTGTCAGAGCCAGAGGCGGTTGCCACCTACCCGGCAAAACCTTTACTGGTTGACCTGACCCGACCTGACCTGACCTGGCCTAAATGCATTAAGACCCTATCTCAGTCGGGGGAGGTTTGGTCAATCGTTGTCATTTTTAGCACGTGCTATTTTTGTCACACGTGCTAAAAATGACAACGATTCTGCTATTTTTGACAACGATGAGGCCGATTTCACTCCTCAGCGAGGAAATGAAGATTTTGGAAAGATAAACACTGATTTTGGAAAAGAAGTGCTGCCACCTGGTGCAAGACGAAGAATCCAGCTTTAATATGCCTGTTATTTGTATGGTAGTTTGTTTTGTGGCCTGAAGTTGGAACTTAAAATTGAAGCATCCGAAAATGATCGATATTGATCGAAAACATGATGTTGATGAAAAAAAATAATATTTTAAGTTGAGAGAGGAGGCCATTTTATCCAGATGCAGTAGTTTACTTCTTGAAATTATTTTTGCTAATGACGGCTGCTAATTATCCCTCATTACATGGCAGTCGTCGTAAGCAAAAATAATTTCAAGAAGTAAACCACCGCATCTGGATAAAATGGCCTCCTCTCTCAACTTAACATATTATTTTTTTCATCAACATCATGATTTCGATCAATATCGATCATTTTCGGATGCTTCAATTTAAAGGTCCAACTTCGGGCCACAAAAAAGGGTATACTTCAACGTTGGACTACCATACAAACAACGGCCATATTAAAGCTGGTTTCTTCTTCTTGCACCAGGTGGCAGCACTTCTTTTCCAAAATCAGTGCTTGTATTTCCAAAATCGTGATTTCCTCGCTGAGGAGTGAAATCGGCTTCATCGTTGCTAAAAATAGCTGATAGCGTTGTCATTTTTAGCACATGGTTGCCAAAAATGGCATGTGCTAAAAATGACAACCATTGACCAAACCTCCCCCAACTGATCTATGATCATCTAACATGATATTCGTGATCAGCACCCCGAAAAAACATAACAGTCACCCTTTACGACGTTGTAACAGGTCCCGCGATTTTCCCGACTTTTGGGTAATTGACCTGACCTGGAAAGTCAACCGATGACTTAGGACCTTAACCCACGAGCCGCTGGGGGGGGGGGGGCATAAATTTGCCCCCCTTTACGTTTTGTGGAATATCTCCGAAACCTGATGAGCTACGAACGTGAAACTTGGCATAGCTTCAAATGAATACCTTGGCAATGTTTGGAGAAAGTTTGGTGGTTGTAGCACCAAAGATGACGTCACAGTGACGTCATAAAGTTTTGTCGTTTTCCGATATGGACCGTTTCTGATGACGCTGAGCATGAAACTCAACTGTAAATGAACTAGACAGCACCTGCTGTCATCCTAAAACATCTAAGCACACTTCCATCTAGTTCCTGACCAATAATCGGCTCTTTATATTCGGTCCCATAAATCTGATGTATCGTGAGGAAACTGAGAGTCGCAAATCTATAATTTGACTTATGACGTCACTGTGACGTCATTTCAAATGGGATCGACACCAAATTTGGACACAACCTCGGCTAGGTACTCAGAAAGACGTGTGCAAAGTTTCGCTTCTCTATCTCTTCGCGTTGCGACGATATCGTCGCAAAAGTAAAGGGGGGGGGCAACTATATGCCCCCCCCCAGCGGCCGGCGGGTGGCGCGGAGGCCCAGCGGCCGCCGGCTGGGCCTCCGCGCCGGCGGATATGATAGATGATACCTACGCGCAGATGATACCTACTCCGGGAGGTATCATCGGCTTCCTCTCGTGACGGGCAACACGGTGGTTTTCTCCGCGAAGCTCTAGCTCGATCAGCGGCGAAACGACAAGGGGCAAGGTCCAACGCCCCCCCCCCCCCCTATACGTTCGGGGCTGGAAAAACACCAATACGGGCGAGAGTTAAGATTAATGTGGTACCCCTCACATTGCCCCACCAGACAGTGATAAACACACTTATCCGTGATGGGCGTTTGATTGAGTGGGGGGGGGGGGGAGTGCAATCACAAGCTGGGTCACGTCAGCTGCCAATTGACAATTTGCTACTTAAATCCAGGGTTACTTTTAAAGGGGGGAAGAGGGGAATTTCCCCCCTTCGAAAATTCCGCTCCCCCTTTCAAATCGTGTCTGAACGGCTAGGGAGGGAAGGGGGAATTTCCCCCTTTCAAATTTATTTTGGAGCCCATTTTCAATCAATTCGCTATTCAGATTCTATAGTCATCGTTAATCAGATTCTCGTCATCAATCAACGTTGCTGGCGTTAAGATAATTATTAATTTTCAATTTTCGGTTCCATCCAACCATTTTACGTTCAGTGCAGCAGGAACTCCAGATTTGACCCGATACCGATCGGATAGTCGGTGGGACCGTCTCTTGTCTTGTCTCTTCCGTCTTTTCGCAATCACTGACATATCGGTACAGGCGTCGGCGTAGAAACCGGCGGGGGACGGGATTACCTCTCCGAACCAAGGGTGGATACAGGGGGAGGGGGGCAATGGGCCATGGCCCCTCCTTTGACGCAAAAAGAAGGTGACCCCCTTTTGGACCCCCTTTTATATTCTGTGTTCTTTCTCAGAAACGACCCATTTATTCACGATTATTTTCACTTTTTCATCGACGCCAAGGCCAGACATCTAAAATTTTTGTCCCAATATGACAATGGCCGTGTTTAACCATCCTCCAAACCGGAATCATTGAAGGAAAAACAACGTTATTTTTGTCCCATAGGCATCAAAGCTTTGAGTAATAAATGACTTTTCTCTTTATGCAGCATTCACGTTCATCTGCTTTGCATGCAGAGCAGGGCGCAAAAAAAGTACCTCATCACAGCCGGCTTTCCCAATGGAACTTTCACTGCTCACTAATACTAATAGTAATAATTCAAGTTTTGTGCTTCATTAGTTTTTGTTCGGATATCACTGCCCACCTTGTAGTTGTAGAGGTTGCAGTTTTGTAGCGCCGTCGTTTCTCTACATACACGACCACACAAAGAACTTTGGAATTGCTCGTTAACTGTAGCTTTTGTGAGCGTTTAAGAATTTCATGTTTTTTGCTCATTTTTGCTCGAACAGTTTGACATCAATTACTCCTGACCTAAGGTGACCTAAGACTTGAAATTTTGTGCGAAGGTTTCAAATTGATGCCCGGTAAGGTACTAAAAATTTGGCGGCGCTGCGCGCCGCCGTTTTTCGCTTTTCAAGAAAACCCACATGGGGGCCAAAATGACCTCCAATCAGGGCGCGGATTAACCTCTCTCTTTAGAAAGGCGTTACTTAATGTTTGGCCGGGGTATACCTACTAGTTATTGATACCACTGATAGGTTGATACTACTGATTGGCATTTGCAAGGGCGCAGTCAAGTTGGGACCTCCCCCGCCCCTTACAGCCAAGGTAGGTGCGTATATTTTTTAGCAAAATTATTTTTTGGCAACCTTCCAAAATAAAGTGGCTGAAACCCGAGGAAAGAATAGGATTTGGGGGTAGGTAAGGTTCTGCGGGCTCCATCCTAACGAAAAACCTAATGGTATTGCCGCCCACCCCCCTTTCAGATGCCCCTGGATCCGCCTTTGCCCCGAACTTTATTCCCCCTCTCAACTTTTCCTGTAAAAGTAACCCTGCTTAAATCACAGTAGCAAAATCACAGAATCACAGTGGGTACTTAGCTCTATAAATCACAACACTCTGGCTTTTCCCGTAGTGATGGAATATGAACAGTTTTTGAACAAATAATTTAATGTTTCTCGTGAAATCCATAGAAGACTCCTAACAAAAACGTATTGCAGAGAAGGTAATTTTCTGAGAAGTTCACGTTTTGACTGGGGGGCAAATGTTGGCCACTGGGGGGGGGGGGCAATCCGCTCGACTGGGGAGGCAATTGCCCCCCCCCCAGTTAGCATGTTAGACGAGGGCGAGGCCCTGTTGTTGTACAATAAAAGTGCTATATATCGAATTGAATATGGTGCTATTTTGGTCTCGGTCGGCCTGATAGTGGCTGATTGATAGTTTCATTACAGTCAAAGAATGTTCAAATTGACATTTATAATTTATTAAGCCTATGTTTCAGGTCAACAACAGGTTTAATGCAGTCTAAGGGAACGATAAACTTTATTCGGGAAGCCCAATAGCATTGCAATTGAACGTGGATAATTTAGTGACGCTACTCTTTCCTTGTTTACTTTGACTTTAGCCATATATCAACGCAGCTGCGACATTTGAGAAAATGGAGAAAATGGGTGGTGTCCGTGAAAAATATTTTGTGTTATAAATTTTAAAGTTATCAAGCTATATTTGGGTTTGGTTTATTGCTTATATGTAACATTTTGATTTTGCACTGCACTTAGAATATGTTAAAGTGTACTATTCACCGTTCACCACTGACCATTCTTGTTCTGCAATCTGCATTCCAATCAATCCTAATGATAACAATAACAGCTTGATCTCCGAAAATCAACAAAGTATAATACTGCCAGTGTATCAGTCGGGGAAACTATGGTAAAATCTGCTATTTTTAGCAGTCTGCTATTTTTAGCAGAAATCTGCTAAAAATGGGTACGCATGTGACGTCATCGTACCCAAATATAGCAGATTTGGGTACGGCCCCATACAAAAGCAGATCTGCACCCTAATTGAAGCAAATGCGCATCAAATGCCTGGCAGATTCATGATGAGAATAGTGCTGAGAGTGATCGCTGCTATTGTTGTTCAGATCCGACTATTTTGAAATTCATTATTTGAAAATAGTCGGATCTGAACAAAAATATCAGAGGACATTCTCAGCACTATTCTAATCATGAATCTGCCAGGCATTTGATGCGCATTTGCTTCAATTAGGGAGCAGATCTGCTTTTGTATGGGCATGGGGCCGTACCCAAATCTGCTATATTTGGGTACAATGACGTCACATGCGTACCCATTTTTAGCAGATTTCTGCTAAAAATAGCAGACTGCTAAAAATAGCAGATTTTACCATAGTTTCCCCAACTGGTATGAATCTGAAAAATGATTTAATCTGGGATCTGATCCCACGGGGCATGGAATTGGATCCTGATCTTGATCTGAGACTTGATGATATTGTAAATCTGGCTTCTTAAATTATCATGAGATCTATTATTGAGTGAAGATCCAAGGCTTATTTCTTGCTTGACTTGAGATCTAGTGAGACCATGGATCCTTACTTCATTTTTTTAACAATGCAGAGTCCCCAAAATGTAACAACTCACAACAGTTATGTTTTAGTAATTTTACGTGATTGCACATCTATATTTTATTGACCCTGAGACACTTGGGAACAAGGATCCAAATGTTGTGCATGGTGGAATCCACTGGTATCATATGTCATAATATCCATGTTTGGGTCTATTGTCAGATTCTATGAGATTGTAGATCCGGGATAAACATTTCATGCAGAATCTGATGAGATCATAGATCCTTATTTGCAGTTTGTTTTGAGATCCACTGAGATCATCAATCCATCACTCAGATCCATGCAGATGCAGCATAGCCCTAATTGGTTCCTACAGAGAAGTGTGCATCATTTTATACTGTTATGACCAAATGTGCCTATTCTGGACTGGACTTGTTGTTGCTTATGGTGGAAAGACAGCTGCCAGGTAGGAGACATTTTGATCATTGATGCATGCTTAAAAATAGCACTGCAATGCACTCAGCATTGTCAATAGTCAATACCTATTGTAATATTGTGAATATAATTGTGCATAAATTGAGCTTCCTCTCAAGTTTCAGGCCAATTTCCTCCTCAATGATTACTTGTACGATTATCAGAGATGTCAACCTGTTGGGTGCACTGTAAACTAATATTTGATTTATTCCTCCTTTCAGGCCTAATACAAGTATCAATCTATGAAGATAAGGAACTTGGACTGAGTGCAGTGCAGCCATGATAGCACATACCTCTGCAGGGCTTTGGACTCTGTTCTACTTTGTTTTTGCTTTATGTCAGCTCTTCCCTCCAACTGAGTTCATAACAGCTGGTCTTACCGCTGAAAAACTATTTGCATCCTTGTTTGGATCTGAACATCTAAACTTTGTGAACTATCACATGAAGAGAACAACATGCAATATAGTTGCACACCTTTGTCTACCACTAGGTGAGTGTGCTATACATTTTGTGGAAATGTGAATTATGTTTTTCTTTATGTACCCTTGCTTTCAATTCAAAATTGTCTTACCATTCTGCTGGTGAGGCAACCAATGCTCAACTATGGCTTGTGCTCTGCTGTATTTTACCATTATTGGTCAATGATCATGTCCAGGAATAACCTGACTTGTGTTACCTACCACTGACTGCTACCAACCACTAATGGCTTTTTTGCTGATTGATAATTCAGAAATATTATTTCTGCTCTGACTAAGTGAAGGCAGAGAAAGGATGATGCCCACCTATGACCTGTTAACACCCATGCTAAAATATTACAAAACACCCTGAATGCATCTGACATTCATTTCTACTGAGGTATGACAGAATTCCAGTGGAGGTGTAGTGTAACCTCAGCCAGCTACCAGAACAACGTGCCTCAGTGTGCTCAGACCGCCCTTTACCATCTGTTCCCCACGGCAGGCTACTGTCTGGGCCTGTGGTGGACGGCGGAGGGGCCGGGGCGCCCGCTGGCCAGCTGGGAGATCGCCGCCGTCATCGCCAGCGCGCTGCTGGCCGCTGCCGGGCTGCTGTGCTGGTACCGCTGGTGGCGCACTGACTGGTACTCCCACCCGCTGGCGCGCGTGCTCACCTCGTACAGTGAGACCGGACTGTGGCGTCAGACGGCCTCCGAGGTCAACCGCGAGTTCCGCAGGTGAGCGGACACGGAGGCGTGACGTGAGGGCTTCTCAGGTGAGTGGAGACGGAGCGTCAGAGCAGGGCGGGAATAGTTGACAGTTGCTGCCTGTGCGGGCGTAGAGACGTGCATCTGTTGAATACTCCGCCAACTAAAAAAGTTGAATGTAAGGTAGTCGCACTTAGCACTAGTGTATGTTTTTTTTCAGCAAATCAGTCATATGAATATCTTCCATTGCTTCTCTTTTTACAATGCTCTCCTTGATGAGTTCGTTTCTCTCTAGACTGACGGCTATTGCTTCTCTACGGCACAGTTCTACCAAGCTCGCCGTCCTCTCGACTGACAGCTATTCCCTCTGTCCCCCGCAGTGTGGACAAGTTCGCCACGGACGCCGTCGCCGCGCACCGCGTCATCATCACTGACAACTGGCTCATCAAACTGACACCCTACAAGGTGCATCTGCTGCACGTGGACCACGTGTACCTGGACCTGGAGTCCAGCTCGGAGCCGCACGTGCTGAGCGAGCGCACGTGCCAGACGGTCACGTGCCGCGTGGTGAGCATGAGGCCGGCGGTACCCGACTTTGTTATTAGGTGAGTGGAGATTGGTGGGGTGAGGGAGTTCTGCCGAGGTACAGGTCGCGCGAGATTAAGCGGTAGGTTTTGCATTTTTACATTTCCGGTTATATCTCAGAAGCTAATCGATCTACGATGATTGATGAAGCCATTTCACACGATCATGGCCGGCTTGTAAACCCAACAAGTCGATCGCATATTCAACACTTAAAAGCTTAAGACGAAGATATAGCCTGAAGTACACTAAATTTTCTAGGTGCAAAACCTACCGCTAAAACCCGCGAGACCTGTACCGACAACAGAATGATATTTTGAACAAATGTGTACTTAAAGTATATGTTCAGGAATGCCAAACGAAAAAATGCACCCTAAAATGACAAATCACCAGACAGAAACATGCCTGGCCTCAAATTGGTGTAGACTTTACTGGAAATAGGTATATTATTTGTGCTGTATCTGAACGCTGGTATCAAGTCAGTATTGATGAAAAAAAAAATGCGAGCCAATAGAACAAGCGATGTCGAACTGTATTCTTATCCTTGAGACTGGTGTCTGCAAGACCGTTGTTCTACTGGGACGGCCAGGAGGCTCAGAGATGTTCTGGTTCCAGTATCACTAAAGCACCTAACACCACCCTGCTGTGCGGCAGAGTGACATCGGAGCAGCTGCCTGAGGTGCGTCACCGACTCGGCCGGCGCGTGCGCAACCTGCGTAACGTGGTGATCCACCAGACGCTGACGGAGCGGTTTGTGGACGCGTTCCGCAGAGTGGTCCACGAGAACCTACCCGTGGTGGTAACGGAGGTGAGCGGAAGGAGCGCCGACGGCCGGGGGCTCCGGGGAATCATGGTCACGGGTGGTGGCCTGGAAATGGGGAGGATTATTCGTAATTTGCGAGTCTTCATATGGTACCGTATTTAGATGGCAGTTTACCTCTTGGCTTGCTCCGCTGTTTCATTGGACTTAAAATGGCTACAGTAAACATTAGACCGTTTCTTATCTAAATTGATCTCACATATTTTTTCATGCTTCGATTCAAGAATTACTTCAAATCTCCAACTCCATGCATGTTAAAATAAGCAGTAACCATCGGTCTGCTAGGTATTGCTTACATGTTTCGTAATATCATATTGTTGTCGAAAACACCCCCGCTTGGGTTTCGAACCCACACATCCGGAGTAATCCTTCATCTGACTGTCGGCCGGCAGGACCTGGAGCAGTGTATCGGCTGCGGCGAGGTGCCCGCTGGCGTGCGCCTGGCGCGACAGTGTGGCCAGATGGGACCGGGCGAGCCCTGCCGCGAGTGTAACTGCCGACCCATGTGGTGCCTGGACTGCTTCGCAAAGTGGTGAGTCTTGAGTTTGTATTTCAGTTGAGACAAGTATAATAACACGGAACAAAAGTGATAGACGAACGCGTTTCGGCTAAATCACCGTCATCAGCGTCTAAAAGGAGAACAAGAGGCACACATCGAGCAAATATCACAGTTCAATCGTTTTGATTTTTACATACACTTTTAAACAAGCATGTGACAATGTGGTTACATTTCCTTTGACAAAGAGAAAATATCCTAAAAGAATCCTAAGAGAATAGCCACATTGTACAGTTTACACAGGTGTTGCACAATTCATATGTGGATGTTTGAAATGTCAAACAACGCCGCTGCTTTTGCCCACTTCATGAAACCAACCCTGACATTAATGGTATCACTCGTAGCAATAAACGCCGCTTCAGTAGCTTTTCTGTTGTCGCGATTACTACATGACGTGAGTACCTTTGCCCCGTCCCAGTATGGGAGATGGTTTGAGTTCTGAGCATGTAGAACAAACGCACTGTGTTGCATGTTATTTCGTAGGTCACGTCTGTGCTCTTTTAATCTCGTTCCAATAACCCTTCCCGTCTCCCCGATGTATTTCTTATTGCAAGACCCGCATGGAACCTGATATACAACGCTGTTGCCATTATCCTTTTTGTTACTTTCTCTATTTCTTGATAGCATGTCACCCACCTTTTTACCCGTAGTAAAGGACACTTTAAAACCTATAGTCTCGAGTTCTTTCGCAATCGTTGTGGCCGTGATCGAGTTCGGCATCGTGATGTATCGTTCGTCTTTTTTCTTGGTTTTTGTTGTTGAGGATCGTTTTCGTATGTTAAGGGCCTTTCGTTTAAGATCCAATAAATATCCTTTCGGATATTTCAGCTTCATGAAGGAAAGCATGATATGCTCGATCTCGTCATCCACATATTCTTTACTACAGATTCGGAAAGCACGTAGAAAAAATCCCAAAACAACACCACTCTTAACCCTATCACTATGTCCAGAATAGAAATGCACATATGACTCTTTGTTGGTTGGTTTTCGGTAAACTTTGAATTTCGCTCTATCATTACGTATAATCATCGTATCGAGGAACGCAATGGATCCCTGTTTTTTTTTTCTCAAGAGTGAACTGAATCTTTTCATTCAGCGAATTGAGTTCATGCAGCTTGACCTCCAGGTCGAGACTTTTTGGTGTCACCACGAGGACATCGTCGACGTAGCGAGTCCAAATCACTCCCCCTCCCAAGATCCTTTGAGAACTCTTGAGAAAGAAAAACAGGGATCCATTGCGTTCCTCGATACGATGATTATACGTAATGATAGAGCGAAATTCAAAGTTTACCGAAAACCAACCAACAAAGAGTCATATGTGCATTTCTATTCTGGACATAGTGATAGGGTTAAGAGTGGTGTTGTCTTGGGATTTTTTCTACGTGCTTTCCGAATTTGTAGTAAAGAATATGTGGATGACGAGATCGAGCATATCATGCTTTCCTTCATGAAGCTGAAATATCCGAAAGGATATTTATTGGATCTTAAACGAAAGGCCCTTAACATACGAAAACGATCCTCAACAACAAAAACCAAGAAAAAAGACGAACGATACATCACGATGCCGAACTCGATCACGGCCACAACGATTGCGAAAGAACTCGAGACTATAGGTTTTAAAGTGTCCTTTACTTCGGGTAAAAAGGTGGGTGACATGCTATCAAGAAATAGAGAAAGTAACAAAAAGGATAATGGCAACAGCGTTGTATATCAGGTTCCATGCGGGTCTTGCAATAAGAAATACATCGGGGAGACGGGAAGGGGTATTGGAACGAGATTAAAAGAGCACAGACGTGACCTACGAAATAACATGCAACACAGTGCGTTTGTTCTACATGCTCAGAACTCAAACCATCTCCCATACTGGGACGGGGCAAAGGTACTCACGTCATGTAGTAATCGCGACAACAGAAAAGCTACTGAAGCGGCGTTTATTGCTACGAGTGATACCATTAATGTCAGGGTTGGTTTCATGAAGTGGGCAAAAGCAGCGGCGTTGTTTGACATTTCAAACATCCACATATGAATTGTGCAACACCTGTGTAAACTGTACAATGTGGCTATTCTCTTAGGATTCTTTTAGGATATTTTCTCTTTGTCAAAGGAAATGTAACCACATTGTCACATGCTTGTTTAAAAGTGTATGTAAAAATCAAAACGATTGAACTGTGATATTTGCTCGATGTGTGCCTCTTGTTCTCCTTTTAGACGCTGATGACGGTGATTTAGCCGAAACGCGTTCGTCTATCATTTTTGTTCCGTGTTATTAGTCTTGAGTTTCTTTCCTATTCATGACTGTTTCTTCGCTTGGCTGTCTCTGAGTGTTTGTGTGCTTGTCTATTTTGTTTGTATTGCTTGTCTGCGTATTTTCCTTTTTGTATTTGCATTTTCTCGATCTGTCCATCTGTCTTTGTCTCAGTTCCAGTCCTTCTCTCCTCATTCCTCATATCTTCTTCCCTTTATCTATCATCTCCTCTCCTTCACCCTGTCCTCTTCTCTCTTCTCTCCTCTATACTCCCTTCTTTCCTCGTTCGCTTGCTTACTCACTCACACACTCTCACCACCCAAACTCATTAATTGTCGAAACATCACTGTCGCGTCAGTATTCCAATCCAGACATCAGCCCCCTCCCTGCTGTGTCGCCAGGTTCGCCTCTCGTCAGGACCAGGACCAGCCGGAAACGTGGCTCGCCTCCAAGTGCCCTTGTCCCACGTGCCGGTCCACGTTCTGTGTGCTGGACGTGCGCCGCGTGCTGCCCGCACGTTCATGATGTCATCCATGTATTTTGTGACGTCATTGAGGGTACTGGTGGATCTGGCGCGGCGAGGGAAGGGAAGACGTCGAGGTAAGTCGTTTGGTGCATTTCCGATGCTGTGGCTTATAGCTCGTGGTGTGCCTATTGAGGCAGGATTTCTCGTTCTCTTGACAAGAATGTGCGTGGTGGGCCAGAAGGTCCGCTCGTGCAGAGATGTGACGCCACCGCCTGTGACGGGTCTGTCGTTGCCGAGCTGGGGGACCACGTATCAACTGCGCAGCACTCTTAGCTCAAACAAAGTCTCACCGTAAACTGAGGAGTCGCTTTAAAAATCACGGACAAGTCGCGTGCCCACCGTATCCGCCAGTGTTATGACTGGCCAGTTGATAAGACAAAGTTGCCGATATGGCCAGATACCGTGGGATGGGCGGTAGATATGACACCAAGGACGTCAAGAGGTGATTTGCTGGGGGTGTGTCATGCTGACGCCGACTTTGGCTGTGCACGTGTATGTAAGACGAGGGAGTGACAGAGGGGGGGGGGGGTGACGTCGAGTGCCTCACACGAAAGTCTGAAGTCTGCGTGACTGGCGAAACGTGCGATATCTCAGAACGGGGCTGAGTATGCACAGCGCTGCTACCTGAAGTCATGGAGCGAGTTGAGTGTTGATAAACATGTGTCTATCACGTGCGCGAGAAGTGATTGCCCACACCGTCTTGCAGTTGGCATCCTTCTTAGTATCTCATATAGCGTAAGTCATGTATGATTTATTGAGAATTTTTTGTGTATTTCACGCTCCGTCAGAAGTACTCGAGCTGTTTGTTATGTCGAATGATGGCCAGTGACAGCTGATTGTGAAAGATTGGTTTGGATTCTAGAGTTTTTATGCTTGTAAACTCACATCAAATGTGGTGGTTTACAAGCACATTCATGTTGTGACGTGATAGCCATGTGCCTTGGAGCCAGTAATGCGTTAGATATTTTTTCTGTTTCTTGTTTTGTTCTTCGTTGAGCGTAACAAAATCGTCAGTTCTGTTCATTGCTGGATGCATCAATGTATCGTGCGTACCAATTTTTCGCGTAGTTGCGTAGTGTGAAGTGTTCTTTAAACAATATTACGTATATCGGTAATTAATAAATTGTCAGTAAACTTAATAGTCGTTTCATCGAGTTTTTCAAGAGTCTACGTGTCAACTCCCAGTGCCCATTGGCACTACCAATCATGTGTTGTTTTGTGCCGTCCTTTACGGGCTTGCCTACCGTGCGTTGTAAATACCTACCACAAGAAGTTGGCAATTTGACCCTATCTACCAGAAATAATAGGACCTTCTTTCGTCTCAACGGGTCTGAAGACCAAACCGTCTTCACTTTAACATGAAAGACTTTTTGAGGTCTGGTATCTTCATCTGGTCTGGTGCCGTCGATCTAGGTGCGCGGCCCTCGGACTCAAGTGGTAGCCCAGGTAATGAAGTCAGACATACCGACGCAACGTCCTGTCCTCAGACCGTTGTGACTTGTGAGGCCCCGAGGGGTTTGGGTGGTGTCCTTAGACGCCGCCATGGGTTGTCGCAGGATAGTGTGGCAGTCTAGTAATGGAAGGCAGCGTAAAACGGATGCCTTCTCCCCCTCCCTTTGCCATCGTAATATTCGTAATTACTCAGATGCCGGTGGGCGGTGTGGACCATCTGATGCCGGGAAGAGGCCCACTGAAGCCACTTAAGTCCTCTCATGGGAATCTTCAAATAAGGCGTGGGACCCGGGGCCGATCTTAGCCAGAAGACTGAAATTCCCAGCGCATAACGTTTCGCGAGGCGTTACGTTACGCGAAAAGTCTAGGCTTCACGGATTACGATGAACAAGTTTTGAAATATGTGTGGTGAGGTAGTCTTGAAGAAAGACGTCCATCTAGTACAAATATGGCTTTGTATTATGCATATTTATGCTGACACACTACACGTGAGTACATATGTAAGCGGATTTCCGCTTACATGTTATGCGAGCGGATACTGGGCCTACCAGAAGTGAAAGTGGCAACTCTAAATTCGTCCTGTGCTGCAATAATGTCCTTGGTTTGATGTCGCGTGTTTAGTGCTATTTAGTTATGATACTGATTTGTAATGACTATTTTATTATTTACTATTGTTCGGTACCAATGTTTCTTTAGTTATGTGTCATATTTCTTATCCGAAGAGTTTTAGACTTCCTGTAATGATTTTGTCCAATGATGTAGCTGCGCGCCA
Source organism: Amphibalanus amphitrite (assembly GCF_019059575.1). Lineage (NCBI taxonomy): Eukaryota > Metazoa > Arthropoda > Thecostraca > Balanomorpha > Balanidae > Amphibalanus > Amphibalanus amphitrite. The sequence goes on from NW_024882103.1 coordinate 203,793, forward strand.
CGCGAGAGCCAATCAGGTAATCGCTTATTCTGACCAATGAGAGAGCAGCCGAATTTCCGTTGAGCCCCCGTCGCGTCCAGAGCGGGAATTCGGTGCGCCGCGACATGGCGAGGATCGAGATGTGCTTGGATTGCGCCTGCTTGAACGGTGGGTTTCAACTTTCGTGATAATTACTGTTTATTTTATTTCACATTCTCTAATAACGGGTTTTGATATTTCGTGCCGGCTTTGTATGTGTCGGGATTGTGACAGTTGTTTGTCTTTTCTTTCTAGGGCGTTTCAGTTTGTTTGTTTGTCTGCTGGATACACGCTTGGTTGGCTCCGAGTTCGGCGTTTGCCTCTGACGCCAGCGGCCGGGGTTAGACGCTTACATCTGGTGGCAGCGGTGGGATGCTCTGAGCTCGACGGCCTAAGCTTGACGGCCTGCATCTGGCGTCAGTAGGATTCTCCGAGCTCGACGGCCTACACCTGGCGTCAGTATAAGATTCTCCGAGCGCGACAGCTGACTGCTCAACGTCTACACGCCGGTGAGACCTATCCAGTTCGGACTTATCCGATAGCGGGATGTGCCTGAACGTTTGTGTCACCCGATCTAAGCGATCGCCCTTTGACCATTGTTGGAGCGGGTAATCCTGCCTCGCGGTCCGAGGACTACCGGCCACTCCCGATGGAGACTGGGACGAGTGCACTCCCCCCTGTTGCGGACACGAGCACCTTCTGACCCCCCGGAGACTCAGGTGCTTCCCCCCCCCCCCTGTCGAGGACGCCGTGCGTGGTATTCTCCGGTGACAATGCGCGCACTACCCCCCCCCCCCCTTATGAAGACGCACGTGGACATTTGAAGCTGAGGTGTGCCAAACTGGGCTGACGTGGACATAAACATTTGGTGGTTGGGGATATGAGTGGTGACAAGGGTGTTTCATAAGGGTGATACTTTTCAAGGGTGATACTGTGTGTCATGTCTGTGCTTGGTTTGGGAAGGTGTGATGTTGGTTGCTGGTAAAGTGTTGCGGTCTCACTGTAACGAGGTAATACTGGCTCTACGATTTCTTTTTCCATTGTAAAACGTCCTTTCCATCGCCTTTCTCGCAGTAATTTGAGCATTTAATTTTAGCGTAACTTGTTGAATTACTTTCCGTATTAACGACTCTGCGGTTCCCCTTACATTACCGATTTTTTTTTCGTTGGAAGTGTGCCAAATTTGACATTCAGCATGGCGACGCAGTCACTATCGGTCGGTCTGCCGTCTTTCGCCGGTAAGGGCAGTGTCTCTCGTTTCATCGCGGACTTTGACACGTTTGCAGTCCTACAAGGATGGGATGACGATAAAAAAGTAGCTCTGCTGCCTCTGTGCTTGTCCGGAATTGCGAGGGACGCCTACGATGCCTTCCCGACCGAGTGCAAGAAGAAGGTAGGCGACGCGTGCAAGAGATTGGAACTGGCTTTCCCCTCCGGCGACAAAGTCGAGGCACAGGTCCAGCTCCGGTCTTTGAGACTCACAACAGATGACAGCCTTGATGCTTTTGTGGTGAAGCTTCGAGGGCTAGTCAGTCGCGCATTTCCCGACACCCGGCATACCGATCATGACCCCTTGCTGTACAATTACTTCCTCCAATCACTGCCACCGACATATCAACAAGCGCTAATAGGCGAGGGCATCCAGACGTTCGACAGTGCGGTGGCAAAGGTGAGAAACCTCTCATGCGCCGCGAAGGTGGCAGCGAGCCAGACGGTTCGGCAGGTAGCGGCCACAGACGAGACAGACCTACTTCGTCGGAAAGTTCAGGAGCTGGAATTGAAACTCTCGCGACTGGAGCGTCCGCAGGTAAGCGCTCGTTCTCCCCCAGTGTCCAGCAGCGGCCGTACTTGCTTCTGTTGTGGGAGGCCCGGTCACAACCAGGCGCGGTGTCGGCAAAGGCACCTGCCGTGTCATGTGTGTGGGACCAAAGGACACTTGGCCCGGATGTGCACGCAGCAGGTAAACCCCCAGCGGGCTGGGCCCGGCCCCGACCCCAGACCCGAGCAGCAGCGGACCCCAGTCTCAGGGTTCCAGCGGGGACCAGGTCCACATCAGTGGGATGCCAAACCACAGGACCAGCGGCCGCAGCCGTTGCAGCCGCCCCAGATGGCCCAGTCGTTGCAGCCCGAGCAGATGAGAGGACAGTCCACTTGAATGCTGACATGACATTTGACGCTGATGTGGGAGGTGTGACGTGTTCAGTGACGTTGGACACCGGCAGCAGCATTAATATCATTCACAAATCCGTTTTTGATGTGCTCCCCAAGGCCCCTCCCCTTTTCACTACGGCCACAGTGGCACACACGGTTAGCAGGGACCCCCTACCACTGATCGGTCGTACACAGATTGCCGTTAAAGTTGCTGGAGAAGTAGTGGTGGTTCCATTCTATGTTTCGGATCAGATTGACTGCACTGTTTTGTTGGGATTGGAGTTCTTTGGCGTGTGCCCGTGTGTAGTGTCCACCGCCGTCTCCGGGTTCCGATGTATTCTCACAAACTCGCGGTGCAAAACACTAAGGCACTGTCGTGCTGTGCGGCCGGGCGGAGCCTCTCGACTGCTGGCTCTGACTGGAGCCGAGCAGGGTGCGGCCGCCTCACACTCGTATTACCGGGGGCCCGATGCCGAGCCTCGGACACCCGATGCACTAGGTACTCGATACACTACACATTCCCCCCTCTCGCAAAAAAAGGGAACAGCATCACTGCGACACGTAGTAGTCCGGTCGTCTACAGACACGGTCGCTTCGCCTGGGACGCTGCACGCTCACATCGGCGGCGTCCGGCGACGGCTCGCAAGCTGTCTCGGTCGACGGGCGAGAAGCAGCGGCGAGCGAGGTCAGCGGGCCAGCGGCGTCGGCCTCGGAAGTCGTGGCGGTCGACGTGGTCTCGCCGGGCCCAGCGGGGGGAGATGCGGAGGGAGACGCCGGCGCGTATGGGAGACGGGCCAGATGGGCGGCGTTCCAGGTCCGGCCGTCAGCCAGACGGTACGTTGCGGGACCGACGCGCCCAGTGACTCGCACCGGAGACGTGAACCGACAGGACGTCTTCGAGCGGTGTCCCTGCCGTCTCACGCAGACGTAGTCGCCCTCAGTGATGCGCGGCGTCGTCACGCCACGGCGGCGGTCGTAGGACCTCTTGTTGGACTGCTGTCGGCGTCGAACTCGAGACGCCACACTGTCGGCTCCTGGTGTTGACGGCTGAATGACAGGCAGGTTCAGCCTCATCTGTCGTCCATGCAGGAGCTCTGACGGTGACTTCCCAGTTGTCGTGTGTGGGGTGGCTCGATACACCGCCAGGCTCTTGCGTACCTCGTCAATGAACGCTGCTGGTGGACAGTCTGTGATCCACGACTTGAACGTTTTGTTGAAGCGCTCTACGGCGGAGTTGCCTCTAGGCCAGTAGACGGACGATTTGGTGTGCTTCACCCCTCGGGCGGCCAGATACGCAGTGAACTCCCTGCTCGTGAACTGGGGCCCATTGTCCGTCACGATCTCGTCGGGATAGCCCTCTTTGGCCCACACAGTTGACAAGAACTTGATGACGTCTTCAGTCTCAGTCGATGACGTCAGGCAGACTTCCGCCCATTTGCTTCTGTAGTCAATCAGAGTGATGGCGTAACGGGCAGTCGCTGGTGCTCCGTTGATTGGACCAACGATATCCATTCCCAGTTTCGACCAGGCGCGGTCCGGCAGGTCGACTGGCTGCATGGGCGCAGGGCGTGCGCGCTGGGAGAGGACTGCGTCGCTGTGCTGGCAGCGCTCGCAACTTCGGCACAGCTCCTCCACCTCACGGTTGATGCCGGGCCACCACGCCAGATTCCGCAGCGCCTGTTTCATGCGGACGATTCCGTCGTGCGCGCTGTGCGCCAGCTCCAGGTATCTGCGGCGGAGCTGAACGGGCACAACAACTTGTTGGGCTCCTCTCAGGATGACGTCGTCGTTGCGCACCCACAACTCGTGTCTCATCTTGAAGTACGGCTGGACTTCAACCGGGCAGGCCTTGGCGCTGCTCGGCCAGCCGCGCTTGATCTGATGACGCAGCTGCTGCAGCTCAGGATCAGCAGCTGACGCGGTGCGGACGTCTTGCTCGGTCAGCACGCTCTCTTCATCTGTCAGAAGAGCGATCACCTCTTCTTCAGCGGAGCTGTCTTCATGCAGGTCCGCTTCTTCGGCAGGAACTGGCATCCTGGAGAGGGCGTCTGCTGCAGGAGTTAGGTTCCGGCCAGGCACGTACTGGACTGTGTACGCATACGGCAGCAGGCGTGCCTGCCAGCGCGCGATCCTCGCGCCCGCTCTCCCCGAGAAGCTGGGCGAGAGCAGTGTCTGCAGCGCCGAATGATCTCTGCGGAGAGTGAACGGACGTCCCCACAGATACAGTTTCCAGTGTTCCACGGCGAGAACAGCGCTCAGTGCTTCCAGCTCAGACACTGAGTAGCGCTGCTCGGTAGGGGTGAACGCCCGAGACCAGAACGCTACGGCGTTTTCTTCTCCATCGGAGCTCAGCTGCGTGAGTACAGCTCCAGCGCCCTTGCCGCTGCCGTCGGATGTGACGAATGTAGGCAGGCTCTGGTCGAACGGCTTCAGTGTCGGGCTTGCAGCTATCTTCAGCTTGACCTCGTTGAAAGCTCGGTTCGCTGTGTCGTCCCAGACGAACTTGGTGCCCTTCTTCAGCAGCCGGTACAGTGGACGGACGGTCTCGGCGTACCCAGGGACGAACCTGAGAAACCATCCACACATCCCCAGGAACGACTTCAGCTCCTTGGCGTTCTCCGGCGGTGGTGCGTCAGTCACGGCCTTGATCTGTGACTGCAGTGGTGTGACTCCCGACGCAGACAGCGTGAAGCCACAGAAGTCGACAGCTGCTTTGCTGAACACAGACTTCTCTCTGTTGACTGTCAAGTTGGCCTCCTTCAGTCGGGCCATGACGCGCCGAAGACGGTCGTCGTGTTCTTCCTGTGACACTCCCACGACCGCAACGTCGTCCATGTAGTGAACACATCCCGGGATGCCGTCCAGCAGGTTGTCCAGCAATCTCTGGAACGCAGATCCTGCCGAGACCAGACCAAACGGAACCCTCGTGAACCGTCGTAGGCCTCGGTGAGTCAGGAACGTGGTGAGCTGACGGGAAGCAGGCTCCAGCTCCAGCTGATGGTATGCACTCTGCAGGTCGATAACTGTGAAGATGTTGCCCTTCAGCTGGTCTTGGAGCTCCTCTGCCGTCGGCAGGGGATGAACTTCGGCGATGACCTGTCGATTCAGGTCCCTGAGATCCACGCAGATGCGCAGCTTCCCGTTCTTTTTCCTGCTGACGACCATCGGGTGAGCCCAGTCGCTGACTTCGACCGGTTCGATGACTCCTTCCTCCTGGAGTCGGTCCAGCTCGCGGCTGACCTCTTCACGAACAGCATACGGGAGACGGCGGAGCTTGTGACGCACCGGTACAGCATCAGGACGGAGAACAATCCTGTGCTGGTAGCCACGGACTGTCGTCAGTGAGCATATCTCGCCAGGGTCGGGCTGAGACGGTGGCGGTTCCGGGACTTCTGCGCTCCCAGTGACCGCCAGCTGATCGATTGCCCCACTCGCGGGGTGCAGGTTTACGTCCAACTGCTTCAGCAGGTCCAGTCCCATGACGGCTTCTTCACCGTCGGAATCTATGATGAAGAACTCTGTGTTGGCTCGCCGTCCACGGTAGGTCACCAGCGCTGGCAGCGTGCCAAGCACTTGAAGCTGGTGTCGACCAAAACCGAACAGACGAGCAAACGTTCTATTGAGACGACTGCCTTTGAAGAGACGTCTGGCGATGCCGAGTCCTAAAGCGGACACCGTGGCACCCGTGTCAACTTGCAGATTCACGGTCTGCGTGATACCTGGTACCTCCATCTGTACTTCGCACATCATCTTATCGGTATTTGGTACGGCGCAGCAGAGAACAGTCAGCTCGTGACACCTTCTGTCGTCGTTCCGTTCACCAGACCAGCAGACCACGGCAAAGTGACCCGTCCGCCCACACTGCCTGCACCTGGCCCCGGTAGCGGGACACCGACCGCGCTCATTGTGCTGGCGCCGACCGCAGCTGGGGCACGTGTCCGGTTGCAGCTGGGCAGGTCCGGGGCGACGGTCGGCTTGCAACTGGGCAGGGGCGGGGCGGCGGTCGTCTTGCCGCCGGGCGGGTCGCCAGGGCCGGCGCCCGCGGCGCTGACGAGCGTCAGATATCTGATGCAGTGACTGCGCTCCGTCGGCGGCGGGCCGCGCCGGCCCGGCCATGGCGGTCGCCTCGCGTCGGGATCGCTCGAATGCCTCGGCGATCTCCAGAACGCGGTCCAAGGTCAGGCCCTTATCCTGCAGAAAACGCTCGCGGAGAATCGGATGCACTGTTGCTTCCACGACTTGGTCACGTATCATGGCGTCTGTCATTTGTCCAAACGAGCAGTTTACTGCCAGGCGGCGCAGCGCCGCCACGTAGTCGGCCGTCGGCTCGTGCGACTCTTGCCGTCGCTGCCGGAAGAAGAACCGCTCCGCGATCACGTTGACCTGAGGTTCATAAAACTCGGCGAGCTGCCGCTCAGCCGCATGGAACTCGTCTTCGTCTTCTCTCCTCGGCTGGACCGGTAGGGTACGGTACACCCGTTGCGCCTCGGCGCCGACACAGTGCAGAAGGAGAGCCGTCTTCCTCTCCGTGCTGTAGGCCTCACCTCCCAGGGCAGTCAGGTAGTTGTGGAAACTGAAAATCCAGTCACTCCAGGGCAGTGCTGGTTTTCCTGGTCTCGCCAGGAACGGAGTTGGCGGCGACACCCCCTCGACGTTCATCGTCGGTAGTATTCAGGATCTCATCCTCGTCGCCAGATGTAGTGTCCACCGCCGTCTCCGGGTTCCGATGTATTCTCACAAACTCGCGGTGCAAAACACTAAGGCACTGTCGTGCTGTGCGGCCGGGCGGAGCCTCTCGACTGCTGGCTCTGACTGGAGCCGAGCAGGGTGCGGCCGCCTCACACTCGTATTACCGGGGGCCCGATGCCGAGCCTCGGACACCCGATGCACTAGGTACTCGATACACTACACCGTGTGTTCTGGATCTCACCAAGAGTCAGCTGATCCTCAGCTCTGCGAAAATGGTCAGAACCATCTCCGCTTCAGTCTTCTCGGTGGGTAAGGTGATTTGTCAGAGAGACATCGCGGTTCCGGCCGGACACGAGGTTTTCTTTCCAGGTTTTGTTCCAAACGTCGACTTCAGAGGGCCAGCACTGTGCGAGCCATTGCTTGAAGTCCCGGGACTCGAGTTGGTTCCTTCCATGGTGCAGGTAAACGGTCAGAGTGTTCCGTGCATTGTGAGAAACATTACAACTGAGCCGGTCACGATCCCCAAGCGTGCGGAGATCGGTAGACTGGAAGTGGGCGTGGCTGAGTTTCCAGTCCCTTCAGGTGACGCAGATCCCAATTGGCGTGAAAAGATAGACCTGTCAGACACAGACCTCAGTAAGGAGCAGAAGGAGAAGGTGACCGAGCTGCTGACCAAATATAGTGACATGTTTGATGGTCGGTTGGGCTTCACATCCGCGGTGGAGCATCACATCGACACAGGTGACAGTCCGCCGATACGTTCAGCACCCCATCGCGTCCCACCATTCCTGGAGGATAAGGTAAGGGCCGAGATACAACGCTTGGTGGATCTAGGGGTTCTGGAAGAGTCGAATGGATATTGGAGTAGTCCTGCATGCTTTGTCGCAAAGAAAGATGGACGAGTCCGGATCTGTGCTGACCTCCGAAAGGTTAACGCTGTGACTAAGATGCCTGCTTATCCTGTCCCCAGAATAGACACGATTCTAGATTCCCTGGGTGGAAATGCAATGTTCTGTGTGCTTGATCTTCGCATGTGTTACTTTCAAATCGGTGTAAGAGAAGAGGATCTTCCTAAAACGACTATCGTCACCCCGTTCGGCGCTTGGCAGCACCTTCGGCTCCCGATGGGACTCAATGGTGCCGCGGCTAGCTGCGCCCGCATGCTCGATATTGTTTTGCGCGATCTTCCCAAGGGCACGTGTCATTCCTACTTTGATGATGTTTGTTTGGGTGGTAAGACGTTCGAGGAGACACTTGAGAAGCTCGAGCTAGTTCTAGACAGGCTCCACCGAGCCGGTCTCACGATCAATCTGGAAAAGTGCTCCCTGTTCCGTTCGAGTGTCAAATTCTTGGGACATGTGGTGGATGAGAGTGGCTTGTCTCTCGACCCCGACCGTGTGAGCAAAGTGCGCGACTGGCCGATTCCGCGGACAGCCAAGCAGCTCTCCTCATTCCTAGGGCTGGCTGGTTACATGCGCAAATTTGTCAAAAATTTTGCGAGCATCTCTGCACCGCTCTTCAAGCTGTTGCAGAAAGACGTGAAGTTCCAGTGGTCAGAGGAGGCGCAGTTCTCGTTCGACCGGCTTCGCAAAGCCCTCAGTGAAGCCCCAGTGCTGACGCTGCCCGATTTCAGCCGAGACGCAGGTCCTTTTATTCTTGATTGTGATAGTTCTGACACCCAGGCGGGCGCCGTGCTGCTACAGGTTCAGGGTGGCGTGGAGAAAGTGATCGCGTATGGGAGTCAGAAGCTGTCAAAATCGCAGATGAATTACGGTACCACTCAGAAAGAACTGCTAGCGGTAGTGATCTTCGTGCAAAAGTTTTCTGCGTACCTGGAAGGTAAGGAATTTAAAGTACGGAGTGATCACGCGAGTCTCCGATGGCTGCTCAATTTCCGCAACCCGACTGGCATGCTTGCCCGCTGGTTCCAGATCTTGTCTCAGTTCCACTTCACCATCGAGTATCGCCCAGGCGCCCTCCACACAGTGCCAGACGCTCTCTCCCGCAGACCAGACGAGCAGACTGATCAGTCATGTCAGACGGACCCAGAGACTGAATACTGCTTTCAGGTAAGGTCAGACGATTGGTCGACCAGCTACATTCGCTCGGAGCAAGACAAGGATGAGGATATCGCGGAAATATCGAAGTGCGTCTCCGCGGGAACCAAGCCTAAAGCTAAGGATCTACCCCAGTCGTGTCGCAAATACTTGTCGCAGTGGTCCAGATTGCGACTGGTGGGCGGAGTTCTGTTCCGCGTGTACAGAAGAAGGCCTGGCGATTCTGATCAGCTACAGGTAGTGCTGCCCAAGAGTCTGATCTCAGGGGCGCTGACTTCTCTGCACGCCGGACCCACGGGAGGTCATTTCGCTAGTGATAAGTTGTTAGCTCAAGCTAGGTTAAGGTTCTGGTGGCCCGGCATGGCTGTAGATATAGAAAAGTTCTGTAAGTCGTGTCACCGCTGCGGCGAGCGGAACAAGCCGGTTCCCGCCCCGCGAGCGTCCCTGGGCCAGCTGCCAGCCTCATCGCCCATGGAGGTAGTAGCGTTCGACATTTTGTCTGGCCTGCCAGTGACGTCGCAGGGGCACAGACACTTGCTCGTAGTTATCGATCATTTTTCGCGATTTGTAGAGTGTATTCCGTTGAAGACACAAGAGGCGACTGAGGTAGCTCAGGCGTTTGTCAGAGAGTTTGTGTCTCGATATGGGGTACCAAAGACGATCCATTCGGATTTGGGTGGCTGCTTCACCGGGGAAGTTATGAAGCTCACGTGCCAGTTACTGGGGATAGAGCAGTCACATACCACGGCATTCCATCCGATGGGTAATTCAATCTGTGAAAGAATCAATCGTACTGTGCTTGGTATGCTGTCTAAATTCCTTGAGGATCACGAGCTTTCAGACTGGGACATCCACCTGCCCCTTTTGATGCTCGGGCTCCGCAGTCAGGTGCACCGCTCCCTCGGCGTGTCACCATACTGCGTACTTTTTGGCAGGGAGCCAAGGCTGCCCGCCGATGCCGAGTACGCCGGTCCTACACGGTGCAGGACCCGACCCATCACGGAGTATCTAGAGAGGCTGCAGACCAATCTGCGTGCTCTGCACAAAGTAGCACTAGAGAACTCGAACAGAAGTCATCAGAAGAATAAGGAGATTTATGATAGAAAGCTAAATGAGAATAGTTACCTACCTGGAGACAAAGTGTATCTGCACAAGGGAATCGTTCCGCGCGGTCAGTATTATAAGTTTTTGCGTCCTTGGAAGAGAGCAGTAGTAGTAGATCAGGTCGGTCCTCTGAACTATAGGATCAGACTAGAAGGAGCTAGGTCTACGCTCATCGTACACCACAACAGGTTGAAGCCTCGAGTGGATACCGGAGAAGGTGAGTCACCGGTGACCGCACCGACAGCGTCCGTCTCACGGGCGGACCCCGCCGCGAGACCACAGCCGGCTGTCGGGACAGCAGCAGGCTTGACCTTTCCGACAGGCCGAAGGAGGATGGATGGTGTCAGTGACAATCAGAGGGTAAGTGGTGCGCAGTGTGAAGGTAGGCCTAGTTGCCAACCAGCTGACGCCGCTAGTCTTGACGACTCAGGACCGCCGGCCCTGTCCCTGCTGAATCCGTTCGCCATATCTTTCGCCCCACAGACACCCCCAGTTCAGACAGAGACAGCGCGTGAGACACGTGAGATGCCAGAGGGAGTCGCAGAACCGATAGCAGGTTCAGCTCCGACTGGAGCAGCAGAGGTGCCGCCCGACGTGGCGAACACTCAGGTTACCGCAGATATGCGCAGTCCCGAATTGCGTAGGTCAACACGAGTAGTCATTCCTCCCGACAGGTATTCGCCGTGATTTTCCGTTGTGGGTACCTATCACACAGAGCTGCTGTGTGCTGCTGTCGTTTTTAATGTTTAATACTGGGTGAAAGGCAATGACATTGGGCGATAACTTGACTTGTGATTCCTATCGTAGTAAGAACAGCTGCAAGCGAGCCTTAGTGTTACCTCTGTACAATGGGCACCTAGGTAGTTCTCTAGCGAATGGAGAAGCGCACGAGCTGAGCTGCAATACGGAGTTATTCAGTTGAGACCGAACATGTTTAGCCGTCCAGTTAAAAAAAAAAGTTCCTTTTTCGTAGGTCGATGCGTTGTATTGTATGTGTAAATAATCGAGAAGTTTCTTCGCGTTAGGGAGGAAGGGTGTAAGCGGATTTCCGCTTACATGTTATGCGAGCGGATACTGGGCCTACCAGAAGTGAAAGTGGCAACTCTAAATTCGTCCTGTGCTGCAATAATGTCCTTGGTTTGTTGTCGCGTGTTTAGTGCTATTTAGTTATGATACTGATTTGTAATGACTATTTTATTATTTACTATTGTTCGGTACCAATGTTTCTTTAGTTATGTGTCATATTTCTTATCCGAAGAGTTTTAGACTTCCTGTAATGATTTTGTCCAATGATGTAGCTGCGCGCCACGCGAGAGCCAATCAGGTAATCGCTTATTCTGACCAATGAGAGAGCAGCCGAATTTCCGTTGAGCCCCCGTCGCGTCCAGAGCGGGAATTCGGTGCGCCGCGACATGGCGAGGATCGAGATGTGCTTGGATTGCGCCTGCTTGAACGGTGGGTTTCAACTTTCGTGATAATTACTGTTTATTTTATTTCACATTCTCTAATAACGGGTTTTGATATTTCGTGCCGGCTTTGTATGTGTCGGGATTGTGACAGTTGTTTGTCTTTTCTTTCTAGGGCGTTTCAGTTTGTTTGTTTGTCTGCTGGATACACGCTTGGTTGGCTCCGAGTTCGGCGTTTGCCTCTGACGCCAGCGGCCGGGGTTAGACGCTTACACATATCATTGTCGCCACGCTGTTCGGGTAAGAGCGATTAACTTCTCATCGTACACTCGCTCATGGCTAATCCACGATTTAGTTTTAGAATGAACCGTTCGTTTAGTTCATGCGTTTACCCTACTCTTTTATAGGTGGTAAACAGATACTATGATGACAGTTACATAACACTCGAGATGACAGTTATATTATAGGTATACATATCGTGTACATATCGTAAGGCGTAAACGACTACCATTTGCTACCGACGAAACATCTCCAGAAAGCCTCTTAGTTATTACAAGTCTGAAAACGCTGAACCATTAGCAACATCTACAAAGGGGAAGAAAAACTGGCCACAGCCATACTTAGCCTACCTATTCTATGTATCATCGCATCACGAGTCGTTATTGGTCCCGGGTCCGAATCCATATTCTGTCAGACTACCCCTGACCAACACGAGGTCCCACGTCACCCCTTCACCTCAGTTCCTGCAGTGGCCGCGCTACCAGGCTCGTCATGATGCAGCTCGGCTGACGCTGGCGGGCCGTCTCCCTCCCCTTCGAAGGCCTTGTTGACGTGCTCCAGCCATCCCACCGCACCCGGCTCAGTGGTCTTCAGCAACGCGTCGTCGGCAGTCGGTCCTTTGGAGGCGGCTGCAGCTGGTGCCGCACGAGACGGTTGAGGAAATATCAGCTTCTCCAAAGCCAGCATTGGAGACTCGAACGCCAGCGAGAACACTGTGGCGACGGTGAATATGACTGGCAGCGACCCAAGGAACTGGTACACCAGCACCAGGTGATCCAAGTATTGCGGCGATTTGCTAGTCAGCCAGTATAACAACTGTACATCGATGGATACAAGATATGACGTGTACGTGAGGCGACTAAACGGAATGAGCGCCTTCCACGACAGTATGGAGTTGACAACACCGCCATAGCCAGTGACGCAAGCGAACACCACCCATGCCAGGCAGACGCTCCAGGCAGTGCGGCTGAGCATGGGGTAGATGATGTTGGTCGTCTGGGGCGGCACGGTTGGCTGGTCGTAGAGCCCATACACGATCAAACAGGCTGTGAGCGACGAAGTCAGCCAACCGATGGCCACCAAGGGGGCGGGAAGAACGATCTTGCGACCGCGGATTTTGTGTAGAATCCAGCCCATGTAGAGGCCGACCAGGTACGGACCTATCCGTGCCCATGGCCTCTGGTAACGAAAATTTTTATTGTCGCCATCCGGCAGCGAACCAGTAGGGCCCAGGTTGTGGATAACTGTTACCATGGCATTGATGCCGCTGAAGAAGCAGAGGAGAAAGATGATCCACAGTTGTCCCAGCACAGGCCAGTGGTAGAGCGGAAGGAGCACAAGAGGCGAGAACAGGAACATTTGCATGTCGTTAGCGAGGTACCAGGTCTGACCGATACACTGTCGGTCCATGTCTACCAGGTTGTTGATGTAAAGCATGTTCTTCCACCAGTTGTCACGGCAGATTTGAGCACTGCTGACTCCATCAGATGCTCGGCTCCACCAGGGTCCTGAGCCCAGGTACATTTCCAGCGTGGCCACGCAACCGATTATGGCCATCAAGACGGGCGTGAGTCTGATGTACCGGTGAGCGTAGAACATCACTATGTTCAGCTTACCGTGCGCTCTTTCGATGTTGCGCATAGCTATGTATGCCACGAGGAGTCCGCTCAAAAAGAAAAAGGAATCTACGGATACAGTTGCATTGTCGATAGTTCCGAAAAACCAGTCGTCAAAGTACGACACTAGTTTTACCGTATTCTGGTTTTGAGCAAGTAAGCAAAGGAAATACGTGTGTCCCAGAATGACCCAAGTCATGGAGAAGAAGCGAATCCCGTGCAAGCAGCCCAAAGTTTCCTTGGTGGATGAAGTGTCTAGCAGTTTCCGTCCGTTTGTGTACACTGAGAAAGCAGTGAAGACCTTGCGAAGCGTGACAGGCATGCGTTTCACCCAAACACTAGGTGTCCAATCGGCAAACTTGGACATCAGCACGTCAAATACTGTTCCCACCAGCATAAAAAATCCGACTATCGATAGAATGGTGATCATGACGATAGCTTCCGGGGAGAGTTCGGTCTTCTGGTCTTGCGTGTAGCACATGTCATCATTGGTGTAAGCAGCAACTCCCTCGCTATTCAACGCCTGATTAAGACCAACCATTAACTCCGCACTTGAACAGCTGGAAGGTATGCAAACGCCTTCCGTGGGCCGGAACAGTGTTGGGATAGCTGGAACAAAAGGCGTTAAACCAACTCGGCTCCCTGAATATGCCGCACGCTTGTCAGAAACTTCATCTTTGTCAATGTTTGACAAAAGAACTGCGCAATACTTTCCATCAAAACTGTGCTCAGTTTTTTCTTTAGTGATGGGATTGGTTGTGGTGTAGTGCGCCGTCGTGTTCAGGCACTCATCCCAGTTTCCCATCGGGTACACGTTGCCGATCAGTACACCGTCCGGTAGCTTTCCAGTGGCGTCAAACATGCGCAGCGCCCACAGCTCAGTGAAGATGCTTTGAATATACTTCTGGCTGTCTCTGTAGCATTCGGCACTGAGCTGGGTGTTGGCGATCGGTGTTATAAGCGGTCCGAGCGTGCGGGCGACGGCCTCGTCTCGCGGTGTGGGCCCGTCACTGTGAGGGCGCCGGTGGGCGACGGCTGCTGTCTGGTAGCCGCCGTCCTCATCTTCCAGCTCTAGTGTCCTCAGCACACCTGTGAACAAACGGCGTGGGATGAGTTGCAACACTTCACAATTGCACACAATTACATGTAATGTGGACAGATCACAGAAGAGTACTACTCTGGGTCCACGGCAGTTGGAAATTACGGAGGTTACTTTGATGACCTAATATGAAGACCGACATATATCAAATTAAAAGATTAAAAGGATCCATTACTACCTACACAATACACACGTTTGACATGTCACCAAGCCGGACTAAAAGAGGTCTTATCAATCAACTGTGTCCCAATTTAGCCAGAAAAAGCAAATATGAAAATAGGAGGTAAAAATGAAATAGAAAGCTCTCCTTTCAGCTTTGGGGAAGAGGAGCTCCAACGTAGTCATATTTTAATAATAACTTTGTTGACCCTCTCCGCCCAGAGGATTGATGTCACGCCCTGTCAATATTTTTTTCACGATAGCTTGGAATGCTAAGCATTTGAGCGTTATTAACAATACCTAGGCGTTCCAAAAAAAAAAATCCTTTACAGTATATACGCTCGTAGCACGTACAGTCATGGCGGATCTGGGGAGGGGGGACATTTGGGGAAAATGGCCCCAAAGCGCCCGAAATCGACAAAACCTTGCGATTTTTCGACAATGCACCAAAAACCAAACAACTTTTATCCGGAAAAGTGTTTTTAAACTGCGTAGCAGTGCGTAAAAACTAAGAAATCAAAACCCAATGAGTTTTTGGAATTTGGAGAAACTTTCTTGGGGGTACGCTCCGTCTTCCGCAGCTTCCCAGACCGCCTTTCTGGATCCGCCAGTGTGCACGCATTCACCATAACTTAGCACACTGACTGCCTAATAAAGCCTCACCTGACTTATTGCCGGTGCCTGTCACCGCTGGTGGCTCTCCGTCCGTCTGCAGCGGAAATCCGTCGCGGTCAAACTGGCGACGGATGTGCAGCAGTCTGGGCCACAGGTTCAGGAACTCCCAGTCCCAGTCGGCGCCGACTGGGACTGTGGTCTGAGGCAGCCCGTGGTCTGAGACGGCCAGACTGGGCGTCAGGAGGGAGGCCAGCAGCATCGGTGCCAGCAGGAGCAGCAGGCTCCGAGGCCGTGCGGTGCTGGCTGCTGCCGTCATGTCTGCCGCTGCTCCCGGCACTGCCGCTAGTGACCGGGCGAGAGGCGTCACCGAGCTTTTTACACAGTTTTTATCTGTTATCACACGAGTGATAACGCAGCATGGGAGGCGGCAGAATGATATCTAGCACCTAAACACAGACAGTGACTACTAACATCAATGAATTCGTTAACCCGTTTATATATATGTTACTATATATAACCCTGTGTATTATATAGGTATGTTACTATATAAGTACGACAATTGGCGAACCCAACCCGCCGCATGGAATCATCGAACCGTTGTGAACTTGCTATCTCCGAAACCAATTGACTGCTTTAAAGGAAATAGTTCACTTTTAACAAGGGGTTTTGAACTGGAATAGCAGTTTCGTAGCTTGAGCTGAGACTAGCACAAATCAGGAGCCATTACGGCCCAACGATCACCCTAGACGAAGATTTGCAATTTCTCCGTAAAGAGTGCCCTGCAGAGGAATGAGTGCGTTGCTGAGGAATGCAGCCACGTCATCGTCAGCCAATCAGCATGCTGCTTACAGCAAATGCATCATGCGTTGGCAGGTTTGAACAGAAACTACGCAATATGATTGATTGGTCAATGCGTAAAAAGCTTTCGCGCCAAATAACACATTTGTATTTATTCAACAGACCGTCAACAGGCACTTGACCCACTAAAAGACGGAGTATATGTAGAATACCTATAGTTCATCCTACATTTAAATATTGAAAATAATTTTTTTTATAAAAGGGTTTATTTTATTTTCTGGTCATTTTAAGCACAAAAATCACAAATCCATTGCAAAAAAAACTGATGTGAGGGAAGTGAACTATTCCCTTTGAGAATGCAAACGTTAGTTGTACCGCTCTTTGCTATTTGTATTTTCGGCCTCATTTTATTACATGAAAATACATCTCACTGCCATGTTATTGGTCAATAGTGAGTGTTTTTTTTTCAGATTTGACCCAAGGTCAACGGATTAGCCTCCAGAGTGCAAAAACTCAAAATTTGATGTTTTTGTGGAAACGTTTTTTTTTTTTCTATAAGACTACAGGCTTGTATTACGCTGATTTTACCGGTATCGCGTTTGTCTCGTCGAAACGCGTCGAATGAACAATAATTGGACCTGAAAAGGTCAACTTTAACATTTGACCTCAGGTCAAGGTCACGGAAAAGGTCATGTTGAATTTCATTCGATTCATTACGGAGCGAGCGAAGCGAGCGGAGTCTTAACCCTCGCCGGACCTATTGGTTTTCTACATACGCGCCGGCCGAGGGGGGGGGCGGGTACGACCCCCCTCGCCGTTTCGCCCCTGGTGGAGCTAGCGCGTCGCGGAAAAAACGAGCGTGTGCGCCGTTACGAGACGCAGAGATTGGTACCCGATTTTAAGGTCCTAGGTCAACCAATGACCTCTGAGGTCAGGTCAAGTGTCCCAAGGTACGGTTCAGTTTTTGGTGAATAACTTCGCAAAAAACGGCCGCAGAGCGCCGATTTTGGCAGCATCGTGTTCGCCTCGCTCAGGCGCGTCGAATGATATACTTTTCGTCCGGGTCAGGTCAACTTGGGGTGTTGACCTCAGGTCAAGGTCAGGTCAGCACCCCAAGGTCACGAAGTTGGTCGAAAGAGGTCATGTCGCATATCATTCGATTCGGCAGGTCTTCCTGAGTCCATTGGTGGCTTTCCCGACTCGCTAGCTCAATTTGATCAAGAGTTATTGACGAAAAACTAATATGACCTTGATGACGTCATAAAAGACGTCACGAAAGGTCAACATTGCAAAAGTGACGCATCTAACCTTGCAAGGAGTGCATCAAATCACGATTCTGTGTGCTTGAGATAGTTGGAGATCATTCCCGGCGCCAGAATAGCAGTTTTCATTTTTCCCCATTGACTTATAATGGTGAGGTCACGAAAATGACCTGACCTCATATGACCTTTAGGAAAAATCCGAGATATACAAGTTGTGGGACTCATAATGGATATTAGATCCTGCAAGTTTCATTTCCCTGTGACATCTCCTCTGGCAGTGAGGGCGTTGCGAAGTTGCGACATCTGAAGACCGTGCAGAGGTTCACTTGTGACGTCATAGGTCAGTGACCTGACCTGACCCAAAAATGCGGTTGGTGTCAAAAGATGCGGCTTGGATCAAAGGTCAGGTATGCCAAGTTTCGGCTCTCTATCGCCAGCGTGTTCGGAGCTATCGCGAAAAAAACCCTATGGGGGGGGGCGGCACCCCCCCCCCCCTCGGCCGGCGAGGGTTAAGGCGGCCGCACACTAGGCCATTCGGCGGGCGACATTCCGCAAAAACGCAATTCCGTGGCGACATTACGCTTTCGTGGACGCCGAATCAGCTGCCGAAACGACAAAATTATCAGCCGACCGCTGCCAGCTAGCCGTCCGCGGGTAGAGTGCGCATGCGCGCGAACAGCCGCGGAGTTGCGGAAAAAGCTGGACCGGTTCAGCTTTTTCCGCGGCGACGCCGCGGACACCCGAAATTGTGGAACTTGAAACTCGCCAACTATCGATGGAGCAGCCGAGAAATAGACTTCACTTGATAAAAAATCGTAGCGGCACTTCTTTCCCCATATTAAATGGTTTTTATACACTTCATTGGTTATTCCAATAATGGGTTACCAGGGATGCGGAGCCGGAGCCGGAGTCGGAGCCGGAGCCGCCGGAGCCGGCATATTTTGCCCGGAGCCGGAGCCGGAGCCGGAGCCGTGAAACAATATAGCCCGGAGCCGGAGCCGGAGCCGGAGCCGCCAAAAAAGGGGGCGACTCCGACTCCTTTTTATTTTTTGAAGAGGAAAAAAAAATAATTGACCTAGTTCGGTTTGACAGTACAAGGCAGTAAAACATATGGTATAATGGTACTTACGTCATGGGCCATCAAGTGAATGAAAAAAGCCGAATATCCCCAGTATCCCACAGTACGCAATCAACTTCCTGTCTGCTCCTCCCCCTCCCCCCCCCCCCACGTCTACTGCATCCCCAGAACATGAGGACCGCGCGGTCATCAGGTGACGGCCATTGTTTTCAAGCCAGTGCAGTGGACTGCAACTCCCAGCACCGTCTCTTCCCACCCCCCACCCCCACCCCCACCCCCCAATGCAGCCGAGACGGGCGTCAGCTTACGATGGTTCAGTGAACTCCGATTCGCGGCGACTGCGTTTCCAATGCCATCGCTTCCTAGTCCTTTGTTCTGCCAGTTCTCTCCGAGGTGCGTTTGCGCGGGGACGCGGTGAGCCGGTCCTGGCAAAGAGTAACGCGTATAACCAATCCAATTTTTCTTCCACCCGTATTTAATTGATTGCATAGGGGATGTACTGAGTCGGAGCCGGAGCCGCCGGAGCCGGACCATTTTACTCGGAGCCGGAGCCGGAGCCGGAGCCGCCATAACATTTCACCCGGAGCCGGAGCCGGAGCCGGAGCCGATTTTTTTCTCCGGAGCCGGAGCCGGAGCCGTCTGAAATTTCCACGGCTCCGCATCCCTGTGGGTTACTATGTGCCTCTCCACCAGGCCCATGTCGTCCCCTATCTCTCTGCGTGTCCACTAACACGAATGACGTCACGCATGTGGGCGGAGCTATGGGCGGAGCCTAACGCACGCGGCAGTGCAAGCCGCCATATTTGAATTCATATTTTAATAGAATCTTGCCGATATTTTGGGTGAAGTCAATTTATATGGATAGCTTGGTGACAGTTTAGCTATACGAATAATAATTTATTATGGATGTGCGTATATTCAGCTTGGAATTGCAATTAAGGTTTCGCACCGCATAGATTCGAACTCGGGACCTTTGGAATACTGCGCGGGCACGCTAACCACTACACTACCGCGACCGCGCGGCGGCCGGCGGCAGGGAGGCTGCGGAGACATGGGGGGACATTTTACGCTTTTGTGAAAAAAGCAAAAGATTTAGCGAAAAACACGTAATAGATAACTTGCAGAAAATTGTCTGCTCTTTCAGATAAGATACTTAGGTTTGATATATCTTGTGTAGACTTCATTCAACAGTGCTTCAAAAATCGCTCATTTACATGGGGATTGAACGGGGCTTCGAGACTTGACTCCAAATGACGTCACGAGCTGACGTCACGAAAAGGTAGAATCGCCGGACGACCCTACCTGGTATATAGGGCCTTGCTCTCCACAATTGTCTTTAGGTTTCTTGCATTTGTCGACAAACACGGTTGTTTACATTAATCACGAGCTTTATTTTTTTGCAACTTCCTCCAGAAATTATGTCAAATTAATAGGAATAAGGAATAAGGAATAAGGATGGTAATGGGCTAAGGAGGCCACAGGTGGCCCATAGGACGCCCATATCTCGTCTATCTGTTACTTTTGTTACTTTGCACTTCATGTCTCATGATTCCTCGTGGTTGCCATCAGCTTGTCGAACTCCCTTTTGAACTGGATCGTGGTTTTTGCCGTGTGAACTTGTTCAGTTAGCTTGTTCCACTTGTTGATTACCCGTTGTGAGAAGGAGTGTCCTCGTTTAGAAGTTGCAAATCGGCGTTTATACAGTTTAAAAGCTGACCCTCTCTGACGATTCGGTTTAACGGTGAAAAGTTCACTGAGGTCAATTGACTGGAGTCCGTGCAGAACTTTATGAACTTGTAACATGTCACCCCTCTGTCTTCTAGCTTCCAGCGTGGTCAGGCCAAGATCCTTCAATCTCTCTTCATATGTCTTTCCTGCCATGCCGGGGACATGTCTGGTTGCAACGCGTTGGACCCTCTCTATCTTCTTTACCAGTCCTTTCTTGTGTGGTGACCAGACCTGTGGGCAGTACTCAACATGAGATCTCACATATGTTTTGAAGAGTAGATTGAACATCTTGGGCTTGAGTTTTTCAAATGTTCTTCTTATAATACCCCAACTGGCAAACGCTTTGTTGACACATTTAATCACTTGCTGCTCGAAATCCAGATTCGAATCAATCAGTACACCAAGATCATTCTGCACAGTTACATTTTCCAATGTCACTCCATTTAGTTTGTATTCTGGTCTGTTTTCCATGTCCTGTGTTCTAGCAATCCTGAGTACCTTACACTTGTTAGCGTTAAATGCCAGTTTCCAGTCTTTCGACCACTTCTCGGCAGTCTTAAGGTCGTCTTGTAGAGCCAGAATGTCGTTATTGGTCTTAATGCATCTGAATATCTTTGTATCGTCTGCAAAGACGGACACATCACTATTCATGTTCCTTGCAATGTCGTTAATATAGACCAAAAACAGACATGGACCAACCACCGATCCTTGCGGAACGCCACTCTTGACACTCTCCCACTGCGAGCTCTCGCCATAAACTACAACTCGTTGCTTCCGATCTGTCAAGAAGTCTTCTAACCAGCGAAGAACCTTGTCAGTGATCCCTACACTGAAAAAAAAGTTCACAAAGGTTTTCCTTGCTTTGGCTTTGCCAAAATCAAGACAAACGCAGAACGTATACAAGCCTAAGTCACAGCCAGTGCATGAGAAGATCGTAGTTAGTTTTTACTTTGCTTCTGGATTTCGTCCATCTTGTAGTGCAATAGTGCCGGGTTTGTTTTCGGATAATTGCTAATGACTTCGTAAAGCAGCATTATTCAAGCATTTATTATGACCTCATTGCACGTGCAGTTCTGGCAGCTACCTTCGTCATACGGCGGCCGCGCGACTAGCGTCTCCCGTCAGTTCTGGAATTGAATTCCCCGCCGACGTGCGCGTGCGCAATATCCGCCATCATCGATTTTTTGTCCTTTCGCTTCGCGGTCGCCGAGCGAGGTGCACGTGGGTTGGTGAGCAGGCTGGCGTTTGGCAATTTATAACAGGTATCCGAAGGTTGGGACTTTTCAATTAAGAACAATCACTATTCTTTAGAATTGTGATTTTCTATTGAAAATCCCAACCTGAGCTACCTCTCTAGGGGGGTGTTTAGCGTTTCTGCCGCGATTTTGGACATTTTGATTGGGGCAAAAACGGCTAGTTAGATTTTCTTGCCATTTTCAGCGTTTGGTCCCGTGTGGGGGAGCTACCTTGTGGCAAAGTTACAAAAAATATAATTGACACGTTTTGGGGTAATCGGCACGTGCATTTTCCCATAGGGTTAACATGGGGTAAAATTTAAAATTCGATTTGCGAAAAATTTCGTCAATTATATTTGCTGATATTTTTAGGATCGGATCTAGGGCTGGCACCTCAACTTTTGGTGTTAATTATTTAAAAATCATAGGATACAATTTCGGGTATTCTTGACGGACAGTTACCCCATGCTGAGCCTATGGCGATTTCGAAAAATTATTTTCAAATCAATTTTGCCAAAAATTTCCACGTTAGATTTTGAAAAAGTTCCAATATGTTGTGCACCGGGGTGTCGGCTACCACGTGGTATGGGTCAGATATGGGGCGATTGAAAAGCACGTGCCACGTGCAAACGTGTTTGATGGGGTAACCTCCGGGAAAATCCGACATTGGCCAACTGGGGGTCCTATGGCGTGGAAACCACTCCACCTAGCGACACCAAATCAACGCAGCCGGTGAGCAGATGAGTCCAGCTTGTCGCACTAGTGGTCACGTGTCGCACGTGCTATTGCATGTGCCGTGGCACGGGGTCAATTTTGGTGCTTAAATATACTAGCATTGTGAAATGCAAGGAATGGGGGAAATAGCCGTCAGGCCGTCAGTTTTTATGATAGGGTCGATCTGAAAACGGGTTTAGGCACAGATTGAAGGGGGCTAAAAAACTGCTATCTCGGATTTTTTGTAAAATGAAAAATTTAAAATTCTGGGGAAATTATATATTCGAAAGGTGAAATTTCCCTAAATTTTCCCGTTTTTCGAGTTTAGCCGTCCACTGTTCAGAGACGGTGACACCGGCCGGGGTCATCTTTTACATGCTGATGGCCACGTCGATGGGTCATCACGTGGCGTGAGCGGTGAAGCTATCAGAGGTCCGGCACGTGCCACGTGGCCACGTGTTTGAGTCGCGTACCTCCCAGATTATCGTGTGTTTGCCGATTTGTGGCCTTATAGCACGAAAACAGCACAAGCCAGGAACACTGAAATGGTGCAATCAGTGAGGAGACAAGTCCTGCTTACACCACCGGCGGTCACGTGGCACACGTGCAAATTTGGGCACCTCCTTTGCGGAGATATCTTATAGTAAAATATTCAAATGTGCATAACATTGTCAGTTTAAGTCCGATTCGGCTAGAATTTGGTGGGTGGATGAATTGTTAAGCAACAGAAACAAATGCGCCACGTTTGACTCAATGCGCCACGTTTGTCTCAAAGCGCCATTTTTGCCGCAAATCGCAGAATGTGCGTATCTTTGTCGAACATTGGACGATAAGGATGCGCTGTAATTAAGGGATGGCTGCTTAAACGGCAGATATGAATGCACCACATTTGCCGCAGAGCGCCATATTTGTCTTAATGCGTCAGTGTTTGCGTTTAACGGACGGCGGGCGTTTTTTGCGGCGGTGTTTGCGTTTTTTCCGGTGTTTGCGTTAGGCGGCGGGCGGCCGTTTTTGCGTTTTTTTGCGGTGTTTGTGTTTGGCGGCGGGCGGCCGTTTTTTTTGCGGCGTTTTGCGGTTGGCGACGGGCGGGCGGGCGTTGCGGGCGTTTTTTGCGGCGGTGTTTGCGTTTTTTGCGGTTTTTGGGTTTGGCGGCGGGCGGGCGGGCGATGCGGGTGTTTTTGCGGTGTTTGCGTTTGGCGGCGGGCGGCCGTTTTTGCGGCGGTGTGTGGCGGGCGGCCGTTTCTTTTGCGGCCTTTTGCGGTTTGCGGCGGGCGGCTTTTTGCGGCGTTTTGCGGTCGCCGGCGGCCGGCCGTTATTTGCGGTGTTGCGGTTTGCGGCGGGCGGTCGTTTTTTGCGGCGTTTCGCGGTTGGCGGCGGGCGATGCGGGCTTTTTTTTGCGGCGGCGGGGTTTGCGTTTTTTGCGGTGATCGCGTTTTGCGGCGGACGGGCGTTTTTTGGCGTTTGGCGTGCGTGCGATGCGGGCGGTTTTGATTTTTTGCTGCGTTTTTTTGAGTTTTTTTGCGGTTTTCGCGGGCGATTTTTTTTTGCGGCATTTGCGTTGGCGTTTTGGCGTCCGTTTTGCGCGTTTTGCGGTTTTGCGCGTTTTGCGGCGGGCGAGCGGTTTTTCACAATTAAAGTCCCAACCTTCGGATCCGCAGTGCTGTTCGACAAGCGCTGCCCGGGCCTATACACGGATATCCGAGGCTGCAAGACCGGTGGGAGAACAACTATCAAGGTACGTTCGCTTCATTGCTTGCCCATCATGCGTTTAAGTATGTAATCTGAAGTGACCTGTCTTGACCAGTCACAAGACGAGGCCCCGATACACTGCCGGATTCAGCCACGAATTTGTCGCCGAGGCCCGAATCACATCGCAGCAAAATTCGGTGATAAGATCGCCATGCCTCCCCTTAGCTTCGTCTCATCCTCCGCCCCCTTTCAGCGACCAGCGTCCCCCTTTCTCGTTCTCCTCTCTGTCTCCCTTCTCTATCTCCGTCTCCATCTCCATCTCCACCAGCGTCTTTGTCTTCATCACCGTCCTTGTCTCCGTCTCTCTCTCTCTCTCTCTCTCTCTCTCTCTCTCTCTCTCTCTCTCTCTCTCTCTCTCTCTCTCTCTCTCTCTCTCTCTCTCTCTCTCTCTCTCTCTCTCTCTCTCTCTCTCTCTTTTTCTTTTATTTAGTTGTGATTTAGCTGTCCTGTCTGTGTCGGCCGTCCCACGTGCCCTTTCCATTTGCAGTTTTCCCTAAATGTGTTTAATGCATGTCTCTTTTCAGATAGCGTCCCGAAGGTCATCGCCTGGACACTGGGCGACGCCCTGGATATATTCCTCAACGATGGCGATGGTCCTGGTGCTGTGGTGGCCGGCGGCACTGTCTTCATCGATGGAGTAGAGCCTAGAGGTGTCGGAAGTGACAGCGAGGGACACTCTCCTCGTATGGGCCGTGGCCCTCTTCGTCTTCTCTCTCAAATACCCCACGGGCTCTCGGTCCACCTGGCGCTATCTGTCGTATCATGTCTTGGGCGTCAGAGGCGCCCAAAGACAGAGTCAGGCAGCGCTTCCATGGTGAAGTCATGAAGCACATGCTGTTTCTTGCCGTGAGCGTGGCCCTGAAGGGTGGCGCCGGTGCGGCGGCCCGGCAAAGTACGGGTAGCCGCCGGCGTGGCATTGTTTGCAGCTAGTCAAGAGACCGCGTTTCTTTCTTCTGGCATAGAGCCAGACCGCGTAACATGGAAGGCATGATGTGGAAAACTGGTGTGATAATACTTCCTGTCATTCGTGTGTAATGAGTTCATGGAAAACTACGCTCGGAAATGTTATTTAGCGTGTTTTTTTTTAAAATAAATGATCTGGAAATGAAACTCTTATCTTTTTTAAGCTTTGGTCGAGAGCCGCAACGGAATATCGTACCTATGTGAAGTGGGTGGGAGGGGGGGGGGGGGTGAGGGAAGGGGGTTAGTACCAGGCTAGTGAATACTTGGTATTTGGGTTGGTAAGCTCGCTGTATTGACTTGGTACAGATATTGTACATCATAAGTATAAACATTGCACAGACATGATAGTGGGTTAGTTGGAGAATGCGCAACTGTTAGTTGTACCTTTGGTGGCATTGCGAAGTGTATGCTAAGCATTGGTTATTCTATTGTTTTCCAGTTGTTTCCCTTTGGTTCCTGTAATGCCTAGCACTAGTATACGCGTTGTTGTCGCTTGGTTACTGAGTGCTCGCTGGTTTTGGGTTGGTTAAATGACAAATATTTTGGAACGCAAAGTTTTCCCTTGACATGACTTCGTTTATTAGGTCGTAGTTAGTCAATATTTTTTTCAGTGTACTTCCATGAGCTTGTGGCAGAGGCGAACGTGGGGTACACTGTCAAAGGCTTTAGCAAAGTCCATGTAAATAATGTCGGTAGGTAGTTTCTGGTCCAGTGACTGGCTGCATCTGTCGACCATCTGAATCAAGTTAGTCAGACATGACCTCCCTTCGGTGAATCCATGCTGAGAAGTCGCAAGAATCTTATTTCTCTGCAGGTGTTCCATGACATTTTTCTTTACAATACGTTCCATTATCTTGCTTGGGATACAGGTGAGACTGATAGGTCTATAGTTCGAGACTTCATCCTTTGTCCCCTTCTTGTGGACTACTGTGATGTTGGCCATCTTCCACAGC
Source organism: Amphibalanus amphitrite (assembly GCF_019059575.1). Lineage (NCBI taxonomy): Eukaryota > Metazoa > Arthropoda > Thecostraca > Balanomorpha > Balanidae > Amphibalanus > Amphibalanus amphitrite. Next base: position 229,466 of record NW_024882103.1, read on the forward strand.
ATAGGGACCCTTCCAGTAAGCAGTGATCTCTGAAAAAATTTTACTCAAAGGCTCGGCTATGATTGATGCCAGTTCCTTCAACAATCTGGGGTGCAACATATCAGGGCCTGGTGACTTAAATGGTTTCAGGTTCCTCAGCATGTTGAACACATCATTTGCCCCAACATCGATAGTGGCTAGCTGTGGTTGAACCTGCTCCTGGTCCTGTAGGATCTGGTTGAAAAACTCACCCGCGTATATGTCGCTTACGTCATCCTCATTGGTAAACACGTTCTTGAAGTAGTCGCTGAAAGCACATGCTGTCATCTTGTGGTTGGTGGTGAGGCTGCCGTCAGGTAACTTGACTTCCCCTATTGGAGGTTTCACTCTTTTGGCGTTGCAGTAAGAGTAAAACAGCTTGGGGTTCTGCGAGATGTTTATGAATAACCTGTGCTCATGTTGCCGTTTCATTCTTCTGATCTTGTTTGTCACCTTTTGTCTAGTCCTGACGTATCTTGCATACAACTGCTGTCTTGATGATAGATTCAGCCTGACTGCATTCATGTAGGCATTCCACGCAAGTCGCTTCTTCTTCACAAGCTTCCTAGCCTGCTTGCTGAACCAGCCACGCTTTGATTCTGGCGATGAGGTGACCTTCTTAGGAACACACGTGTTGCGAATTTCAAGAAGGTTGTCAACAAACTTGTTGTACTGTGTGTCGCAATCATTTAAAGTCAACAGCTCTTCCCAGTTTAGTCCCCTTGCAATTTCCCGTGCCTGAGCATAGTTACCTTTGGCATAGTTCCACTTTGCACTCTGCTGCGAGCTGGTATTACATTTATTTGCTGTTCCATTCGGGAGTAGAACCCTGGCAGATAGAACCGCATGGTCACTCTTCCCCAATGGAGTCATGGTTTCCAGCTGCTCTACATTGTCCCTCCTACTGGTAATGACTAGATCTAGAAGGCTGGGTGTCTGATTTCCTCTTGTCCTGGTTGCGCATGTCACATGTTGATACAGCCCACACTGTTGCACCATATCCAGGAACTTAACAGGCGTGTTGTAGCCCTCATTCATTTTGCTCTTTGCTCTCATTTCAGTCCAGACGATTTCTGGTAGGTTAAAATCACCCAGTATAATCACTTCACTTGAAATATCAGTAGCCTTCTCAATTATATCGACAAGTTTTCTGTCGTTATCACTTGAACTGTTTGGCTTACGGTACACTGTCCCCACCAGTACTTTACTTCTCCTTCCATAGTAAATATTCAATATATAGATATTCAAATAGATATATAGATATTATAATAGATATTCAAAACTTTATTGTACAGAAATATAGCATAATCGCATTAAATAAGCAAATATTGTATTTGCTTAAATGTATTTAGTTTGCATTCGTTTATATTTATCATAAAATGTTTCACATAAAGTTCCTGAAAATACTAAGTAGAAAATCGCACCGCCGAATGGTCCTGTAAACTGCTGAAAACAAGCGGAAAGCCGCTGTAGGAATGTCGCCCGCGACATTCCGCTTTTGCGGAATCTCGCCCGCCGAATGGCCCAGTGTGCGGCCGCCTTTACGTCGGAAATTTCTGAGTATGAGCGGCCGGCCGGCCGTGGCCACGATTTTGCGACGCTTATGTATATCTCAGCAACCACTTGACCGATTTACATGCGGTAATTTTTGTAGGGTAGCTTCATTCCTTCCACCAAGTATTGGACTATTCCCGATGCATGTGGGTGACCCCTTATGCACGTGCCACGTGCAAAACGAAGAGGTGTCAGTTTTGTAATAGTTGCAATATCTCGGTAACTACTGGGCCGATTGCGCTGAAAGTTGGCATGTACATATGTAGGTAGCCACCCACTAGGCAGTGCATATCCATGTGCCACAGTGGGGGTGCTACTGCACGTGCGCACGTACAGGGGTCGATTCCAGATCTCGAGAACGGCTGAACCGATTGCGCTGAAATTTGGTACCGTAAAGTGGGGCTATTTGAGACAGTGGGGCTATTTGAGACAGTACGGCAGTGGCTTAGTAAAATTGCCGTAAAATTAACACCGTTTGATATTTTTGATAAATTTTTGCTCAAGCTGATGTGGAATTGAACAATGATATGAATGAATTCCATGGGTAGGGTTTTTGAAAATTCTGAAATTTTTTGAAAGAAATTCGGCATTAAGTGAGAAATACAGAAAAACCACAAATTAAGTTATACGAAAAGCACCCCTACCTGCAACTTAACATGGTTGAAGTTATAAAAAATTTGCAACCAAATCTACCGTAACTATCGTTTTACTTATGGGCTAATCACATTTTACATGAAGACATTATAGTTAGCGGTAGTGACAATTGTGTAACCCGATGTCTCAGAATCCCGATGATACCCACCTCGTCAAATCTCAACGTATACCGATGATTGTGATGCCAAGGCCCAAAAAACAGGTGATGTGATGCATCCTAAAGACTTATCGCCATCTGCCTAAGGTGTATCAAACGTTCGACCTGAGGAACACCGATAAATCGGCCATGGGTTCATGGTACTTTTAGCAACAAGCAATATTTACACATTGTAATTTAATACGACCATCCAGTTTGTGACCATACCTATTAGTTACCTTTATGAATAGTATGTGCAATGTGCATAGAATGTGTTTCATCAGTCACTGAAGTGGTCGGTAATCGACCCATGTCTACTCTGGTTGACCATAAGCACCATTGAAGGTTATTTATCATACATACTTACTGTTGGGTGAGCCTTCAGTATGCGTACTTGATGCAGTGCGGTAACCGGCCATTCGATACAACATGCAGTGATCTAGGAAAATCGGTTTAAAATCACAACCGTTTGACCTTTTTCTGTTATTTCTTCACAGGTTGTTGTGCAATGGAACAAACGATCATGCATATCATTCATTCAACCATTTTGAAAACTGTTTTCCCTTTTTTAATGCATTACGATGCGTTTAATGTAGTAGCGAGCGTGTCTCAAATAGCCCCACCAACTTTCAACCTATCTGTTTGACGCCGCCAGATATAAACACAACGACTTTATTTGAAAATTTCACTATCGTTTACATAGAAATAGTCCTAGATAGTCATCCTGTGATTTTTAGAGCTTAGGATCACATCATATTATGACAGCCCTAGCATAAAGTAATGCAATTTTTAGCAGACCGAAATGCTATATCCAGCGAAAAACGAAAAAAATTTGATTATAAGGGTTATATAACTGTAGTTGAAAGAAATACTTTTGCCAGAAGTATCCAAATTTAATTTCCAATCGCATGGCATTAAAAGAATTATCCCTAGCTTGACCAATTTTCTTCAATTTCCTTGCAACTAAAACTGTCTCAAATAGCCCCACACTATGGGGCTATTTGAAACAGGCTTCACTAAGAAAAATAACTTTATTTATGGTTACTAGCTGAACCAAAATTGACTTATCTGAAAGCGGTTACCGAGAACTACGTTTTTGCAATTTACATGGTATAGGAAATATCAACCGTTTTGAAGGGAGAGGCCAAAAACAGTAAAATCCGTTTCAAATAGCCCCACTTTACGGTACCTATATAGTTAGGGATCGGTTAATGGGGTGCCGTGCAAAAGTCAGTTGGGACCCATCTTGCACGTGCACTGCACACGTGCAGGGTGCCGCTTCCAGATCTTGAGAACGGCTGGGCCGATTGTGCTCAAATTTGGCACATCGCTAGTGACCGGTTAGTAGGGTGCCGTGCACAAGTCAGTTGGAGGTACCCCTCGAAATTTCGCACGTGCAAGGCCCACCCTCCCGCTCGCTCCGTTAGTCGCCCCTAGAGGCGTTATGGTATTGTTAAGTTGAAATGGTGTGGAGACGTTTCATGACCTGAGATGACCCGTCAGGGGGATAAAAGGGGTCACAAGTACAATTGTACGGCTCAGTGTGTCATGTTCAACTGTGTCCCGATGTGTGAGGGTGTTTTCGGCCAAAAGAAGAGAATTTCATCTTCACCCATTGACTTATAATGGAGAGGTCCCAAAATTGACCTGACTTTAGGTCACCATTATTAAAATTCCGAGAGACGCAAATTGTTGGTACTGATTTCCTCATGCAATAGCCTGAGTTTCAAACTGCTGGGATATTAACTGTAGGAATGACTAAATCAAAAGTGTTTTTTTTTTCTAAGAGGCATGGCCACTTAACTTGACCTGGTGACCTGAGCTTATGTGACCTGGGGGCAAAAATTATACACGTGATGCGAAATTGATGGACCATAAGCTATACAAAGCTGTCTTCTTTTTAGCAAAAAGTTGGCAGGTGTGGCCAAAAATGTCCCCTCCCCCCCCCCCCCCACACACACACACAGTCGCGGGTGAATGTTGATTTCGAACTGATAAATAAACTTATTAGAAATACTCATTCCCTTGTTAAGTTTTACCTATTTTTACTTGTAAATATGACGAAATTGTAGATATTGACGAAATTCTCCTCCGCCGGAAAGCTTTTTGCCATCGTTCTGCTAAGGGGTTTTGTCATAGTTGGTCATTGAGAGCCGGTCCCTCACGGGTTTTCGCGATTGCTTGGAATGCGCTGGCCATAGGAAGCTGATAGGTGACATGCCTGGCCACATTTTATGACACCAACTGTATTTTTCGGTCAAGTCAAGTCACTGACCTTTGACGTCATAAGCGAACATCTGCATGGTCATAAAATGCTGCAACTTTGCAGTGCCCTTCTTGATCCAGGGGATCATTCACTGGAGATTCGGTAACCTCCTGAGTCCTCAAAGTTGCATATACCAGATTTTTCCTAAGTGTCACCTGAGTTCGGTAACGTGTTTTCTGATGCTTCTCCGTTTCATTGTTGACCTTACGTGACATCATATACGACTTTTTAATCGATTTGGATCAATCAATTTTGACTATCATATGCAGCTTCCCTGAAGTCATCTGAACTATTTACAAATAATTTCCTATCAAACTGACCAAGCAAGTCGTGACAAGCCACCAATGGACTCAGGAAGACCGGCTAAATCAAATTATATGTGACATCATGAAATTATTCGACTAAATTCGTGACCGTGAGGTTGTGACCTGATCTTGACCTGAGGGCTGAGGCTGACACCCAAAATTAGACATTTCCTTACAATAAATAGGGGAGACCCGGGAGGTATGGGCCCCCTGGAGGTATGGGCCATCGCAGTTTTGAAGAAGTGTTGCGTGTTTTTACACATTTGACGGCGTTAACTGGTAGCAGCCATTCCATTATACAACCCACGTGATTTTCAAAATCTTCCTCAATCTTCTTTGGCAATGAGCGGTGATAAACTGTTTTTGCCCTCTTCGAGTTAAATACGGTACATACAGAAAATTCATGATAAATTTGAACCAGGCTCGTTTTATGATGTCAGACCATCGCTAACATAAAGTTTAAAGTATGGAAATTATGACTGGATAGACAATTTGAAGCTTTCTAGCAAGATTATGAGCTGAGATGCTACGAACATTCTGGCGTCCTAACCGGGAGGTTCGGACCACCCACCCCGTTGATCCTAAATAAATAAAAAAAAATGCTTTCATTGAATGTCCCAGTCAATAGGTTTTAGTTTTGTCGCGCAAGGTCGAAAATTTAGTTTCAAATTTCATTCGAACAGAAAAAAATATTATTCATCTTATTTCATGGTGCATGATTGAGTTAACCAAAATACATATGTGCCCAAGTGACCTTCATGAAGTAAGCTGTTGGCTGCTTATGCGGTCCCTGGGCTCTAAGAGAGATCAAGGTAGATAACAGCAACGAGTATTGTTCTCATTATCGAGAAAAGAATATGCAACATGGCGTCGGCCCATACCTCCCGAGCCATGGCCCATACCTCCCGGTGTATTTTGATGGATCGAAAAAGCACATGATGTATTGAAAGTTATTTCGAGACAAAATAGTTGATCCCCGATGCCTAATATCAGGCACACGTTGCAAGCGGAAGGCAATTTCACGTACACAGAGTGAAAAACCGGGTCTAGCCACTGCCCACTGGAAGAAAATTGTCTTTTCACAAAACCGGCCCATACCTCCCGGGTCTCCCCTATATATTTTTCGACGCGCCCAGTCATAACAAATACGATGGTGCCAAAATTGGGGCTCCTGAATCATTATAAGTAATCGATAAATAAAAACCGAACCCCTGCCTTGGGGCGTTTGACCTGAAATTAGAGGTCAGTGATTGGTCTGAGAGGTTGAAGTCGGGTGTCATTCGCTGCATCTCAAGATGGCTCACGTGCTCGTTTTTTCTGCAAAAGGCAAATTTCCTTAAAATTTGTGATGACCTCTAGATGACCTCAGGTCAACCGAATTTTCAAAACTGGGATCAATGATCGCACTCAGTGAGCTAAGCATATCTTGCAAGTTTGAATCAAATCAATGAAGAACTCTAGTTTTCATGAACAAAATAGTGCATTGTTAGTGCTATTCTGACAATGTACCGGTTTTTGTGACATTGTGACCTGACCTCAGGTCACTGGAACCTAAAACTCCCAGATCAAGTGACAAATAGATGCCCCAAGTCGTGTCTGAAATTTGGTAGCGCTATCTGCCATAGCACTCACGCTATCAACGAAAAACTCTGGCATTCAGTTGGCGCTAAACTAGTCCAAATTTGTCCTGACCTTGTACCGGTTTTTTGTGACCTAGTGACCTGACCCGAAAAGACTGAGACCTGAAATTTTCAGGATAGGTGCTAAAAGCTTGCCACAGAGGGTATGCCAAATTTGGCCCCTCGCCGGGCGAGGGTTAAGGGAGAAACGGCGAGCGACGTCAACCAACTACATAGGAAAAGGTGAGAGAATTATTCCAACAAATGAATCTTTCTCTCCCCAAGGCTCACTCGGCCGGGGCATTTGTAGAGGACTGATAGTCCCGAGACTTGGGGAGCCTGCTCAGTGCTCACTGCTCAGTGGATTTGAGTGGAATATGCACTGTGCGTGTGTGAAGGGTGGAAAGATTAGGTAACGAAAATGGATGGAGCCAACTCATTAGGAGACTGCTTTTAAAGTTCTGACCAATTAAAAAAACATAATTCTATGATCGGTGCACCACTGCTTGGTATGAATCTGTGTCTCAGTCCATATAGAAAATCTGGGTTTGGTGTCACTTTCAAAGGGACACTTTTGGTAACGTTGGTGAAGTGTGTAGGGTGGGTATATGAACCCATCTGTCGGGTCGCCCCTTCCAATGAGTGGCACTTGGCAGAAAAAGCTCTTTATGAAGTGGGCCCGGGTCGCTAAACCGGTCTGCTATAATGCCGTCATCTTTATCACCTGTTCCGTAAAGACTAGCCGCACTTCTAAGGCGTCATCTATAGACAGCTCACGTTCACAAAATCGTACCTAGACGGCGCTAGTGCTGGGTATTGTCTACCCACAGCCGATCGCCCGATCTCCTATCGAGGGATTCGAGGGATTGACTCTGGAAGTTTTACGGAACGAGCTCGATGACTATTCCGGGAATGCTAACGGACCGTATGCTCACAGCTGTTCGTATCGGGCGTATCACTTTTTGGCGCGTTTTGCACAAATTGTTCTGATACAACTTGTCCGGCTCACCCTAATCGCCCTAGTCCCTAACCTATAAGGTAGGGTGGGTGGGGCAAAGCGCCCACCCTAACTTTCCAGCCTCAGTATTTCATTATCTTACAAATTTGAAGAGCAGCACTCGTTGCTTAAAATGGAAGCCGAAAAAGAGTATAAAAGTGTTGTAAAACGACACTCTTTTCAGAGGTTTGAGTCGAAGTGGGGCACTGTCGCGAACATTGTTTCAGGAACAGGGCCCTAAAACTAACGGCATATTCTTCCCGGAACCTTCTCCCATCCTACCCACAAGTCTACGTGCATGCGAGGCATCCCGGTCGTCGTGGGCCTCCGGCTGGGGCCCGGCGGCTGGCGCGGCGTTGCGACTGTCACCCGGTAGCTTCTCGGTCCTGCCCGCTCGTCGTGGGGGTGCCCGGTGGTGCTGCCGCCCGCTCCGCCGGCAGTGCCTTCGCTCTTTTTTTCTTGCTATTTTTCTTCTTCTTTTTGTTTCTATTATATATGGCGTTTTTCGTTTCCTGCGATACCTGTTAGAGTTGGCTGGAGCTGCCGGGAGCGCGCGAGGGGCACGAGTGTGCGACGTGCTGTGGCCTGTTACGTACATGTGTTTGTGTATGGTTGTCGTGACTCGTGTGAATTATGAAATAAATTGAGAAAAAGAAAAAAATTGAAGAGCAGTCAGGTAGCTGCTCTTCAAATTTGATCTAGGTAATGATCTAGGTAATGATAATGATAGGTAATGATCTAATAGCTTATTACCTTAGCTTTCTTCGAATAACGCATCAGAAACGTGTGGCATGCACAGTTTTTGAGATATGCCGTCCGATTTGAGAGGACTACAGTTCGGGCGTTTTGCCCCACCCGTGGGGCATAATGCCCATATGAGTGGGGCATAACGCCCAGTCCTGAACGTTTCATCACAATTTTGATACTCTGGCAAAATAATGTAGCATTCATCCATTCCTCATTGCGTTAGACCTCCACTAGACAGATTGCATCATTAAAAACATCTTAACCCTCGCCCGCACATGGGGGGGGGGGGTGGTTGCCACCCCCCAGATAGTCTTTCTGCTCTGCACTCAACATTTTTAGAGCTAGAAGGCTGATTTTTCGTATACCTGCTCCTCTATCCTTTCTTGATGTCCACTGAAAATTTCATGTTTCTGTGGTTTTTGGTTTCGGAGATATGACCTTGTTTTTCAGGTCATGTCATGACCCAAATGGCCAATTCTCAACATCTTGCGTTGGCTATGGGCCTTGTGAGCTTTTAACACCTTGATTTCGGCCTTTTATACCAATCCTACCTCCCACCTATCATGAAACATGTTGTTCGACGATGTACAGAGGTCAAGGTCAGGGTCAAGGTCAACCTAGGTCATCTAAGATAATTGCGTTTTAGGCAAGCTGAATTTACTTTTTTTAAATTTTTTGACTACATTTTTGGTAAAAGCTTCTCAGATCATGATTTCATGTAATATGGACACATAAACAATCGGTGCACACATCAGTATAAACACAGACACACACAGACATACAAACACATATTATTGACCTTGACCTAACTTGACCTGAGATGACCTCAGCAGCAAAAACCTGGTCGGGTAGTGTGACAAAGAGGTTCTAGCTGGCTTGGCACCAGAAAACGGCATCGTCATCGGTATATGACAAGCAGCGCGCTTGATATCCAACGGTGACCTAAAACAGCAACATTTTTTAGTTTGACCTGACCTGGAAGGTCAATGACTGACCTGAGAAGGTAAAACTGGGTATCATTGGATTCGTCTCTTCCCAAAGAATCTTTTTGGTCCTTACCGCTAAGCTCTATCTCCAACAGGAACGAAATGGCGCGGGGGGTGGCAACCCCTCCCCCCATGTGCGTTCTAGGATGGGAAAATGGCATGTGCGGGCGAGGGTTAAACACTGCTGTCGCCACCCCAGCCCTTATTCAGTCAACGCAGCTCACTGCCTTGAGGAGCAGAGATCAAGTCTTGCAAATAAATCGTTCTAGGACAATCCTAACCAGCAAATTTAATATTTAAGAACAATCCTGAGCATTAGAATCGTACCCGTCCTCACTTTGAGCCCAAAATGCTCGCAATTGCCCGTGCTGTATAATTCCCATTGGCCCATGATGGGCGCTTTGCCCCACACCAAAGTGGACGTATTACCGCAACAGCATATTCAAAACAAAATTTACCAAAATTAAGCCTGTCACAATGGTGTTGCAAGCAAATAAATGCTCAAGCCTCAAAGCATAACTTCAATCTGCAGGTTCGAAATAGCTAAATTGTATTGCCTTCTTCAATCTCTATCACTTATCAGACAAAAATTTAGCACTAATAAAGTCTGTACGAGTCTCGTAATTCGTTAAAAAACGTCAGAAATATACCAATTTTTATCTTACATCCAGAAAATCCCACTTATGGAACCAAAAAAAGGGAGTACAAGCAGATTCTTGCGTGTTCTTGAAAATGGCTGTCAAGAATTCTTGGAAAAGTCGAGCATTTCACAAAAAAAGACAGGTGGGCTTTTTATCTATTATTATCAAGTGTATTATCAAGTATCAAGTAGTATTATCAAGTGTAGAAAGTTTAGTTCATTCACCCGGTGAAGTGGCGCGCAACTTACGCTATGACTTATGCTGTCATGACAAATTAATAATGCGTCACTCGTAAAACCGAGTAGCCCATAAAAGGCTCTCGTGCCCCGATTGACGACAAATGCTATTTTTGCCCAGCCGAACATGAGTCACTCCTACACGTCAGCTAGGCTAACTACGTGAAACGTATTGCCTCTTCTAATGCAGATAAGGGATATCAGAGCCTGTGACGTATGGTGCAATGCTCTTGAGTCAAGAGCATTGCACCATACGTCACAGCAAGCTCGTGCATGTAGGTATGCGTAAAAAATTGTGCTCAGCCTATGCAGCGAAAGCACTGTTCACTTAATAACCTGAATTTTCATGCCCTGCAGTGGTGGAGGATGAATAGAACACCCATTCTAACTCCGCTCAGACCGCGCATAGCAACACGCGGGATAGGCGACGTAAACCTTCGCCCAAGTTGGGAGAGAGGGGGCATATGTTACCATGTACTGTCGCGTTTTTTGCGTTTGAATAAAAAAAAAAACTGGGGCGCGTAGCGCCGCGACGCTTGGGGTAGCTTTTTGAACATCAATTTTGGACAATTGTGAAATTTTGGACCCCAGGTCATGTCAGGTCTGGTCACCAGGTCAAGTTAACTGACCAAGCCTAAAAAAGTTTGCAATCATGTCCAGCCTGCAGTATTTGTCAGAGAGGTTTTGAACTTTGTGGATTGGATGATGTTATGGGCACCTATAATTTGTATACCTATCTCGGATTTTATATCCTAAGATCAGGACAGTGGCGTGACCTTTCCATTACAAGTCAATGGAGAAAAATGAAAATGCCTCTAGATCCGTGTGTACGCATAGGAACAGTCCAAATATTTCAGAATCACAATGATTTGGACTACCCGTGACGACCAAGGTGTCTTTTTTGCTGATAGCCTCTAGAAAGGTCATCCGAGGTCATTTGAGGCTCCAAACAGATTTTTGTCAATAACTCTCGATTGGAAAGAGATAGAACGCTGAGGATGGCTTCATTGTGTTTGTCTTCTCGAGACGCATCGAAGGATGTGCAATGTGCAACATGACCTATTTGGGTCACCACGTGACCTTGACCTGAGGTCGAAATTTGACCTTGACCTTTCCAGGTAAAAAATATATGTTTCGAAGCGACTAAAGGAAAGAAACACGATAGTGCCATTGCCAATTATTCATCTTTGCTGGTTCAAAAGTTATTCGTTAAAAAGTTTTATCCAAAAACAGCGGTTTTCACAATATTTGTCCTATGGAGGCTTAACCGTTGACCTGAGGTCAATTTTGATGATACCTTATCAAAAGCAGAGTTCAAAAGCTATCGATTGCTTTTCCATGCCTTTTCTAGCTAACATAGTTACTGAGATAACGGCATGTTTTCTGAAAAATGTAATGACATTTGGCAAATTTTGACCTTTGATGACCTCTGGTGACCCCAATATTGCTCTAAGATGAAAATGGCCGAAATACTTTCAAACGCACCGTTAGGCGGCACGGGCGGACATCGATAGCAGCGCCTCTATCGGTCACTAGGGAAAGCTTGGCTGTAGGCGACGAAATACCGGCTGAGTTGTCACACGTTGAATAGGTTTATAGACATCCGTCTTGTGAAAAAGTTGAACTTTTGCCTTCAATATTTCTACAGGCAATTTTAGAAGTGTCTTCACATAGATTACAAAACCATTTAGATTATTCTATTCACTTCAAGCCTTTCCTATTGTTCTTGACGAGATGCGGGAACTATTTCTAATTAGTGTTTTTAGCTTAGTAAAAGAACATATTATGCAAACGATGAAAAAAGCATAAATGAAAGATTTTATATGCAATTTTCTCTAACAATTAATGGTAAATTATCTACATATCAAGGAAAAGATGCATGCTAACTGATAATTTAAAGTTCTTGGGGCCAGTTGTTTTCCTCTTTTCTTACGTCGCCCCAATGGCCGCGAATACACTAGTGATAACGCCTATCGCGCATTGAGAGCTATCGACTGCTTTTTACCGCGTCTTTCTAGCCCTCTTAAGAGGTGGGTGGTAACATATGACCCCCCCCCCCCCCCACTATGGCGAAGTTGGCTGAGACCGCCACTGGGCCGTGGGTTAAGGCGGCGGCGTTTGAAAGAGCGTAAAAAATCATATAAAATCTGCTCCGGTCATTTCTGAGGTGATGTCACCACAGTTTATGCAAGGTTAACCCGCGCCCCGCTGGGGGGGGGGCAGAATCTGCCCCCCTCCCGTTTTTCGCCAATAACTTCTAAACGCGTAACGCCAGCAACGTCAAACTTTCAGTACCTTATTATACATCAATTTGACACGTTCCCTGAAAATTTGAGCGAAATCCGTCGGAAATTTTTTGAGAAATTGACGTTTTAGTGACGTCATGTTCGCCATTTTCGCCTCAAAAACGGTAAAATTTCAAACGCCGCTAACATCTTCATTTTTTAAGGAATCAAGACGTAACAAAAAAGGTTATACGTGATGCTACTTTGTCTATCAAATGGCTATCTCGGTTTTTGAAAATTTTGGATTTTGGCCCAATTTTTTTTTCAAAAAACTGACTTTTTTGGGAAAATAACTATAAAATCCAAAATTTTGAGTTTATCGAAAAAACCGGAATATATGTCAGAGAAGTGGTCTATGTGCACCTACATACCAATTTTTAGAAGAATCGGTTCAAAAATGTGGGAGTTATTCAAAATTTTATGACGTCACGACATACAAAAATTTTGAAAAATGATTTTTTTTTGGAAGTTCTAGACCTCGTACGGGAACAAAAATAGCACCATTCGATTCGCCGTGAAAAACTGCATCAGATAGACACCTTTTTAGGCCTTAACAACCAACTTCAAAATTTGACCTCACTTGACCTGACCTTGACCTGACCTCGACCTGAAATTCATCCAGAAGTGGTCCATATCACTTATTGATTGTGCCTTTTGAGTTCTATGAGTAAAATGACCCATAAAACATGTGTCGCACATGCCCTTTCCTATATTTTGTTTTTGGTGACCTGACCTGACCTGACCTGACCTTGACCTTGACCTTTGAATGACATTGTATGCAACGAATATTGTTTTGGTAGTCTAAGGACACGTTTTGGGCAATCAGGCACAGTCCATTCTTCGGCAACTACGGTGCAAGGCCGATACTGTAGAAGCTTGCATTTTGTACCCTTGACCTGACCTTGACCTGACCTCTGACCTACTTAAGCAAAAAATTTTGGGCTCTTAAGATCCGCCTTGTTAAGAGCTTTCGATTGCCGTTTTCCCCGTCTTTCTACGACCATCGGTTCGGAAGTTAGACAGGGGGGGGGGGCAGAATCTGCCCCCCCCCCCCCAGCAGGGCGCGTATGGCTGAATAGCCCAGCGGGGCGCGGGTTAAATTTAGAATATTTGACAATATCAACAAATCAGAGCATTGCTCAAATAAGCATTGAGCATTCAAATAAGCATTCAAATAAGCAAATAAGCTCAAATAAGCATTAGGGCTACAGAGCCACTAACTAGAAATGGCACCCGGTAGCTCTTTTTAATTCCTTCCGCCACGTGTCTTCAGATTTGATGTAAGGTCAACGGGCAAAGGGCAAAGACTCCGAAGTGCAGCACTTCAAAATTGATGTTTTGAGGAAAACGCGGTTTCCCACAAAAACTAATTAAAGCTTACTAAGTCATTGCTTTTACGGTCAACACGTACCCCTCGTCGAGACATGTCGAATAAACTATTATTTGACATTACCCGGCAGGCGGTGGGCCTCCCGGTCACCTTCCGCGCGGTGGGGGGGGGGGAGGGGGGCATTTTTTGCCCCCCCCCGTATCTCCGAAACTACCAGACGGATCCGTAAAATTCAAACGGCGTTCGATAGCCCTGTCAAATTTGTTGAAAAAAAAATCAAATTTCATTGACCTCAAGGTCACTGATGACGTCACAGGTCAGGTCAAAGATAAAATGTTTCACCGTTCACGGGTCTTCTTGGGAATGCACTATAACACCGAGTAAAACGCTTTTTGTCGAAAATCAGCGATAGGGCGTCAGTTGACTAGTATAGTACACATGATGCTATTAGAGGTCACTGATAATACCAGGTTAGGTCACAGGTCAGGTCACCAAAGGTCAGCACATGGACCCAACTTTACTAAGGTTGTGCGATGCATGTTTTATGGCCAATTTTTCATTTCCAACTCTATGGTGTTGGTTATAAGGCCATCAGGTACGGTTTAGGTCACTTTCTGGTGGAGGTCAGGTCAAGGTCAGGTAAAAATGGTCAAATTTCAAAGTTGATAGTTTTGCACAAAATTGGTATTGATTCGATGCAACTCGTCACGGGGAGCCTAATGGTGGTCTTTGTTTTGCGCCACGAGGTCTAGAGTGGCTAAAAATTGAGTTTGAAACGTCATCGTCATCAATTTTGAACAGTTTTTCGCTATAACTTGGCCAAAACAGAGGTATCGATCTCAAATTTGATATGTGCATGAAAAGCGATAGGGACGATCACATATATTTCTTTTGTTGAAGTTCAAAAAACTTTTGGATTTTTTGGCTGTTAAATTCAAAAACTCCATTTTTTATTTTTGGGGGTCAAAATCCAAAAAAATTGAAAATCCGAGATAGCAGTCTTGTAGCCCTGTTAATTCTACACCTTTTATGTCCTAAATATTTTTCTGTATCTCTAAAGCTGTAGGCCTGACAGCTCTTTCCGCGAAACCTTTTTTTGGGTCGAAAATGGCAGAAATGGCGTCACTCCGACGGCATTAGCGGCCAACCTATCATCATAGCCTTTAGAAAAATGTTGGTCACAATGAGCAATAGCTGTTCACGGGAGGGTACTGAAATTTTGGTGACGATCGGCGAAGCAGTTCTGGAGATATCGAAAAACTAAAGGGGGGCAAAAAAATCCCCCCTCCCCCACCGCCTGGAAGGTTAACCCTCGGTCGTATGCGGGAGGGGGTCGAACGGACCCCCTCCTTTCGGTTTTTCGCAAATAACTCGCGCAAAAAGCGGCCGATCGCGACGAACTTTTCAGTACCCTCGTGTTAATCAATTTTACACTTACCCTTAAAATTTCATGACCCTGACCCAAATGACCATTGACCTGTGACCTACTTTTCGAGACCATGTTTGGCCGGAATCGCGATTCGGCGTATGTGGGCTCGCATAAGCCGCGCGTTTGCAGTCTTTTCGTGGTTTCATGCCTTCAAACATGATATATAATGTAGCTCCCATGCATTAGGGTGGGTGTCAAGGTCACCTGAAAGTCAGGCCAGGTCATTGGCCTATGATGACCTCGCTTTTATTTTTCGAGTTTTACATGTTTCCATGCTAGTTTTTTTAGCGGAATTCAAATTTAGCAACCATATGAACATTTACGAAGTAGTTTTGGTGCCTTCGTAACGTATCATGTTACGAAGCTGTCGGAGGTGGTTGACACCTAACAGGTCCGACGTTCTAACAGGTCCCAATTTTCCCGACTTTTGGGTCATTGGACCTGGAAGGTCAACCGATGACCTAGGACCTAGGACCTTGTTAGCGACAGAGGGCTCTCTGTCGACCTTGGAAGGTCCTTTTACCTCCCTGTTCCCTGTTCGTCTCTTGGGCTCAATGGGCCCTCTGGTTGTCTCAGAGGGCCTCTAGTTGCCTCCAAGGGGCTTTCTTAGCATCATATGGTTCCTGGTGACCTAGAAAAGGTCCTTTTTAGCTTGAACAAAGCTTGTTGATAAGTGGCCAAACGGGCCCTCGAAGCCATTTTGATTTTTCAAATAGAAAACATAGAAAATATGCACCAGGGGGATGCCAGGATCCAGAAGATCCCCCTTGGATGCGCCACTGATGTGTTGCCGTAGGCATTCCGTATCTGAGGCTGGCCCTGGTCGCATAAAGTATACATTCTTGGGCCAGCGTCACACGTCATAACTTTACGGACCCAAGAAACAAAAACCACACGCCAATGTAACGGAGACCTGTTACCATGTAGCTACGATAACTTCTTTCAGAAAAGCTCATTATTACTACCGAAGGAATGCTCGATGAATGTTTGTGAAATGAAGACAGCATCTGAACTTTAAATTTACATGAGAAAAAAAGAGCCGAAGCTTAACAATGCCTAAATTTTATCACATTTGATGGAAGCTCCATCAGCCCTAATGTCTATTCCCAGAACAAGCGCGTGCGAACGAAGATAACGAAGGTACCAACAAGTGCTGCGAGATATCGCGCTGTCTCCTCCCATACTGCGTTATGATAACAGAAAAAAAACTGTGTAAAAAGCGCGGTGACGCCTCTCGCCCGGTCACTAGCGGCAGTGCCGGGAGCAGCGGCAGACATGACGGCAGCAGCCAGCACCGCACGGCCTCGGAGCCTGCTGCTCCTGCTGGCACCACTGCTGCTGGCCTCCCTCCTGACGCCCAGTCTGGCCGTCTCAGACCACGGGGTACCTCAGACCACAGTCCCAGTCGGCGCCGACTGGGACTGGGAGTTCCTGAACCTGTGGCCCAGACTGCTGCACATCCGTCGCCAGTTTGACCGCGACGGATTTCCGCTGCAGACGGACGGAGAGCCACCAGCGGTGACAGGCACCGGCAATAAGTCAGGTGAGGCTTCATTAGGCAGTTTGTGTGCTGATATTTTAGTCAGTGAGTCGGTGCGGCTTGAGAATAAGTCAGGTGGGATTTTAATAGCCAGTTACTTAATGCTGAGTCGTGCTCAGTACATTTTTATTTTTTAACACGCGCACCGACGGGGGGGCGGATATCAGCCCCCCCCCCTGAGGTTTTTCGCGAATAGCGGGAAAACCGCGTACGCGCCGCGAAATTTGGTACGACTATTCTCTCATCAATTTTACACATGGTGTGCAAGTTTGAACCTCCTAACTTTTAAGGTCAGGTCACCAGGTCACTTTGAATGACCCAACCTCAAGTCACTTTTTTGCAACTTTGTCACCGTGCCAGAGCTACAGTAGATGTCGGAGGCCTTTGAAAGTCGCAGGATGTTATAAGGTCATCAATAGCTACAATTTGTATATCTCGGAATTTTGATGTCGGTGACCTAAGGTCAGGTCAATTTCGCGACCTCCCCATTTTAAGTCAATGGGGGAAAAATCAACTTCCTGTTTTTACCACTAAAACGGGTCGGAATGGCCCCATATACCATACATGACTTCATATACGATCAACCTTCACTACCTTGAGGTCAGTTTTGCTGTTGGGCAGCTGTAAGGTCATGTGACGTCATCAAAGGTTACCAAAGGTTTTTTGCCAATAACTCCGTACAGGAACAAGATACAGCCGCGCGGATGGGATGGTCTCATTGTGTTCAGCTCGTCAAGACGCATCGAATGATATACATGATGACCTCGAGGTCACGTGACCTGAGGTTAATCTTTGACCTTGACCTTTCGAGGTCAACATACATATCATTCGATGCGGATTGACGAGAGGATCACGATGATGCTCTTAGTTTGTTCCGATCTTGACTAATTCGAAAGTTATTCGAGAAAAACTCTCCATATCTAGCGCCGCCATTTTGACTTTTTGACCCCTGTGACGTCATATTTGACCTGACCTGAAAATGACCTTTGTAAAAATTGTAGACCTTGTCCGTGCGTATCCGATGCCGTTTACCGCTTGTCGCTATCTTGCTTCGTTCTTGAGATCTCAGGGGGGCGTTCATCCCCCCCCCCCGTCAGTACGAAGTTGGCGCAGACCCCCGTCGGTGCGAGTGTTAAAGGAAACATTCCACAACTTTCTAGCTTGAGCTGCAACTAACACAAGGGCTTTTACGGCCCAGCGATCACCCTAGGCAAAGATAGTCCATTTTTCGTTCCGAAATCATTCTCTTACAAAGGAATTTTTTACTTGCGGAAGAATGCCAGGAATGCAGCCGCCTGTGGTCGAGACCAGCCTCAGCCAATCAGAGCGCAGTTGATTTGAACTAGGGAAAATAATTGATCAAAGCGTAATAAGCTTCTGCTGTAAGTTGTAACGCTATCTTGCCTCTTTTAAAGATGGAAATAATTATTTGAAAATATTTGAAATTCCTTTCTACAAATAGTTAATATTTTGTTTTCTTATCATTTTAAGCATAAACAATAATAAAACTCTTGCAAAAAAACTGATTCAAGGAGGGTGGCATATTTCCTCCATTCATGCAATTTGTATTAGAGTCCAGACGTTGCACACAAAAACCAACGGCACTGTCGTGTTTTGATCGAATGTTTGTGTTCGACAGCTAAAAGCACTTAAATAAAATTGCGTTTTCAATTTGAAATAAATCTGAGTTCCCGCACGTTCTTGCAAAAGCTTTGTAAATCAGTTCCGGATGTACAGTTTTATTCAGTACATATGTAACTTAACGGTGTAGTTTCATTTCTAAGCCAAGTTCCTTACTGGAATTTTTAAGAAGGCTGGATGTCGAGTTACGAAATGGGTAAGTGTTGGTTTGACCTGAGACAAGAAATTTCCTGTTACTTGTCCGTACTGTAAGAATCATCCCATGCCGTTTGTTCACAGGTGTGCTGAGGACACTAGAGCTGGAAGATGAGGACGGCGGCTACCAGACAGCAGCCGTCGCCCACCGGCGCCCTCACAGTGACGGGCCCACACCGCGAGACGAGGCCGTCGCCCGCACGCTCGGACCGCTTATAACACCGATCGCCAACACCCAGCTCAGTGCCGAATGCTACAGAGACAGCCAGAAGTATATCCAAAGCATCTTCACTGAGCTGTGGGCGCTGCGCATGTTTGACGCTACTGGAAAGCTACCGGACGGTGTACTGATCGGCAACGTGTTTCCGTGGGGAAACTGGGATGAGTGTCTGAACACGACGGCGCACTACACCACAACCAATCCCATCACTAAAGAAAAAACTGAGCACAGTTTTGCTGGGAAATATTGTACAGTATATCTTTTCAAAATTACAAAAGAACAACTTTCTGACAGACCTTCAGCACCTTCAAGAGGTCGCGTCGGCTTAGCACCTCTTATTCCACTCATTCAAACACCGTTCCAGCCCACGGTAGGCGTTTGCATACCTTCTAGTTGTTCAAGTACGGAGCTGATGATTGGCCTTAATGGGGCATTGATTAGCCAGGGAGTTGCTGCTTACATCAATGATGACATGTGCTACACGCAAGACCAGAAGACTGAACTCTCCCCGGAAGCTATCGTCATGATAACCATTCTATCGATAGTCGGATTTTTTATGTTGGTGGGAACAGTATTTGACGTGCTGATGTCCAAGTTTGCCGATTGGACACCTAGTGTTTGGGTGAAACGCATGCCTGTCACGCTTCGCAAGGTCTTCACTGCTTTCTCAGTGTACACAAACGGACGGAAACTGCTAGACACTTCATCCACCAAGGAAACCTTGGGCTGCTTGCACGGGATTCGCTTCTTCTCCATGACGTGGGTCATTCTGGGACACACGTACTTCTTCTGTGTGTTTTTTGAACATCAGAATACCTTAAAGCTGTACACGTACTACGGAGATTGGTTTTTCCAAACTATTGGCAATGCCACGGTATCCGTTGACTCCTTTTTCTTTCTGAGCGGACTCCTCGTGGCATACATAGCCATGCGCAACATCGAAAGAGCGCACGGTAAGCTGAACATAGTGATGTACTACGTTCACCGGTACATCAGACTCACGCCAGTCATGATGGCCATAATCGGTTGCGTGGCCACGCTGGAAATGTATCTAGGTTCAGGACCCTGGTGGAGCTTTGCGTCTTCCGAAGACAGTGGTGCTCAACTCTGCCGTGAGAACTGGTGGAAAAACATGCTTTACATCAACAACCTGGTAGACATGAACCGACAGTGTATCAGTCAGACCTGGTACCTCGCTAACGACATGCAAATGTTCCTGTTCTCGCCTCTTGTGCTCCTTCCGCTCTACCATTGGCCTGTGTTTGGACAACTGTGGATCATCTTTCTCGTCTGCTTCTTCACTGGCATCAATGCCATGGTAACAGCTATCCACAAGCTGGGCCCTAGTAGTTCGCTGCCGGGTGGCGACGATTTAAATCTTCGCTACATGAAGCCCTGGACGCGGGCAGGTCCTTACCTGGTCGGACTCTACATGGGCTGGATTCTACACAAAATCCGCGGCCGCAAGATCGTTCTTCCGGCGCCCGTGGTGGCCATCGGTTGGCTGACTTCGTCGCTCACAGCCTGTCTGATCGTGTATGGGCTCTACGGCCAGCCGGCTGTGCCGCCCCAGACGACCAACATCATCTACCCCATGCTCAACCGCACTGCCTGGAGCGTCTGCCTGGCCTGGGTGGTGTTCGCTTGTGTCACTGGCTACGGCGGTGTTGTCAACTCCATACTGTCGTGGAAGGCGCTCATTCCGCTCAGCCGCCTCACATACACGTCATACCTCGTCTCCATAGACGTGCAGGTCGTCTACTGGCTGGGTAACAAGGCGCCGCAATACTTGGATCACCTGGTGATCGTGTACCAGTTCCTTGGGTCGTTGCCAGTCATATTCACCGTCGCCACAATGTTCTCGCTGGCGTTCGAGTCTCCAATGCTGGCTTTGGAGAAGTTGATATTTCCTCAACCGTCTCAAGCGGCACCAGCTGCAGCCGCCTCCAAAGGACCGACTGCCGACGACGCGCTGCTGAAGACCACTGAGCCGGGACCGGTGAGAGGGCTGGAGCACGTCAACAAGGCCTTCGAAGGGGAGGGAGACGGCCCGCCAGCGTCAGCCGAGCTGCATCATGACGAGCCTGGTACCGCGGCCACTGCAGGAACTGAGGTGAAGGGGTGATGTTGGACCTCGTGTTGGTTAGAGTTAATTACAGGCAAGAGTAAGGCAAATATTTTAAGGTTCAGTGGTCGTGTATCAGGCTTCTGGCCTTTGTCTGACAGAATATGGATTAGGACCAATAGAG
The DNA here is from genome assembly GCF_019059575.1 of Amphibalanus amphitrite. Classification (NCBI taxonomy): domain Eukaryota; kingdom Metazoa; phylum Arthropoda; class Thecostraca; order Balanomorpha; family Balanidae; genus Amphibalanus; species Amphibalanus amphitrite. Next base: position 250,514 of record NW_024882103.1, read on the forward strand.
ACAGAGAACTTATATTGTGATTATTGCATAGGATACGTGTGGCTGTGTCCAATTTTCATGTACTGACGTACCGTTTAGTCCAACGGCTTCAAGAATGGCTAGAGGCTTTCTGGAGATTGCTTTCGTTAGCATGGTCGCTTTACGGTAGACGTTCCTTGTGCACTTGTAATCTTGAGCGTTGCCATAGCTGGAGAGAAATACAACAATGACTTATTATGATATCATCAAGGTGAAAATAAATACTAAACTGAACTTGTAAATAACTCGAGATTTAGTTCTGAACGTCCAGCGGATGTGCAGTGGAAACTGTGGTGTAGGTGATGACAATGTACACTGTATAGGGTGTCCCAAAAGTTAAGGTTATCATTTGTTTTGATCACATCTCCGAAAATGTGCGATGGATAGAAATAAAAAAGATATCATATGAAGGGACAGTTTGTAAAATTTGATTGTGATACAACCTTGGCCGGCCGAGGGGGAGGGTGAGTGCCCCCTCCCTAGATTTTTTCGCGATAGCTCGGAACACGCCAGAGATAGAAAGCTGAAACCTGGCATGACCTGGTGACCTGGCAGACCTGGTGAATCGAATGATATGCGATATGACCTCTTTCAACCAACTTCGCGACTTGATAGGCTCTGACCTGACCTTGGTCCGAGGAGGTTAGCACTTTAAGTTGACCTCAGCCGAACAAAAAGTAGTTAGAATATGTCTGAAAAGTAGGTACTGCCGTCTGCCTATGCCTTGCTCTCCAATTTTAGAAAATTCAGTTAAAATGTAGGAGGCATTCAAATTTTAATGACGTCAAGAGGCAACAAAGAAAAAAGTATTTTTGAAGCTCTACATAGAGCTCGAACGCGAGCGGGAGCGAAAATTGAACCATTGGATCCGTTGTAAAATAAACAGAATCAGCTATACAACTTAAAGGGTTTTAACCCTCGCCGGCCGAGGAGGGGGGCCGGTGCCGCCGCCCCCTCCCACCCCCCCACCCCCCCAAGGGGTTTTCGCGATAGCACTCAACACACTGGTGATAGAGAACTGAAACTTGGCATACCTGACTTGTGATCCAAGCCACATCTTGTGACACAAACCTGCATTTTTAGGTCAGGTCAAGTCACTGTTCTGTGACAGCACAAGTGAACCTCTGCACGGTCTTCAGAGGTCGCAACTTCGCAACCCCCTGAGTACCAGAGGAGCTTTCACAGGGAGATGAAACTTTCGGGATGCAGCATCCTCGAGAGGTGTCACAACTTGTATATCTCGGAGTTTTCCTAAACGTCACATGAGGTCAGGTCGGTCACTTAACCTCACCATCATACTCGTAAGTCTGGGGAAACATGAAAACTGCTATTTTAGCGCCGGGAACGATCTCAAAATATTTCAAGCAGTAAGCGCAAGGAATCGTGAAATCCTGCACTCCTTGCAAGTTCCGATGCTTCACTGTTGCATTGTTGACCTTGCGTGACGTCATTTATGACGTCACTTGGGTCACAACAGTTTTCGTCAATAACTCCCGATCAAATTGAGATAGCGAGTAGGGAAAGCCACCAATGGACTCAGGAAGACCTGCCGAATCTAATGGTATGCGAAATACTCTCCTTCGATCAACTTCGTGGCCTGGGGGGCGCTCACCTGACCTTGTGACCCGAGGTCAAGACCTCAAGTTGACCTCACCCAAACAAAATGCATACCATTCGACGCGCCTGAGCGAGGGGAACACGATGATGCCAGTCACGACTCTGCGACCGTTTTTTTTTTTTGCGAAATTATCTATGAAAAACTGAACCCGTGCCCTCGGTCACCTGGCCTGACCTCAGAGGTCACCGGTTGACCTGAGGCCTTAAAATCGGGTACTAGTCGCTGCGTCTCGTAACGGCGCACATGCTCGTTTTCCGAAACGCTCTAGCTCCATCAGGGACGAAACGGCGAAGGGGGTCGCACCAACCCCCCTCGGCCGGTGCGTATGTAGAAAACCAACAGGTCCGGCGAGGGTTAACTCTCGCCACCATCAGTTCGTCGCCAACCCTTCCAACCATCGGTTCGTAAGTTAGACGGAGGCAGAATCCCTCCCTCCCGGGAATGCGTATGGCTGAATATTATAAGGCAGGTCGGCTCCAACTCCGACCCAGACTCCTGCTCCGGGTCACTGTTTCAAAATAGGGTCAACGCTCCGACACCTTTTGTGGTAGCCAGCTGAAATTATCAGTAAAGTAATGGACTCTCCTTTCCGGTATCGAATATATTCGAATGCATTTGTAATAATTTGTTTATTATTTACATCATCATCCATGTAGCCATAGCGCCATTAAAGAAACAACATTGCAATTGAAATGAGTAATAACTGACTGAAGGGCACTACGGAAAGTCAAGTTTCGAAGTGAACTATTTGGGGTCAGACGTTGCCCAGGGGTCATTGTATACCACGGTCCAATAGCTGATGGATATCGCCGATGAATCCAAAGGTCAAGGTGATGTGTGCCTCTTACCTTTATCAGATGAGACGATTATAGTTTACGCAGCTGAAGTTGATAGGGGTGACTCATGGTCAGCATAGATAATATCAGACGTCAATCGAAGCACTAGAACCTTTTTCAGAGATCACGTGTAAAGATGTTGTTATGTCATATGTGTGACCTTTGAAAGGCCTTCACATTCACAAATCAATTTATCATGACGCTATGAACACATGAGCTGTATGTAATAATGCATTATATGCTTTGGTAATTGTCCTCAACAGCTCGCTCATTAAACTATGCATTATATTACTCCTCGCCATATACATTCTACGTCCGTTGTCTAAGGCCTGCCGCAAATATTTATAAAAATGAAACGGTGGTGATAGCCTGTCTCTTAAAGGGACCCTCCCACCTTCAAAAAAGTTAATGAATTGGCATGAAAGTGATGTCGCTCGGTTCAGAAAGTGCAAAAACGAATATCTACCAAATTTCATCGAAAAATATTCACCGGTTTTCAAGATATTAGACATCTACTTTTGTTTACTTTTTGGGATCTCCGCTGTTCCTAGCGACTTTATTTGAAAGTGCGGCATTTGTTGCGCGCAAAGCAGCATATACCACCGCGTGCTATAAAACGTTTTAGTCAAACATTTAACGGACGTTCGAAAGCCTGATGACGTCATCAGATTTCCGTAATGGTTAAGAGATAGGGACCACGCTGGTCCCACCCTGCAAGTAAAGGGAAGAAATTTCTTGAACACCATAAAGCTGCGGGGGTTGCGACCAGGATAAATGGTGGTTTCTGAGCCTGGCCGCAAACTTGGCTATCTCAACTCAAAACTAATGTTGAGGTGGGAGGGTCCCTTTAATATCTCAACCTTTCCCCATGCATCGTGAAAATCCCGGGGGCTCAAAGTCGTGGACACCAGTAGCCTTTCTCATAAAGCTTTGTCTAGTAAAAAGTAATAGTAAAAAGCACGATTTTACTGTTGACCAGTAAAATTTTGTTTCATAAAGCAAAAATTACTTTTACCTGGAGTTGCAAATTTACTAGGTTACTATAGCGCAGTTTTACTGGTGACCAGTAGGAAGATCCTGGGTTGTGTGTTATCCATGACAGATATATATAAAAAAAACGACAATGTATTCAAATACACAATTAAAAAACAGAGCTTTCGGTAACAAATACCTTGATCACTGTGTGTATGCTAAAATGAAGGAATATTTTCAAATATTTCAAAAGGCAAATTGACTTCATCGCACGGGATACAGTTCAGGGACTACCTATTACTAGACGAACAGCACCAGACGCTAAAGGAATGAACCCACTCCTAGTATTAAATGTTTCGCGTGAGATGATATGAGCGGCTTCGATGATTTTGCGTTTTCGTTTTGTCATGTTCTTTCCTAAGATATGCGTCCCATCCCAGTCAGGCAGATGGTTACACTTTTCAATGTGAAGTACGATCGCATTCGATGTGCGATGGAACCTGACGTCATTCTTGTGCTCCTTTACCCTTACATCTACCCCCCTCCCCGTTTCCCCCACGTAACTTTGTCCACACCCCTTACATGGAATTTCATACACAACACTTTTCGCATTCGCTTCGGAATCATGTTTCGTTTTACGTCGTTCGATCAGTTCGCCTATCTTCTTTCCAGAACTGATCGCCACGTTCACACCTCCCTTCTGTAGAGTTCGTGATATTTCGTTGGCTTCTTTCGAGTTCGGAATCGTTATCCATCTTTTCGACTTTGGCCTCGCTTCCCTCTGAGACCTGTTTCTTATCTTCTTGGCCGTTTCTTTTTGTCTGATCAAAAATCCTTTTGGGTACTTTGGGTGCTGTTCGTCTAGTAATAGGTAGTCCCTGAACTGTATCCCGTGCGATGAAGTCAATTTGCCTTTTGAAATATTTGAAAATATTCCTTCATTTTAGCATACACACAGTGATCAAGGTATTTGTTACCGAAAGCTCTGTTTTTTAATTGTGTATTTGAATACATTGTCGTTTTTTTTTATATAATCCTGGGTTGTGTTTCATAAAAGCACGTGCCGTAGTAAAAAAGTCGAATGACGTTTGCTTTCGTTCTGTCAATAGGGTTGGGACCTATCTGCATGCTCTGTATGTTTTGGTAAAATAAAAAAGCTCAGAATTTTTAATGATTTAATTTAAAATCACTTTGTTATAAAAATGCCTAGTTAGTTCAGAAATTAATTATTTGTGGCTGAAAACAACTTGCTTCTGATTGGTCCGGCTAATCATGACGTCACATGTAGGTATATAACTGTCTGTATATTTGGCGCAGTTGAGACATACATTTTCTATGTATTTTCCTATGGTAAATCGGAGTGATTGGTCGTGTTTTCAGTGTCTCTTTATTTTGCGCTGGTATTGCGTGGCTAAGAAGTTTTATCAAGAATGGCATATACTAAAATGTTCCTTTAATAATGGAGCTTCAATATCTGTGAGTTTTATTGGCAAGCGAAAACTGATTTCGCTGTTATTTTATCTGGAAATTACTCATTTTTTTAGGTCAATATTCAAAATATTTTACGGGAACAAGTTGGCACTTTTCTTGATTTTTGCACTCAAATCGCGTGCGATTTAACTGTATTGGAACTTGCAAAGAAGCTTGGTGATTAATTAACTGTGTTGTTATGGCACTGTTTGCAAAGCATGGATAATGAAACTCTGCCAAAGACTTAGCTACATAGCAATGCCTCAAGTAATACGCAGGAGGGACAGAATTCAGAGTCCGATCGAGAAGAATCGGTGCAAATGCTACGAAGACCAGGCAGCTCTGATACAATAGCTAGTCGTCTCACTACTCTCACTCCATTAGACCAGCTGATTCCTGACAGCACCGACTCGGATGCAAAGATGGAGCTCATCTTCCAAGCCAGAAACCAGTTCTTTGATGGAAGATGTGATGCTGCTTCTGTCTCTGCTTTGTTGGCCACTTTGGACGGGGCGGAGCTCCGCTCCTTGCGTGAGCGGTTATTCGCCTGTCATCCAGAAATAGTTCCTTCGTTTGCTGGCCGTTCCCTGATTAGGTGCAATACGGGGAGCTGTAATCAGGGAAGTAACTTTCCATATGAAAGGGGTGCAGGTGCACCCCCGTCCCCCATCCACTAGAAGTGCACCCCCATAGGATAAGCGGCGCCCCACACGCCGCCCCACACGATTAGCTCTAGAGCAGATGGCGAGGGTGATTTCTCGGCTACATTCCATCTCGGCGTCGTGATGCTTGTGGGCTTGGAAAGCGTCCAGTCGTAGGTATGTAGGGTAGTGTAGGGGTAGGGTTGAGTTCAATAAGGTCCTTACATTTGAAAGGTTTGAACAACCCGCAATCAGCACAACATACCACAAGTTAAATAAAAAACTACCAAACTCCGCCCAACTAATATTAATAAACATTACAGCCAAACTAATGGCCTAAATAAAGATATATCTCAAATCCTAACAGTAATCGCGGGTGATGGCGCCATGAGTTGCTACTTGCTATTATCCAAAACAGATGCAAATAAACATGTTTGTATGTCCTATGTATGTTTGTTTTGAAAACGTTGCAGCGGCGCTGGGAACTGCAGTCTTAGATCTGGGTATGTTTGGCATCTGCAACTCTTCATATACACATTAACCCTATTTCGGACGGGGAGACCTTTCAGGATTTTCTTGTACAATTGCCAAACGCCGCGAGACATTCAGCTCATATTTGGTGACTTTTCCTAAATGCTCATTGCGCACATCTCAGCAAAAAAAAAAATGCCGGGTCAGGTCAGGTCAGGTAACCAGAGCGGGTTTGTTGAACCCACCTCAGAAAAGTTTGCAAACACGTCAGAGCTTGAGTTTTTCACGAAGTTATTTCCTCTCAGGTATTGACGAAGTGTCATTTTTAATCTTCCTCAGGTAAATGATAGTAATTCGTATTCGTTTCGGGCTACACTGAGGTAAAAAATTGTAAAAATTGTAACAATTTTTTACCTCAGTGTAGCCCGAAACGAATACGAATTACTATTTCCTCTCATCAAGTCTTCAAAACAGTACCTGCAGCATGTGTCGTTTGTATATCTCAGAATTTTTGATCTGTGACCTGAGGTTAGGTCAGAGTCGTGACCTTTACATTGCAAGCCTATGGAAAAGTATTGAAATGCGACCTGTACCTCGAGTAAACGAGTCAAAACCACCCAATTCTTTAAGAATTATGACAAATTATCTTATCTGTAATGATCCAGGTGCCATTTACTGACAGGGACACCGGAGAGGGTTATCTGAGCCGAGATCATGTGAGGTGATGTCTACCATACATCAATGCTCACAATACTTACAATATTGACAATGCTTTTGCTTACAACACTTACAATACTTACGATGAGACCAGCAAGCACTCTGCCGTTACAGTTCTAACTTCTGTTTCGAAAAACGACGTTACACACATTCGCTGCCAGCATAACATGTATTGTTTGACAGGAACAAAATACAATTGACATCTGAACCCCAAACGGACCGCCATCCACTCAAATTTTATAACCCTGACCGGTCAGGGGGCGAATGGAGGTCATTTCCTGGGCATTACACTCAGCCCTTGCACAAAATATCTCACCTCACAGTGATCATTACAACAATAGCACCGACTTGATAGTGGATTTCAAAGTACTTGCATCAGCTCTTCCTGCTATTGCAGACGATCATCTCCTCAGGGTAATGTTGTTTGGGACATGAACGAAGATCGTTTTCGGAGTTTCATAAGTGCTACTGCAACAGCCTGGCACAAAACAGGACTTGTACGCTCTTCTCTGCACTTTGCCCTTCAGTATATCACAAAAGAATTGTTTAGAATCCATCTTACGCTTCTTTCACAGTCTCCCTTGTCACCGTAGGGCGTAGATAGATTGCTGTTGCTGGTAAGTTAAGGCACGGTAGATAGAAATTACCTCGATTCTCAACGCCTTAAGTTATTTTCATAAAAAAGAACAAATAAATGATCAATAAGATGACAGGAATGTAAACATTTTAATCGTAAAGTAGTCCAAATATTGGAATGAGCTTTTGCTTTTCAGCATCCTCCGATTCATCATCTTTATCATTTGAAAATTCGAGGTACATAAAATGTTTATCACGCGCTCATGTTAAGTGGGAATATAGTACACGGCAGACACATCAATTTTTGACACTGAACATTTCATCCGTAAATGTTTTAGCATAATTTAAAGTTAAAAACAGCGCGAATGGCAGAGTGAAGCAAACAACATCTTTCACCCATTGATATAACATGTAATCTGTGGTGCGCCAGATGCGCCATTATTTGTCAACCGCAGAAGGTGACATGTGACGTAACAGCATCAAGAGCATCTTTTTCAAGAACTTTTCAAAACAAGTTTCCTATCTTTCTTCCCCCATTTCTCTCAGCTTATTGATTTATGAGGCAATGGTATGCACCATAAATTCTGTGAAAATAGTTTGATCATTTTCATGCATTCTTAAAAAATCGAGTTCCCAACCCCATTTCACCGAATTTCACCCTTGCTCTACCTTGCAGTAAAACAGCTTAGGAGTTTTGCTTTTAGCTTTAATTGTACTTTATGTCTTAATGCATGCCCTGAGTTTTCGGCATAAGCCTTTATTGACAAATAACAAACTTCATTTTTTCTTTAAAAACATCTATTGTTGCTAAAACCTCACGATAAATCACATGAAAAGTTGGCTCTCCATCCTGGCAAACTGAACGAGGTCAAGCGTATTTCTAGCAAGCTAATGTGAAGTGGAGATATGTTCAAAACGTTCAAAATGTGAACTGCGATGGATTTTCATTGAAGGAGAGACATTAATTGAAAAAGGACAAGACACACGGACAACGGGCTATCACTGAAACATAATAAAGGAAGACCCAGTAACCGAAGCATTTTCGATGTCGGCATAGAATAAACCTATAGAGCCTTGGAATAAACGCAAGTCCAACATTATCCTACTACTTGAACCTGAACCTGAAGTGAAAGAAACGTAATTGGTCTTGTGAGTACAAAACAAATACGACGCTGAATACTTTGTGGGTGCTGAACACTTAGATGCAACTTGAAGCAAAATAGCGCTCACCGCCGTGACCATTGATGGTTCAAGGGGCACGTTGGAGTATTTGTCCCCCTCTGCAGCGCCCAAAGGTACGAACTTACGCATTTTTCCTCGCATTGAGAGGGAAATCAACAACTTTTATAAGAAGTTGATTTAAACAGCACAAATAGGCATAATCACAATACGAGAAATTTTTGAAAAAGCAAAAATGAAGCACATTATTGGGGAGCATGCCTCCCCCAGCATATCAAATAACTTCTGGATCTTCTAATGACTTTACCGGTTGGTCGGACGGAGTCATGCATTACATCAGTGATGCCATCCACTGGGGCTATTGTGTGCGACGTTCTCGTATGCCCACCTACAAGCAGCGTTGTAGGTAAGTGACGGTCAGCTACGAGCGGGATCTGCCGGCTATCGAAGTCATGTGCCTAACCGTGCACACTGCACAGTGTGAAGGAGAAGGCCGACGAGCAAATAGCAACTTTGACCGCGGCGCGGGAGCGCCCGTACGAGCTCATATTGGGCCGTACTGGCGGCACGTGGGAGATCTGTTTTCTCGCCAATGTGTTGTAGATACGTAAGTGTCTGTGTGCGGTTGTGGCTTGTGCGTTTGTAATCTTTGATATAACCATGTGAATATGTAGCTACAACAAAATACATGCAACTGAAATGTGATGGGCATTTTTTAAAGCCACGTACAGATTTGGTACGGACTAGGCTAGCCGAGGCAGGGAAATCCAACCCAGGGAAAGTCATAGTCCAATCCAGTGCCCGGGTCTGGGGGTGTTTCCCTTTCCTTTGCATTGCTCTGTAAATGAAGCAGCTACCGAAAATGAAATTTTAGTGACCAGACGAAAGGTCGCAACAAAATAAATCTCCACATTAAAAATTGAGCTCTAGCCAATTTAGGTCAAAATTCAAAGCCAACTTGATTGCAGGATCCTTAACTTAATGGCAAGAAGCGCACGGAATGCTGAAATATTTTAAAAGTGGGTGTGCCGTGGGGGCCTGCTTTAAAAACTCTGACCCCCTTCCATCGAAAACAATATCTAGTTGCGTCAGCTATCTCTAAATCGCATGATTCATCAAACATTCGCCGGTTCCTTCATGGCATAAACCGATGTTATTTGATAGCTCGTCAATTATCGATACGTGGATGCTGGTCCCGTGCCGATCATTGGTCTAGCTACCAAGATATATAGCCAGAACTGCAACGGTGTCTACCGCATTTCGACGGTCAAAATAAAATTAAAAAGATATCTTCCACACGGAGGTCCCATGACTCGTTTTCAAGCGTTACTGAGCTTCGGAATCTTACTCTTTTACTAATTACTTTTCACTATTGTTTATGAGACAGAGGGCAACAGTGATTAGTAAACTTGAAATCACTATTCTACTATACACCAGTTATAGTAAAAAATGTTTATGAGAAAGGCTACAGGTCGAACTTGCCTGTAAGCATTCGTACGAACTCACTGCGTACCCTATAGCTGCATTGATTAACCCGCGCACCGACGGGGGTCTGCGCCAACTTCGTACCGACGGGGGGGGGGGGGGGCGGATGACCGCCCCCCCCCTGAGATCTCGAGAACGAAGCAAGATAGCGACAAGCGGTAAACGGCAAGGGATACGCACGGACAAGGTCTACAATTTTTACACAGGTCATTTTCAGGTCAGGTCAAAGATGACGTCACAGGGGTCAAAAAAGTCAAAATGGCGGCGTTAGGTATAGGGAGAGTTTTTCTCGAATAACTTTCGAACTAGTCAATATAGGAACAAACTAAGGGCATCATCGTGATCCTCTCGTCAATCCGCGTCGAATGATATATATGTTGACCTCGAAAGGTCAAGGTCAAAGGTTGACCTCAGGTCACGTGACCTCGAGGTCATCATGTATATCATTCGCTGCGCCTTGACGAGCTGAACACAATGAGACCATCCGCGCGGCTGTATCTTGTTCCTGTACGGAGTTATTGTCAAAAAACCGCTGGTGACCTTTGATGACGTCACATGACCTTACAGCTGCCCAACAGCAAAACAGACCTCAAGTTAGTGAAGGTTGATCGTATATGAGGTCATGTATGGTTTATGGGGCCATTCCGACCCGTTTTAGTGGTAAAAACAGGGAGTTGATTTTTCCCCCATTGACTTATAATGGGGAGGTCGAGAAATTGACCTGACCTTAGGTCATTGATATCAAAATTCCGGGACAAACAACTTGTAGCTACTATTGACCTTATAACATCCTGCGATTTTCAAAGGCTTCCGACATCTACTGTAGCTCTGGCACGGTGACAAAGTTGCAAAAAAGTAACTTGAGGTTGGGTCATTCAAAGTGACCTGGTGACCTGACCTTAAACTTAGGAGGTTCAAACTTGCACAACATGTGTAAAATTGATAAGAAAATAGTCGTACCAAATTTCACGGCGCTACGCGCCGCGGTTTTTCCGCTATTTGCGAAAAACCTCAGGGGGGCGGATATCCGCCCCCCCCGTCGGTGCGCGTGTTAAATTGTGAAACAATGCGTTTAGTTTAGAGATTAATGAAGTCTACATGATTTATGTAGCTATGTATCTCGGATTTCGATGCCAGTCAGTGGCTTATCGGGAATTAACCCGCGCCCCACTGGGGTCTGTGTATAACACGCCCTACTGGGGGGGGGGGGGCTATTCATAGCCCCCCTCCTAACTCCGAAACTACTGGGCCGATCGTCAAAATTCAAACGGCGTCTGATAGCCCCGGAAAAACTGTCGAGCGAAACCTAATTTCATTGACCTCAAGGTCACCGATGACGTCACAGGTCAGGTCAAAGTAAAAATTATTAGCACTTTGGCTTGTTCACATTTTGGGCTCTGGCCGCCGTCTTACAAGTCAGATCAGGCTCATTTTTGGTTTCCACACTCGTGAACAGATGCTCTAGATACCTTGAGGGTACCAAACTTGTACCTTGATTTTCAGGTCAGGGTCAGGTCATCACAGGTCGCGAAAATATTATATCATGCGTCGGTCACGTGACACATGTTTATGGTCCATTTAGGCCATAGATTTCGAATTTGATGTCGTGTGTGTCATTCGAGGTCATTTTGAGTCGAATTTAGCTTAGGTCAGGTCACTTTCAGGCCGCCGCGCGTGTGCAGCGGCGCGCTGTCACTGCGCCCGGCCACGCTGCCAGAGCTGTCGGCGGCGCTGCAGCGGATGAGCTCTTCGGGCGCTAGTGGAGCAGATGGGATCACGGTTAGCCTCCTCAGAGCTACGTTTCCCGTTGTTGGTCCCCACTTACTCCGCGTTATAAACAGTTCCATCGTAACGTGTGAAGTACCGCCCCAATGGAAGTCGGCAACAGTGATCCCTTTGTTGAAGAAGGGTGACCCCAGTGATCCATGTAATTACAGACCAATATCTATTCTCCCTACTGTAGCCAAGCTATGCGAACGTGTGGTGTGTGACCAGCTGATGGACTATTTGTTATCACACAATATCTTGTGTCCTCAGCAGTTCGGTTTCCGTCCCGGCCAATGCACTGAGTCGGCTATGCTAGATGCCGTCATGTACGTGTCTGATAACATGGATCGTGGCTTGGTTACGTCGCTTGTCACCGCTGACACATCGAAGGCATTCGATAGTGTTGAGCACGACCGACTGTTAGATAAACTAGGGTGGTATGGCATAGACGATAAGTGGTTTGGCGCATGGTTGCGGGGTCGCACACAGTCGCTGCGTGGCGGGACTAGTACTCTGAATGTGACGCACGGCGTGGTCCAAGGTTCAATTCTGGGCCCTGTACTTTTTTTGGTGTTTACCAACGACTTGGCTCAAAGTATTCCTCACGGGAAACTGATAATGTACGCTGACGATGCCCAGTTTCTTGACGCTGACCTGCCTCAAAACACTTCAGATCTTCAGACTCGCATTGAACAAAACTTGGCCATTGCTGTAGATTGGTTTTCTCAAAACAGCCTCAAAATCAACCCCATTAAAACAGAGCTAGTTCTCATTAAGTCGCGGCGGCTCGCCACCAACGCGCAGTTCTCGGTCAACTTCGATGGCAGCTTTATAAGACCGTCACACAGCGCCAAGATCCTGGGCGTCGCGGTGGACTCATGTCTGTCGTGGGAGCCACACATTTCAGCCATTGTGCGCCGCTGCTACAGCTTTTTGATCGGATTCGCCAGAATGAGGTACCGTCTCCCCGCTGAAACCAAGCGACTGCTGATCGAAGCCTTTGTATTCCCTCATGTACGGTACTGTCTGTCTGTGTGGGGAAGCTGCACTGCTACCCAGAGGCGTCGTGTGCAGAAGGCTTTGAATTTTGCCGCGCGCATTGTCAGTAACGTTGGCTACCGCGAGCGAGTGTCACCGGTGTTACACGAGCTTAAATGGCTGAAAGTTGACGACCTTATCTATGAACATGATGTCTTGTTAGTACGAGCACTCCTCATGGACGATCGAGCACCGGAGCCTCTGCGCGAACGAGTTGTTCGTCGCTCTGACGTATCCTGCCGCATCACCCGCTCGAGCATGGAAACACTGCTGGAACTGCCGCGTGTCCGCACTGAGTTTGGCCGCCGCTGTTTCTGGCCTCGTGCGTGTAGAGCCTGGAACGATTTGCCCACGGACTTACGAGCGTCGGCCGCAGGTAGCAGCGGCGCTTTCAAAGCCGCTTTGAGGTCATACCTGTTGGCTAGATGAGGCCCACCGAAGTAGTACCTGTCGTTTATGTGCCGTGTCTTTTATGTGCGTTTTAAATCTTGCCCTGCTCTTGTCATACGCATTTTAAACCTGTATTTATGTTAACTGACGTGAATGCTCGAAAACCCACCATGTGGAAGCACCTAAATACATACATACATACATACATACATACAAAAAAGGTCAAATTTTGAAGTTAAAATTTTTCAACAAAAAAGGTGTCTATTGGATGCAGTTTGAGCTCAGGAACACGATGGTGCCATTTATATTGGTGTACGATGTCAAATGCGTACTGAAAAATTGATTTGAAAAATTAATAATTGTATTTTTTGCAATAATGCGTATAACTTGGCCATTTTTGAAGATATTTAGCTAAAACTGGCTAGAGTTAGTCATAATCATGCGTTCTGTCACATATATTCCGGTTTTTTCGAAAAGTCAAAAACGTTTTGAAAAAAATATAAAGATATAAATTTTGAATATTATTATATAAAATTTTCGTAATTTTCAAAATTTTGAAAATTCGAGATAGCAGTTTGATAGCGCGGTCAATTCTAAGTCCTTTCATGCAAAGAAATTGGATCTAGCTTAAAAACTGAGCTCTTGGGAGCGATTGCCGTGGTTCAATGTTTTGCGTCGAAATCGGACGAACATGACGTCACTCTGACGTCATTTCCAGCCGACCTATAGTAGCTACGAAGTTCAAATTTTGACACAAGGTGTCAAATTGATGCAGCCGAAGGTACTGAAAGTTTGGCGTCGATCCGTCAAGCGGTTTGGAAGTTATTGCAGAAAAACGGGAGGGGGGCTATAAATAGCCCCCCCAGTGGGGCGCGGGTTAACTGGGGACTATAGGATAAGTTTTCTTTAGACCTGGTAAGGCCCAACCGAGCCCTGCCGATTACATCAAAATTTTACCGTCTATGGCTTTTCATCTTATGGAAGACGAATGAAATAAACCGTTAGAGTCTTACTAATAAATTTCGTTAAATAGCGCCAGTGATTGCGACCTTTTCATTTTAACCCGCGCCCGGCTGGGGGTCCTGGATTTGCACGCCCTGCTGGGGGGGTGTTTGAACACCCCCCTTCTAACTCGGCTCCTGGGCCACGTAGCGATACGCGGAAGGCGGCGTTCGAAAGAGCGTCAAAAATAATGAGGAAATCACTTCGGTCAATTTTTTGGTCAGGTCAAAGGTCAGGTCACCAGAGGTCATTGAAGGCAAAATTTCGCCGATTTCCAGGTCGAATGTCGAAAATTTCCAAGAAGCCAACGCATAACTCGGGAACCAATAGAGCTACAGCGCCGCGGAAAAGCGCATTCGATAGCCCTATTAACGCCCTTTCTAAGTAATTCTCTCAGATTTGACCTAACGTCAACGGTTTTGCCTGCAGGAAGCAAAAACTGCAAAAATAGCCGATTTTTTTCGGAAACAGTTTTTCTGCAATAACTTTTGACTCAAGCCTTTTACGAGCTTACTTTTACCGGCATCGTGTTCCTCTTGTCAAGACGCATCGAATGAACTATAACTTGACCTTGAAAGGTCAACTTGAAAATTTGACCTCAGGTCAAGGTCATGACCTGACCGGAAAGGGTCATGTTGCATATCAGTCGATCCGTATCGTCGAGCTGAACACATCTAAGGCGTTTTCATCGCTCTAGCATGCCTCTATCAAAAGTTATTTGCGAAAAACTGTTAGATACCATTCGTGACCTAAGATGACCTCAGGGCATAAACAGGGGTCACGGACACCATTTTCATGTTCAGTGTGTCTAAACCACTTGTAATTCAGTGTTTGGGAGTGTTTATAATGTATTTCGTCCAAAAGAGGCGCATTTCAGTTTTCTCCCATTGACTTATAATGGGGAGGTCGCAAAATTGACCTGACCTTAGGTCATCGATATCAAAATTCTGAGATCTACATTTTGTACATGCTATTGCTCTTAGCAATCGCTGAAAGTTTCAAAGCGATCGGTCACTTGGTGTAGCTATGACAGACATTGAAACTTTTATGAGGTGAGGTCACTTCAAGTGACCTGGTGACCTGACCTTGAATGACCTTGGTCTGAAATTTTCACAACATGTGTAGAATTGATGTATGATAAGGTGTACCAAAAACGGCGGTGCTCCGCGCCGCCGTTTTTGAGATATTTGCGAAAAACCACAAGGGGGGTGTTCAAACACCCCCCCCAGCAGGGCGCGGGTTAAACGAATGGAAGAAAATAAATGTGTTTCTTTGGCGCCGCTCAAAGTCCCAAGCTGCCTTCATATATTCGGTGCCACTAACCGCATTCTCGCCAAACCGGATACAAAGAGCTGCCTGTATTTTCGCAAAGCATACATCGAACAGCAACGCGTCGACTCATCACAGGACACAGAGGACACACGCAGCCGAAACAACAGCGGCCCCACACGATGGCCGCGGACACCTCACACAGCACGTGTCCGCCCGTCTCCGTGGCCGTAATCCCACCACGCGCTGGTGTGAGACGGCGCATCTGCTCCTCCTGATAGCTCTTTGAATCCTTTCCTCCATATAACTAACACTTAACGACACACGAGCCTCCAAAGAGACGTAACAGTAAGTACGTTTCGACGCCACTTTGCGACACATCAGCACATTGAGACAACAGAGAGAAGCGGACAACTGGACATCCGACAACTACTCCACGGCGGGCTCACCACGGGCTGCGTAAAGCGCACTTCACACCGCTGCACAGCGCCTTAGCAGCAAAAAGCGGGGAATACGAGCGGCATGGTCCCTTTACTGCGCAATGTGCAGGTTCTTGTGCGTACTGAAGTGCCGCTTGGCACGAATGTCGGGACCTACAGGGATAGGCGTTGCCTCTCACACGGTTTCTATAGTTTTCAGCCGCAGCTGACCGATACTGAAAGTGAACGTTTAATGGTTTGGCCGAATGGACACGAGTATTTCAGTTATCCCTGGTACACGAAAATAATATGCGTAGGTACTTATGAGACGAAAGTACCTACTTATGAGACGAAAGTAAGCGCTTATCTTAGGAGGCTCTTCAGAATTCAATTCATATTACAAATACGAAGCCATATGAGGATTTACACATAGCCCGTCGCTCATTGGGAAAGTTCAAAATACCTATGTAACACTTTCAACTATTCTTTGTTCTACAATAAATCATACAAATAAAATGGTCATTGACCTGTACCTACAGATCAGCTTCATGAGACAAGGATCAGTCACACTGCTAGCGTAACAGGGCAGGTACCGGGCACAACACAACGGCGGCAAAGCTCCGACAATAAGAGCCGAGGTTACGGTTTTAGCTCTCAGCCGAGACGCATAAGAAGTGAATAACCCTGTATGTCGCAGCCCACAACGCTGGAACGCGCGAGTGTGTCCCGCACTTGGCAACTCTGTTCGATTTGCTCGGACCTGCAGGCTGCAGTCGACTCCGCTAGAGATCTGGTCCCGTTCAAATGCGAGCAAAGTGGCCCTGCATCAGCCGTTACCTACTGGCTCCAAGCCACTTGTCTAGCCACGAGTGACGACTGATTGGCAACAGACCGGCCGGAGAGGGACTGACTTTCGACTATTATTCTCAGCTGCAGTGACCTCTACTTATCTGGGGACTGGGGTCACACATAGGGTCTCTCTCTCTCTCTCTCTCTCTCTCTCTCTCTCTCTCTCTCTCTCTCTCTCTCTCTCTCTCTCTCTCTCTCCTCTCTCTCTCTCTCTCTCTCTCTCTCTCTCTCTCTCTTCATTTCTTAAATGCTCAGCCAGTGTCTCCAATTGAATCTCACTGGTCGCTCGCCGTCTTTGATGGCCTTGTGCTCCACCTCTGGAGAGATGCTGAGTGCAATGGCCTGCAACAATGCAAACAGCATGGTGATAGTGATGAAACATGAGAAATTAAAAAGAAACAACATAAATATGACTGCAGAGGTGCGACATTTCAATTAGCTATGTTTACCAAGGCAATACCAGAGGCACTATGATTAACAATATAACAATGCGATGCAAAAACAATATTTGAAGCTTTGTAAACTCGACGCAAAGCTCTTAGGCCCAAGAGCCTTAAAGAGCATGGCCAGAGTCCAACGAAGGGCAACTTTGTAACAGATCAAACAACTGAATGAACACTTTCTAAGAAGCATCATGTTACCACAATTGGGGTCGACATCGGCTGTGCAGTACTCATTAGAAGTATGACGTGTTTTCCATTGCCATATTCGGACGTGAACACATGAACGATATGATCCACTTCCTACAAGCCTCGGCGCGGCGCCTATCACAGCTGACCGAGCCATTGTGTCTTTGAGAGGTGCTCCGATAGTGGGCTCTCAAGGCCACGTGGGCGGCTCTGACTAACTCTAGTCTGAACTACCCAGCGCCGACCGGAGCACCGATCTCCAAATTCAGTCATCCTTGGCGCCTATCTGCCAGTGTCATTCACGTGCTCAGGTGCTATCAAGTATCAGCCCAAGACAAAGAGGGCAAACATGTCCTTCATCCGCCCACGCCTACGGTGGTTTCAAGGAAACGCTCGCCACAGTGTTTGTCTTTGATTTAGAAAAGTTTGGGGAATTCAAGCTGAGATCATTGTTCCGATAACATTAATTAGAATCGTTATAAAGGCTGATCGCCCACGACATGACCCTTTCATTTTTCTTAACATAAGTCGATAAGTGCGAAAACGGTGACATACGTGTATAGGCCCTCGCCGGCCGAGAAGGAGGACGGCTGCCGCCCCCCCCCCTTTTCGCGATAGCTCCGTACATGCCCGCGATAGAGCTGAATGTTGGCATACCTGATTTTTCATTCAAGCCAGACCTTGTGACACCAACCGATTTTCAGGTCAGGTCGGGTCACTGACCTATGACGTCATAAGTGAACCTCTGCACGGTCCTCATGTCGCAACTTTGCCACGCCCTCAGTGCCAGAGGAACTTTCACAAGGAGGTCCAACTTACAGGACATAGTATGCTCCAGAGGTCTCACAACTTGTATATCTCTGATTTTTCCAGTTTCCTTAAGGTCACATGAGGTCAGGTCAATCACGTTTATAAGTCGTTATAAGACTTACGATTATAAGTCAATGGGAAAAAATGAAAACTGTTATTTTAGCGCCGGGAACTATCTCAAACTATCTCAAGCACACGAAATCGTGATTTCATGCACTCCTTGCAGGGTCTGTTGCTTCACTTTTGCATTGATGACTTTTCATGACGTCATTTATGACGTCACCAGGGTCATAAGACTTTTTCGTTAATAACTCCCGATCAAATTTATAGCGAGTCAGGAAAGCCACCAATGGACTCGGGAAAACCTGCCAAATCGGATGATATGCGATATGACTTTCTTTTACCAAGTTCGTGACCTGGGAGCTCTGACCTGACCTTGACCCGAGGTCAATACCTCAAGTTGACCTCACTCGACCAAAAAGTATACCATTCGACGCGCCTGAGCGAGGCGAACTCAATGATCCCAAAATCGCGGCTCTGCGATGGTTTTTGGCGAAGTTATGCATCACAACCGAACCCGTGCCTTGGCCACTTGACCTAACCTCAGACGCCACCAGGCACCAGTTAACCTGATACCTTAAAATCGGTTACCAGCCACTGCGCCTCGTAACGGTACACACCCTCGTTTTATTCGGCGAGGCTTTAGCTTCATCAGGGGCGAAATGGCGAGGGGGTCGCGCCAACATAACTCCCCCCCCCCCCCCCACCCGGCCAGCGCGTATGTGGAATACCAGTAGCTCCGACCAGAGTTCAAAGGGAAGGATGACAGGAATTAAGGGAAGATTTTGGTCTGGACAGACACTCTAGAGAGTCACCGGGGCTGAGCCCGTCCAAATGGACAGACCGATCAGCCCCCCCCCCCCCCCAGCACTCTCTGCACCCGGCTACAGGGTGCACTCCCTCGGGAGCAGCGGTGCCGCTCCAAGGGAGCAGCCCGCATGAGATAAATCATAAAGGTGCCTGTTCGGTCCTGAGTGGGTGTTGCAGCGTGGAGGGGAAATATTTCAGTATCTTGAGGATGGAAACGACGGAACGGAGGTGACTGGTGAGCGTGCCATTAATTACATCGTCAGATACTGCGCCAGAGCCAGAGTCACCTGCTATTGCTGAGAGCGGTAGGCCTTTACCTGTGTCACTCCGTGGCCCCTGTGCTTCCAGATGGTCTTCAGTGCCATGGCAGGCACGAAGAGTGCCGGCACAGAGGCGTACGTCCAGCCCACCGCTGTCGCCCACGTCGGGTAGGTGAAGCCCTCGTAGGATATCGGGCCCGAGTAGACAATGCCCAGCACCAGCACCGTCTGGGGGCGATGAAGTGAACGTCAGCTGTCTATAGATGACGCCTCAGTAGCACTACGATCGTAGCGAGAGACGATAAAAAGGATGTTGCTGCGACTTGGGCTCTACACAAAAGCACGGATCACCTAACGGATCGGCAACTCTCCCCGATTCCCTTTGTTATCGGTGTACCCGCGGAGCGGGCTGCCATCTAGCGGCGCGGATATCTTCACTAAGGAGGGGAGCCGGCCGCCCGCCGCAACCAGTGTTAAAAGGCACGGGGAAACGGGTGTGAACGCAACACCCGTCTGTCGTTTCCATCCTCAGGATGTTCAGATCAAGTTCAAATCCTTTTCCTCCACGCAGCAACTCTTGATCCGGGCTGGACAGGCAACTTTA
Organism: Amphibalanus amphitrite; assembly: GCF_019059575.1. Lineage (NCBI taxonomy): Eukaryota > Metazoa > Arthropoda > Thecostraca > Balanomorpha > Balanidae > Amphibalanus > Amphibalanus amphitrite. The sequence goes on from NW_024882103.1 coordinate 270,404, forward strand.
TCTCATGCGGGCTGCTCCCTTGAAGCGCACCACTGCTCCCATGCAGGAGCACACCCGTAGCCGGGTGCAGAGAGTGCTTGGGGGGCTGGTCGGTCTGTCCATTCGGATGGGCTCAGCCCCGGTGACTCTATAGGGTGCCTGTCCATACCAATGTTTACCCCAATTCCTATAATCCTTCCGGCTCTGCAATGGTCTCAATGGACCGAAAGGGCCTAACCCAACAAAACAAAAACAAACAAAGGTTAAGAATGGATTAAATTACGGAGTCTCTCTAACAGCTGGAATGTTACCATAACTTGGAAATGTTACATACTTCATTCCCTAATCAGCTGGAGCATGCATAATGATCCAAATGTTTCTAGTTATGCTTGAGTTGTATGAGCAAGAAGCACGTCCTCGCAACTTTAACGTCGTTTTTGGCCGCAGGTACACGAAGACCTTTCCTCATCCGTCTGCCCATAGTACGAGTTCATCCCCTGTTCCTATCTAGACGGTCACCGGCTACCAGTTGGAGTAGATAACATCGGAGCAAATCCAACGAGCTGGCCATTAACGAGACTATAGGTGGACCTTGGCCCCTGCTTCACGATACGACCCTCCCCGCCGCTAATAATATATATAATACTAATGATAAGTCAATAAGAGCAAATTGAAAGGCGTCTCATTTGGTCTGGGCGGGTCATTCTTAACACCCTCAAACATCGGGTTACATGTTAACAGTGGCATGAAAACGGTCAACAGCAGTTTCTTTTACTATAACTTTTGATAGACGTGCTAGAGCGATGAAAACACGTCAGATGTGTTCAGCTCGACGATACGGATCGACTGATATGCAGCATGACCCTTTCCGGTCAGGTCATGACCTTGGCCTGCCGTAAAATTTTCAAAATGGCCTTTCAAGGTCAACCTACGAGTATAGTTCATTCGACGCGTCTCGACGAGAGGAACACGATGCTGGCAAAAGTAAGGTCGTGGCTCGTTTAAGTCAAAAGTTATTACCGAAAAAAAGTTTTTCGTAAACACGCCTATTTTTGGAGTTTTTGCCCTCTGGAGGCTACACCGTTGACCTGAGGTCAAATCTATGAATAAAACTCAGAAAGACCTGTGAAAGAGCTATCGAATGCGCTTTTCCGCGGCGCTGTAGTTCTATTGGTTCTCAAGTTATGCGTCGGGTGTTTCGAAAACTGTTGAAATAGACAAAATTTGCCTTTAATGACCTCTGGTAACCTGACATTTGACCTGACCTAAAAAATGACTGAAGTATTTCCGCCATTATTTTTACGCTCTTTGGAATGCCGCTTACCCCGTGTGGCTACGTGGCCCAGAAGCCGAGTTAGGGGGGGGGGCGGGCGGGGGTTTCATACACCCTCGGCCCGGCGCGGTTGGTACCGTGTACCGGCCCGGCGTGGGTTTTTACTTTATGCAAGTATATTTGTGAAAGTTACAGGTTTAATTTAATCGGCAGATGAATATTTATCAAAAATATACTCATGAAATATATGTAAGAGATGACAGCGATCGGAAAATTACCCATTTCACGATGGACGCTAGGTCGCCCACGTGGGTATGAAAACAACGATTTTCATGACAAAGGATACAATCTCAAATACTTAACCTGTCTCTAACGATTCTTGCCATTCTCATTTATACCATAGGTATCTTCTAAGCTAGCTGAGAAACCATGTTCCGCAGAAAAATCACTTAATTAGCTCCGACACGACGCCCTCAACACGCACGAGGCCGGCCGCTTCCTTAGTGAAGATAGTTCACCTAAATGCCCACCAGGTGGCAGGGGAGACAGGTCGCGGGGGGGAGTTGCCGATCCGTTATGTGATCCGTGACAAAAGTATGGTAATTTCAGATCAGTTTCGAGTTTTAACCGGACTAATCTCGAATATGGTAATGCTCAAGAGAACCTTTGGTTTCCTAAGTTTGGGCCGATCTGAGCAGAATCAATTAGCCTGAGTGAGAGCTGAGCTAGACAAATTACAGGTGAGGTAACCACACCAAAGCTATGTTATGAAGAGCGTAATGACTTCACAATGGGTTACGCTGGTCTGGCACAAAGCTTAATTGGCAATGATGCTCGCACTTCGAAACCCGACGAATCGCATGAAAAAGAACCAATGGAGACCATCCATGCCTCAAACGTCTACAAACTTTATCGCGAGAAACTCACCCCGAGGAAGAGTGGCGATATGAATTTCCAGCAGCATCTCCAGAACAATGCCGGCGTGTGGCCAGTCATCTGGTGAATGTCTTTGGCCAGAACGTGGCTGCCGTACACCCAGCCGACTGCCAGAGCCTCAAACAGCGCCGAGCAGAGCAGCGCAAGGCCGGCGGTGTACGTATCCAGCCAGGTGAACACGTAAATCCCGCCCTGCGGGGGACATCGGCCAGGTGAACACGTAAATCCCGCCCTGTGGGGAGCATATGTAGGTCAGGTGAACACGTAAATCCCGCCCTGCGAGAAACATGGGTCAGGTGAATACGTAAATTCCGTCCTATAAGAAACAGGGGTCAGGTGAACAGATGGATATTTGTAGGAGCACGCTGCAGTGGCCAAGTGAACACGTAAATCCCGCCCTGGGGGAACATGGGTCAGGTGAATACGTAAATCCCGCCATGGGGGAGCATGGGACAGGTGAACACGTAAACCCCGCCCTGCAGGGACATAGGTCAGGTGAACACGTGAATTCCGCCCTGAGCTGGGGAAACATGGGTCAGGGGAACAGATGGATATTTCTAGAGGAGCCGCTGCAGTGGCCAAGAAAACACGTCAATGCCGCGCCCTGGGCTGGGGGAACATGGGCCAGATGAGCATGGTATAGATAGTTTACAGGTAGCACGTCACAGTATTTACTATTTACTGTCAGGTGAGGGCAAGTTAGATCTACCATGGGGTACAAACGAAATGGTGGAAAGATTTATTCCAGCTTGAATACTCATTGACAAAAAATACACATAATGAGAACGGCTGACTCGGACTTACATAACACCACTGAACCGCACTGGTATATACCAGTAATACCCGCAGTTCCATGTCCAACAATGGACAGGCACGCCGCCTAACCTAATTAACTTGACACTGAGGCCGCGGCGTGGCAACACTGATCGTCGTTCCGGCTTGGTGCGACGCCTCTTCATACTGCCGCTAATGGGGTTCCCTGGGGGAGGCTGCTACCCCACCATGCCGAGCCGTCCCTTAATACTGCCAATTGGCCATGCACGCGCACAAACACGGTTCTCCCCCGGGACCCCGGAGTCCCAGCGGCCGGGAGACTGAATAGCAGGGGTTAGTGGGGACTGGAGATTGCGGATCGAGACGGTGATGTCTCCCTACTTTCTTGTTGGCACCTTGGAGGCAGCAACACAGACAATCCTTTCTGTCGCCCCAATAATGAAAAAAAAATGTTTTCAGTGGCACGTAACGTCCCATGAGTAACCGGAGGTCAGAAGGGTGGATGGTACGGAACTGTGTGAGAGCCTCTGCCCACGAAATGACGTATTACCGGTGTGAGTGACGTCAGAGCCACCAGGAATGACGACACCACGATCAGAAGGGTGACGAGCCGACGGCTCAGGTGCCAGCGCTTGAAGCTGTCTCCGAACTCGTCCACGATGCCGGTGATGACGCACTCCAGACCTCCCATCTGTAAAGAAATGGAAGCAGAAAGACGATATGAATTGCTTACCTACCTACTTATTCAAATTTTCTTACGAGCATTATGTCAGCAATGTGCTAATCACATACTTATAACATAATGGATATAATGATGAAAAAAATCACCGCCATCATACGTGATCGTACCATTGTTTTTGTGTTCCCCTCTATAAAATAACCATTTAAAAAGTAGACATGTCTCAACATATCCAATAAAAACACTCAACCAATTCGCGAATCAGGGATTGTGAACAAAATGCATTAAATCGATTTTAGTGACCGGAAGAAATCGAATTTTGAATCAAAAGAGATTCTTACGACCCAACCGCTCAAGAAGCTTCCCCATTTCCATCGTCCTGGTTTTTGGACTTTTAACTGTTTTAGTTTAATAACAGAAAATGAACGTTCATCTAACCACTCTTGCCCATAGCAGAATGATTTTGGTTTTGCTCATTAATGTCAGCCCTGATAAATGTCAACGCTTATCAAGAATGTTTAATCATTTTCAGTAGTTAAATATTCCGTGCTATCCATTATGTACATAAGGTGATATAAGCTTTTAGTATACAACCTCTAATGAAAATTGCATATCTAAACCGACAACTCATAGGGCTAACAAACTTGAAGCTAAGGTTCGGTGTATAGGTATGTACACCTATAGGTACCATGGCAGTAAGGTATATCCTTTTACATTTCCATTATGGCACCCGGACGTGCCAGGATATTTATGGCATGTCTCTGACATGGCCGTCATAGAGCGCGTAACTAAATCCCGGAACTTTTTTCATAGCGAACAGGATGCATTGGAAATATAGTAAGTAGGTTTACATGTTTGTTACATTCATCCATGATTGTTACAAAGGTAAGCATAAGGGAAATATGCAGGACGTGACTCGTGAGTCCACGTCCAATAGATTCTCAACAGAAGGTATTAATTAAAACAATTAATTAAATTAATTGATATTTGATTAAGGTAAGCATTAAAAACAATAAAACATATGATAAACACCATGCCTATGCACATTTTCATACGATTCGCAAGTGTGCAGTAAGCAAGCCCCATATGACTGTCAAACCATGGCGAGTAGGCGAAGCTATGAACTTAACAGCACCTTTCGTTTCATGGCTCTATCTTGATTCACATCAGGATACTGATTTCGTCACGTTTCCCTCGATGCCGTCACTCAGTCTTCCGTACCTTATATCGCTTTTTACGCAAAATCCACGAAACTAAGTCACTAACTAACACAAGCTCACGAGAATGCCGCTAAATCACGTCCTACTCACGCCGCTGTCGATGCCGAGCATGATGAGCATGCTGAAGAAGAGGACGGCCCAGAGCTGTGGATAGGGCAGCGTGGCAATGGCCTCTGGATAAACCTGGAACACCAGGCCGGGACCTGGACCCGACGGGGAACCCGTCAGTGGGGGTAGAGGCTGGGACATCTGGACAACACTTGGAGTGTACTTCCAGGCACTGCTGTGCTGATAAGTGATGGGGCAGCACGGCGGGGGAGGTGAGACAGCTGACGGCTCGAAAAATCGTAAAGAAATTTATTACGCATTTGAAATTAATGGTGTGAAGTGCTCTTGCGAGGATCATAACGAGTATAAATATGTGAAGAATCATTCACCTTTTCCTCGAACAAAGAAAATCAAAGCCAAAAGCAGTATTGAATACAGTATTGCCGTGCGTTAAATGCTGTAATTACGAGCGAGCGAGCGCAGCGAGCGAAGTGAGTCTTTTCAATATAACGGAAAAAAATCTCAGTATGAGCGGCCCGGCCCGGCCCGGCCTGTAACGCTTTTGAGAGGCTTATATCTCAGCAACCGCTGGACCAATTGGCCTGCGGTCTTTTTTGCTGGGTGGCCCCATCCCTTCTACTCCGTAATTGACTACTTTTGATACATCTCAGTGACCGTCGTGGCACGTGCCACGTGAAAAGTCAAGGGTGTTTATTGTTTAAGCTGTTTTGCAAAAGTAGTGATTTTGAGAGGCCCATATCTCAGCAGCCGCTTGGGCGATTGTCTTGCGGTAATTTTTGTAGGGTAGCTGCATCCCTTCTACCAAAGGTCGGATACTCTTGATCTATATGAGTGACCCCCACTGCACGTGCAAAATGCAAAAAGAAGAGGTGCCAAATTTGTTCCCATTTCAATAACTCGGTAATTACTGGGGCGATTGGTTAGGGTGCTACTGCACGTGCGCACGTGCTGGGGGCACTCCCAGATCTCGAGAACGGCTGGGCCGATTGCGCTCAAATTTGGTAGGTACACTGTTGGGGACCAGTTAGTAGGGTGCCGTGCAAAAGTCAGTTTGGACTCCGTTTGCACGTGCGCACGTGCAGAATGCCGCTTCCAGATCTCAGGAACGGCTGGGCCGATTGCGTTCAAATTTGGCACACCGCTAGCGACCGGTTAGAAGGGTGCTTTGCACAAGCCCCGTTGGAAGTACCCTCTTGCCCTTCCGCACGTGCAGGGCTCACTATCTCGCTCGCTCGTTCTTCGCCCAAAAGGCGTTTTACTGGTACCGTACATATTCAACGAAACTTTCGGCTCCGATTTTATTTGTTCGAGGAGAAGGTCAATAATTCTTCACACGTTTATAATTACGGTAAGAATTATGCATTATGTATTTAGAATAATGTATTTGATAATATGCACCAGAACATGATTATTTTCAATAGTTTTCTTTTTAATATCAAATTATACAGTATGCACATCGGGCTAAATCTACAGACGTTCTTCATGGCAGGAACAATTATTACGGGTTATCGGGTAAGGTTATGTTTCACATCTTAGTTGTGTGCTGGCCGCAGAGCAAGTACCGGTAAGATAATCCGATCGCGTACTGACACTAAAAAGACCGGTCGTGGAGAGATTAACAAAAAAAAAAAACGGTTCAGAGTCAGATAGCGTGAATTCTCATGACACTTCGCACAAAAGTAGAGAGTCGCCACAGGTTACAGCTTTCTCTAAAAAGTCCACTGGACAACTTAGTCGCATTTCGAGGTAACTGACCTTCGGTAGCCACCTGGTCGATTGGAATACCCCGCTGGTGACTCATGAAGCCCAGGTAGATGAAGATGACAAAACCCGATAGAAATGACGTCATTGAATTCACCACTGTTGCAATAAGACAATCCCTGAAACGGAAACAGCTAGCGTCAGCTTGTGAATCCGAACATGCCGGTAAATTTGCGCTTTTTATGTGCGATTTATACAGTAAAAAAATGTCACACGAAATAGTGCACTATAAGAGCTATGGCACCGAAAGAATTATAGCGTAACTATATGTCTCCTTATCGGTACAAATTAGAATGATAGCCTTCACGCTGCGTGTGTGTGTCCTGGACTTTTCCCATCTGACCTGTAGCAGTTGTTGTTGAACTCGTTGTAGCTGGCGTAGGTGAGGTGAACCCCGAATCCAGCCCCAACCGAGAACAGGATCTGAACGGCCGCGTCATACCACACCTGTGGAAAGCGACGGAGCCCAGTTTACATGATTGAGCGCTTAATAATCTGGATATGAGCTCAGATCAGTGAGAACGAACCGACTCTGTCAATGCAAGCTTCGGGAATTAGCGTAGTTTATTGCATTATCATTTCACACAATTATGAGCGAGATACGATAGTGCTATTCCATGCTAAATTAGACCACAAGTCCCGACGTGAATGCGTGTCACCTCATAGCAAAAAGCCATTTGTAACGCTGTACCGAAGTGAAAGGCATCACTATTCGGCTGCACGACTCTCAGGCCTGGGAAGCATGACCTGTCGTACTCGTAATGCAGTCGGAAGAACGGTGGAAAACGGCTCAAGTTTGCCTGGCGGCTTGTGCCACTTGCTGAGGCACGCACACGACGGTCAAATCGGGTCATGGAGGTCATCGGGGTCATGGAGGTCATGTGTCTCAGATGACATTCAAAAACGGCCGAAACACCTGCAAGTGCTTGACCTCGCATGCTTTTTTTATAAGGCATAGTCGTGCGGCCTTTTTCTCGCAAACCATTCATTTATAGATAAGCTTTGAAGGAAGTTACTATATTTATCGCCGACTCTGTCTCAGGCCAATGGGTTTGAGGTCCGTTTTGTTTAATGCGGAAATATGCGTAATAGTCATGTGTAAAAAAAAAAACATGTGCGAGGTGCGTCTCAGTCCTGACCTCGGTTTTTCCGAGCCTGCTGAGGTCAGGCTCCAGGTAGAACCGGACTCCGTCAGCAGCTCCATCAAGCAGCACGCCGCGCACCAGCAGGATGATGATGATGACGTACGGCATCAGCGCCGTGATCCACACCACCTTTCCTGCAGCACGTTCAGGGACCTCACATCACACCACTTCCATCGTTAAGGACGTTCAGGGAACTCGCATCACACAACCTTCCCTGTACTCGTATGGGGTGTTCGGGGAGCTCACATCACCACATCATCACTTCGGAGGGCAGCTTGCACACAGTCACTGACACAGTAAAGACAGACCACAAACCAGATATCAAGGCATTCACCGATGAAAAATAGATACTAGAACTATTTGGGCTATTTGTTTCAAATGAAATAAGTAAAAAAGACTTTACAAAGAGTAAAGGGAATTGCCGTACCTACAGAGATACAGATTATGCCTGCCTACCTCACTGGACACGAGGCTAGCCCGAGCACATGATAAACCTGTTTTTGTCTCTCGGGACTTGATGACCTCATTTAATGACCAGTCAGGTCTGATGGATGTTGATCACTCGTTATGCGCGGCGGTCTGACCAGCTCCATGTCCAGCCTGACAGTCTGACGGCATTACCTTGCAAGTTTTCCGGTAAATGACAGTTTGTCTGTCTCTGTCTCACCTGACGACTTGATGCCTTTGAAGAGGCATCCGTAGAGCACCGTGTAGACGATAGCCACACAGAGGACCAGCTGCGGCTGAGGCGGGCCCAGCAGGTCGTAGTCGTCGGACCTGTGTGTGCCCAGCACGGCCCGACTGCGGGCAGCACGGGGCACCCCCGAACGCCGTCAGTTAAACAAGAAATGGTCACCGAACCCCCGTCAGTAGTCAGTATTCGTGAAAGGAATGTGTGAAACAGTCTGAAAAGGCTGTTTTTAACCAACGCGTGACTTTTTCAGTGCAGTTCTAGCGCACTGAAACGTTTCAAGCGCCTGTGATTATTTGTTTATTCGCTCGTAATCACGGTCCGGTGCCTCCCCGCATGCCACTATGAAAGACACCACGTCCTGCCTCGATAGGACCGACCGACAGAAGCCTCGGGCATAATACCGGCTCTAGAAACGAGCTCAATATGAGGCCCGACCTTCAGCGAGGCCCACTTCCTCTGTGCGTCGCGAATTGAGCCAGGCACAAGGCGCATTTCCTCGCGCACAGGGCTCAACAGCCGGGACATGTGAGCGGAATACCGGAACGCCATTAATACGGTTTGCGAGAGCCGATTCCGTAAACAAACGGTGCGCCGTGAGCGGCCGTTTACCGGCGGCCGGTGGGGGTCCGTCGTCACCCCGCGGGGGGGGGGGGCGCTGGGCAACTAGGTCATCCTCACGGGGCGCGGGGAGGGAGAAGGAGCCACGATCGCCAGCGGTGGGTCATGGGCCGCGGAATGTCGGCTCATATGGCCGGCGAGTACCGGTGGCCGGCGCGATTGCCGCCTAGCCGGTCCTCGGTCGAGCCGCGGCATTCCTACACGACACCAATCTCGCGGAGATGAGCGGCGCGCGGCCGGACGGCCGGTCAGGCACCAGGTGACCGACCCCCCCCCCGCCCCCCTCTCCGGTCCTAACTCCCCGATTTTTCCCGAACTGTGCCGCTGGGCTGCTCCTTCAAAGTATCTCACTGTGGGACACAACTTTTCGGGCAGCGCCACCAACCGATGCATAACTAAAAACACTTGGCCGTCATTTTAACTGTGTGAACTAGCTTCATTCATTTTCATCTAACTCGAGTTTTTTTCCAAAGACTATTAAACACGTTTGAATTAGGAAAATAGTTCCAAAGGTGCCTTGGAGGTCAATGACAGGGACAAAAAAAAAAGTAATCCAGCTTGCTTTTCAATGGACTACCTCAATATGAACGCGTAGGTTCATGCAACTAGACAAGAACGGCGTAAGACGACGTAAGGGATCTCCATGTGCGACTTACGAAACGGAAACATCGCTTACACGGTTGATAGACTCGTCAGGCATAATGAACATGAGAACATGTGCATTGTGCAATGTGCATGCTCATAGCTCACCCTCAATATCTGACTTAATCTTGGCACTCCCAAAGCCTGGATAGACGAAGATTTACATATTTCATTTGTAAATGCTTAGACTGAGACTGAGGCAATTGTTTAGTTCAACCGTACTCGATCTTACTACTGTTTGCCATGGTGCCGAGGCGGAATCCTGCACTGATGACATCAGGCAGTTCCTGAATGACGTCACAAGTTTCTCAGACCACACCCAGTTTAGTCAGCGGTCATCGGCATTCGACACCCTTGGCGGTCTCCTGTATTTATAAACTGCAGCTGCAGGCTCGAGCAATATGGGTCAATGTCAACCTATCTAGACTGTGACGAAAGCCTTCAGTGCAACGATTAGCGGACGGAACACCGAATGGTTCTGGCGGAACTTCACACTGCAGGCATTGACCAGAACAAAATATCGCACATAAATAGTAACTCCCCATGGCGGTCGGAAAACAGCTAGTTGTTATCGTCGAAGAATGACAGTGCGACGTTTCCGTCGTTTCGGAATGCAATCTTTCAATTATTCAAATATCATTTATACAATTTGCAGTCCTCCAAAGGTCTGTCTACCAGGTAATGCGATCGTTATGTTTCACCAATGCTAGTGGAAATTTGAATCAAATATGATAAACATGGCCAATCAGCGGATTGTAAAAAATAATAATTTATGCTAGCGAATGGTAATCAATTGTTCGTGGTGATTCGTCCACGACCAATGACGTCACGCTCATGCTAATGTCCCGCTAATGTGTATTTAATGCAGTTATTGTGCGCTGCGCGCCAGATAATGTCTCTGGGTAGCTGACTGTCGCTATTGACATCAACATCCGACTCTAGGGACGTTAAACGCTAAACAATATAATCCAGAAACGTTAAACGTCCTGCTCTGTGGGCGTTAAACGTACTGATCCAATAACGTCATGCGGTACTAGAGGCGTCGAATGGCACAGGCGGAAGTAAAAAGTGCCGATTGCATTATTGGAATCAGAGCTTGTTCGTCGAAAATAAATGGTGTCGTGACGTGAGACTGAAGTGCTGTGACAAGAGTGTTATTTTTAGTTTACCTACTTTCAGCTTTGTTGATTCGGTGCTGATTTACGAGGTTAGAGGCAAGGTCTTTTCACAAATGAAAATACTTAAGTTCGCCGCCTCATAAGCTTACTTATAAGTAAAGGATAGGGTCTGTTAAATTAGTTTGATTAATTGATCAGTAAGATCAATGCAATTTATGAATGCAGCCACCAGTAACTGATCGCAGCAATAATTGACATGAATTATGGGAAATACGAGCATAGGTTGCAGTGACGATGAACAGCTTACATTTCGGCCAATGATCACTGCAACCGCGATGCACATTAGAAATTAAGCTAGATAATTGTGACTATTCGTCTCAGTTGCAATCAACGCTTGACCTCGAATAAGGTTATCCAATTAATATTTGATATATGCAATAGAATATGCAATTGTAATGGTTTATTGGGGCGTTGCGTGATACGGCCGATACGGGCATTTCAAAGATGCCTTTTTCTGGCATATTGACGCGATGCTCTTCGCTGAGTGTACCTACCAGTCATTTAGTGGTGTTGTCAACTTCCACAGCCTGAAGATTGCATATTGCACAACCTTTTAAAGCGCTCTCACAACTTAATTTCTGGCCTCACCTGACGAGCTCCTATGAACCCTAAACTCACCTGAAGAGAAGCTCTGTGAAGGACTCTAAAATCACTCGAAGAGCTCCATAGACCTAAAGGAGAGACTCTGCAGAACCCTTGCCGATGACTTTGAGACACCTGAAAAACGCCTGCGGTGACTTTGTATGACTCACCTGAAGCGCTCTTGCCGAGTGACTCTGGACTCACCTGAAGAACTCCTGCGACGGGCTCTGTCTGGAGGTGATGTTGGCCGTCACAGAGCAGTTGTCCGTGTTCCACTCGTGGTTGCAGTCCTTCCACGGCAGCGTCGACGAGAAGCTCCAGTAGATAAAGTACACCGACCAGCCGATGATAACGTTGTAGTAGAATGAGACGAAGTAGGAGACGGCCACCGCGCAGAAGCCCACGCCCTTGAAGATGGGGCAGATCCTCCACACGGTGATGGGCCCCTGCCGGTTGAACTGACCCAGCGCCAGCTCCATGAAGAAAAGAGGCAGGGCGCCGAACACCAGCAGAAGAAGGTAGGGCACCAGAAACGCGCCTGAAGAAGAAAACCAGAACTGGTCAACATCCCTGTCCACTGATCAATCTCCAATGAGACATTGAATCAGTTTGCATATAGGAAGTATCTAAAATGCAATTTATAGTTGTGTATCATCATCATCATCATCATCATCATCATCATCATCATCATCATCATCATCATCATCATCATCATCATCATCATCATCATCATCATCATCATCATCATCATCATCATCATCATCATCATCATCATCATCATCATCACCATCATTCTCTCTCACCTCCGCCGTTCTTGTAGCAGAGGTAGGGAAAGCGCCAGACGTTGGCCAGGTCGACGGCAAAGCCGATAATGGAGAGGAGGAAGTCCATCCTCTTGTTCCAGTGTTCGCGCACCTCTGGCTGAACAGGACGGCCGTCGGCATCCGACTTGGCCTCCACGTGCACCACTGCAACAGCATGAGGGTGGTGGTAAATGGTGGGGGTCGTAAGGATAGCGCCGTGCTGGAGACGGTGATGGATATTGTGGACATGCTGGATATGGTTGTGGTAACGGTTGATGTGACTGTACTGGCAATAATTGGTGGTCATGCGTGGCGACAATGATGGTGAACGTAAAGTTGGTGTTGGTAAAGACTGGAATGATGTTGAGGACGATAACCCGAATGCGTAAGTGTAAAGTCGGCTATCTTCGGTACCCTTTTACGTGAGAAGTGAAGCAAAACAAATTATAAAGACTGTAAAAAGCGGTTGAGTTGGATATTTAAGACCATTGCATTTGGCAACGTCGTCCCGTAAGTCCTCAGTGGAGGAGCGTAGAGAGGTTGTAGTGGTTATTGGCTATTACCATTTTCTGCTAGGGAAATAGTCATATTTCAATATCATTGATGATCATTGTTTGTTACTGATGTGTTACTGCTAATCACACTTTTATTTTCAGACGAATGCATGACGCATGGATCTTAGAAAACGGACCTGGCCCTGGGATCAGATCCCACGGATATTTATAAATGTTATCGGATCCGTACAGAATCACAAATGCAGCGATATCATTTTGTCGTGAGATCTATTGAGCCCATAGATAATTGTCAACATTTTCCTATAAACCCAGTGAGATCAAGATCCTGCTCCATTTCCGTCGACATGCCTAATTATATGTTCTATTTAAGAAACACTTACTACAATGCGCATTGCGCTATGGTTCTGTTTTAGGAACCCGTGCAATGCACTTTTGTCGCTATGAAACCACCTTAGACCATGGCTTTACAGGTTGCGAGCTGCGGGATCCACACGATTCATATATCCTGCTCCTGGTTCATGGCAAGATCATACATGGGTTATTCTTACCATACAGGATCCAATGGAATTATAAATATCAACTTTCAGTTTGCCATGGGATCCACTGAGAATACAGATCCGTCGCTCGAATACACGGACATGTTTGGTTATTTTTTGTCCGTGCCATTGATCTAGCCGCTGGCGCAAACCATAAAAGGCATTGCTTGTATATGTTACAGGGAGTTTGAGAAATCCGTGAGTTTGCAAACTCCCTAATGAGTTTGCAAACTCCCTGACCCATCAGTGAGTTTGCAAACTCACTAGGGAGTTTACAAATTCACTAGGGAGTTTGCAAACTCACTGACCGGTCAGGGAGTTTGAGAAATTTCAGAGTGATTGGGCCAAATAAAAACAAGTGTGCACTGTGCAGCATATGGGTGGCATACGTGCCGTCCGTGATGTTAAAACAATGGAGGCTAGCTCTAAGGCCTCGCACGCTGACAAAAAGCTTATAGATCATATGCACACCATGAATACATTTTTTTATTTTAAACTGCTCAGTGATTTACCCATGCATGTACCGCCGCTTCATTTAGTTATACATTTATTTAGTTCACGTCCCAGTTAGACCCGTTCCACTCAAGTGTGGCTATTCCAGAGTCAGGCTAAATATATCAAAGTAGAAACAGCTCACTGTTGGTCACTTATGCTAAAGTACAGGCACACGCATCAATTCACGCCCATTCCCACTCCGCCATAGACGTGTCATCGAGAGCCGGCGCTGCTGGCAGCCAGCCCAGCTACGACTGGCGCACACTGCTTGTTTGTTTTTGTTTTGTTTTTTGGGGGTTAGGCCCTTTCGGTCTGACAAGACCATTTCAGAGTCGGACGAATGATAGGAATTATAGGGGGAGACATTGGTCTGGGCAGACACCCTATATGCAGAGTCGCCGGGGCTGAGCCCGTCCGAATTGACAGACCGACCAGCCCCCCAAGCACTCTTTGCACCCGGCTACGGGGTGCGCTCCCTCGGGAGCAGCGGTGCCGCTCCAAGGGAGCAGCCCGCATGAGATAAAGGTGCCTGTCCAGCCCGGAGTGGGGGTTTCGGCGTGGACGAGAAGGATTTCAGTATCCTGATTCCTGAGGATGGAAACGACGGAACGGAGGAGCACGTTGCTCCGAACCTCCCCTTTACATAGCCGCGAGTAGCATTTTTTCGGTAGAACAATGAAGGATCTGTAAGCTTTTTGTCAGCGTGCGACGGTTATGTAGGCCGTACCACTAGTCGCTTTTGTTTTCACATCACGGACGGCACGTATGCCACCCTCATCTTACACATTTGATTTTATTTGGCCCAATCGCTCTGGAATTTCTCAAACTCCCTGACCGGTCAGTGAGTTTGCAAACTCCCTGGTGAATTTGCAAACTCCCTAGTGAGTTTGCAAAGTCACTGATGGGTCAGGGAGTTTGCAAACTCACTAGGGAGTTTGCAAACACACGGATTTCGCAAACTCCCTGTAACATATAGATATCAAAACGTGATTATGTAAATAACCAGTTTGACATCTCTCTTGCAGACCCTATATCAACAATTTCAGTAAAGGCATAGCTTGTATATCCCCAGAGACAATGCCGATAATTGTGATACCGTATGCCAACTGTCATCGGTACGTGTCTTGTTTCCCGATTTCCTCTAAATGCACAAATGCGGGAATGATTTCGCATTTCCACTCTCATGATTGTTTGAGGATGACTAACCAAAACCTGTTTCTATTTATAAATCGGGACTAGATTATGCGGCCGCACTAAAAATAGATTAACGGTTGTTCGGTGCATAACTGCATAACGACGTGAGCATGCGAGCACGGGTGACACTTATCCCAACGATGGGGAAACGGTTCGTTGCTTATGTATGCAGGGTTGCTGGAATCGACTTGAACAGGATGTAGAAAAACGAAAGGTGGTGCTGAGTGGAGAGAGGAAGAGAGAGAGAGAGAGAGAGGGGGGGGGGTGACAGAAAGACAGAAAAAGAAAAAAAGTATTTTTCTGGAAGCGGTTAGATTAATTGTAACGAAACGTTTCAAGCAATTTTGCACAAGTTCTATGAAGTCCGAAATGAGCTTGTGTTCCACACTTAATCATTTTCAATACGGATTGTCATCCAATTTATGCGTTGTGAAGTCAGCTTGACGTCTTACCATCATTGTGTCGAGCGGTAGGCACCGTATTGTGTCGAGCAGCAGGCACCGTATCAGTATCCTCCGCAATCCCACAAAACGCGGGATTCTCCATCACTCGCAGCCAGACAGCGTCACTCACGTCAGTTGCTCGCTCACTGATATCCCTCACGTCAGTCACATATACCACTATCTAAGATTTCCAACATCAGCACACAAATCCATAACGTCACTCACACCAACCCGCCGCTCTACCCGCGACATCACACACATCACTCGGAGTGACCTCACGTCAGTGACATCAGCTCCACACCCCTCCATGTGATGCTGTGCACATCAGCTCGACGTGCACACCAGCCGCGCTTCACTGCAGTCGCCGCACTGCGGAGTGCGGACCGGCGCGGGCACGGCCGGGCGCCGCGGCGGCAGCATCCAGCAGGTAGCGGCGAGCATAGTTTGACCTTGGTCGGCACGACCCGCCCAGGTAGCTTATGCAGTACAGCGGGAGCATCGCCAACGGCGTAAAGAGCAGCTACGACGGGGACGGACACAATGCAGGTGGGGAATATGTGTGTGTGGAGGGGAGGGGGAGGGGGTTGTTCTGGCTGAGAAAAGTAAGGTCTGAGAGGTCAGGCGGTAGTGGCAGTAGAATGCAAATGGACTAAGGTCAGTGCTCTCCCTGGGTCGTGAGCAATGAGCATTTTGAGGATTGTTCGCACGTGAATGGCACGTGATGAGAGTGAGCGCACGAGCACGTAGATGGCGCAGAATCCGCTATGATGCTATAGGTGAGGAATTTCGGATAAGATGACAGGCAGTCTATGAGCCGTCCTCCCATATCATTCAGGCATGCTGTCGCTGCCGGGATATGCTCCGCGGCGCACGGTGTATTGATGTTATCATAAATGTTCCTGCTTGTTACATATAAGTGTGCACACTGCACAGCGGCCCATAATCTGAAGATGTTTCTGCTCGCGCCTCGCGATTCCGGTGCGCGGTTAGATGGTCACTGGTCTGTATGACTGAATTAGTCAGCGACCACTCCCAGGAACGGCACTCTGCCGTGATATCTTGCTTGGCCTCTAACAGAGCTCCTGTCGCTTCTATAATATAACCGTTGCAAACGGTGCGTGCCGTGATCACAAACGGGAGGTTGGGTGTGCAGTGTCCATGGCGTGAGTCGAGTTTTGGGAGGCGGGAGCGCATCAAAATCGCATAGTTTAACGTTAGACGCCGTGACGTAGTGTAGGTAATGTAGGTAGCTGACACTTGTTGAGTGGATGTTGACACGTGACATTGCTGAAATGGTCGGATCCCATATATGTAGCGGAGAGAATACCGTGACGCCGATGCCTGTCTCAAGGCCTGTTCGAATCGCCGCGGAGCAGACCAGACAGATGGACTGGTAGGCTGTGCCGGATGGCTGCTTGTGCCTCATATCTATAGCTGTGATCTGTATCTAACTGCAAACGCACTGCGAGCAGTTGTTTGTGATTAGCATTTGCAGGGCTGGGTGACACGGTGGCAGTCCGAGCCTCAGTGCCAGGGACGTTGTCCTAAAAGCGAAAGCCGACCTAGTATAGGTCATTGACCTGACCTTTGATATACCCGATTGACCTGAAAATATATTACGTACGTATGAACCTCATAGCATTTAGTGGTTGGTTAGCCGACGTGTTTTGGGAACAATAACTTTGATTGGCAGAGACTCCAGTAAAATGACTAAAAAGAAATGAGAAGAGGCTTGGCGTGTACGCTGCGGCAATGTTTATCAGTAGCCATATTGACGTATTCACCAATACTGATCGATTAAGCTGCTGCCGAGCACATATAAAAGCATCGTGACGGGAATTTAGCCTCGCAACTTAGCATTTTTTCTAAAAAAAATTAAGGACGGGGGTGGGACGCAAAACGATGAACGGGTTCATAAACCCCTCTCTTAGGTCAGGTGTATCAATACAAATTCGCTAGGTCTTGCGAAGGCTGAAGCAGTACTTGCAACTGCGCAAATGCATGAGCAGCGCGTTTCATCAACTTCAGTTTGTTATTGAATTGATGGCAGTTGTCGTATGTGTAATAGAGTGTGTGTTGAGATAATTGATGATGTCTTTGCATTACCCTCAATCAAAATAAACAACTGGGCAGAACACCATGACATCAATCACTCTTCTCCATGACAGAATATGCGCCTTCAGATCATGATGTTCTGAGCTTTGCCAGCAAGAATACGCCGATCGCAAGGTGGCGAGAGAAATCCTGATCATTATGGATCTTTACATAAAACAATACCTGCAATGCGTTGTCATTACTGAACATTGTAAAAAGCGCTTTGACGCACTCCAGTCTTCTCGCTCGCAATTGTTATCTTCACTGTTCTAGACAAATCAACCTCGGCGCAGCGCATCTTCCAGGAGTTTAGGACGCCGCCTAATGGTGTGTTTCGTGACGTCATCAATGGGCCATTAGCGAGCGAGCGTCACGGGCCGTCACCTCTGTCACGGACGGCATCACTGATGACGGTGACCGAAGTCAGGGGGCGCGCACTGAGCGCCGCCCGAGCGCCCGCTTTATTAGCCGACTGTGAGAACTGTGTGTTGTATGATGAGAGGATTCGTGGAACGCTTGCTGCCGCTGACAAGGAAGAAAACGTCGATATGGAGCGTCTTGTCGTGGCAACCGGATCGGAAGGAGGAGAAGGAAGTAGGCACTTGTCGTGTGTGAGTTAAAAGCTTCACTCATCGGCTGCTGTCGACAGTTGCAAGGCAAAGACCTTTCTTCAGCTTCGACGGCAAACGCCGGTTGCTAAAGGGGAATGCGATAGGAAGATACTGTAACGGTGCTGCTGGGCGGCTTGGCGGTGCACACGTGCCGTGTGAGCGACGGGTAGCTGTTAAGCGGCGGTATCGTCCGCCTCGGAGGACGACACCGGGTGGGCAGGTGTAGCGTCTCCTCTTTAACGCCCGTCTGATTCCCACATGGCACTGGCTCCGTCGTCGTGCAGTACAAATTTATTTGAGAGGCTTGCAATTTCCTTACAACATATAGTCTTCACTGCTCGGGGAGGAATGGGTTCAATTTGGAAGGGATGGGATTTGTCACCGGCTGATGGAATTGCTTGGCTTTAAACCCCAGGGCAAGGCCTTCCCATGTTCCCATTTCGTATCCGTTCGATGCCAAGGGCTCCACCCCATCGAGAAATTTATGCAATTCGAGCGTGAGTGTCTAGCTCCCACTGGTCCTTAATATAGCCATTCATCACTCCCTTTCACCCGCACACGCGTCATTGATTCGGTCATGCATACACCTACGAAGAACATTCGGCTAGACAAACCGACCCTCCCGTTTCCATCTAATCCCTCCAGTGGCGCTGAATTGGCATAGTTATCTCCTGAGGTGAGTTTATGCCCTGTTTGATACTTATGTGCGTATAAGGAGGTGTTGACCCCTTTAAAATCCCTGAATCCTAAGCAAATTGGCACTGGGTGTCCTTCTGACCCCATGTTACGTTATTACTCTCTTCCGTTGAAGCTACGTTTCTCACGCGCTCCCGGCCACTGCCTGCTCTTCAATCACGTGCACTGCCACAGTGCATACATTTCCATCGACTACCTCTCTCTCGCTCGCGCGCACTGCCACAATGCGGATAATTTCGCCCAAGCTCAAAGGAAACAACGGTTGTACGCACCTCTGCCGGTCTGTCGACTCGGTGTTGTGGGTGGTCTGGTTGTGCCTCAGTTGAGGGATAGGTTCCTAAATGATAATACTCTCGGCGGAGCCATTCCGCATAACGACTCTACATTTACATCGACCACCTCTATCTCTCGCGCGCGCACTGCCACAGTGCGGATAATTTCGCCCAAGCTCAAAGGAAACAACGGTTGTACGCACCTCTGCCGGTCTGCCGACTCGGTGTTGTGGGTGGTCCGGTTGTGCTTCAGTTGAGGGATAAGTTCCTAAATGTTTATACTCTCGGCGGAGCCACTCCGCGAAACTATAACTGCGTTTCTACTGAACACCTCGGCGGAGCCACTCCGCGAAACTATAACTCGGCAACATTGCCCTCGTTTATCGCTCTTACACTCTTACATATTAGCCCTAGCCCTTCAAAGTCCGGTCGACACGGACGGCTAGCCGCTCGGTGCCTTTGCTATACTTCACGGAAATACGCAGTAGAATTCATCGAGTCACGGAATACTTATTTCCCATCTCGCAGTGATGGACGGCGTCAGCAGAGTCAAAACGGGCACAGGGGCCTGGCTCGAACCAGCCTCTCTCCGGCTAGTTGAATTGTCTAGGTCTCTGACTTACTGTGTTGTAGTATGGTTTAGGCTAGTCGCGTCGATATATGGCACAATCATTGGGGGCAAGATAGTGAATACAATCTAGAGAGGGAGAGAGAGAGAGAGAGAGAGAGAGAGAGAGAGAGAGAGAGAGAGAGAGAGAGAGAGAGAGAGAGAGAGAGAGAGAGAGAGAGAGAGAGAGAGAGAGAGAGAGAGAGAGAGAGAGAGAGAGAGCGAGAGCGAGAGCGAGAGAGATCGGAGTATAAGACAAATTGTCAAGAGGTGGTCCATTTCGATGTTTCCCCGTACGCGCTCAGTTTTGGCTAGGTATTCACGCCCGTTAAGTAAATGTCGCCCTTATCGCCCTTGGCATCACTCCTGATCCTTCTTACACGCATGCCGCTAAACTTTCAGGGTTTTATTCACGCAATACACCTCAGAGTAAAATAAACCAAATTCAAGCGCAAACCTCATGATTTACCAGACGCACCCTCGCTTCAATTTTGTTCCAAAATAAAAATAACATCGCGCTATCTGTTACCCAAACCCATACACCCGCGTAACAAACCTTTCCATCGCGCAACATAATTTGTCATTCCGACCAGCCCTGACGCAATGATTCGACAGTGATTCAATTAAAAACTGAGTCCCCGAGTCCTATTGAGACACCCAATAAATTTACCCAATCAACGCTTTGCCCCCCCCCCCCCTAAAAAAGAAGCTTACATGGTGTTGCCGTTACGCCTAATCCTCACGCTCAGCCCGAGAAAGGTAGCCCTGAACCATCAGCCGGTTGGTGCGAATCACGGAGTGAATATGTGAGGGGCGGGAGCTGAATGATTGCATGTTGGCAAGGATTGAGCAGACTTCCTTTCTGTGGCAATTCTTACTTGAACGGCGTTGTTGACCAAGCCGGTCACCGAGAGGTCGATGATGATAGCAGTTTGTCCGTTGTCGATGGCTGAGAGCGTGCACTTTCCTCGATCCAGCTCTCGATCACTGTCGTACTGGATCTTCCCTCAGCTGCTGCCCGTCGCGCTCCTCCCGTCGTGCTCCATCCTCCGTGCACTGCAGTGTCCTCTGCCCCCCCGCCCAGTCGGACTCGATGCTCCGTGCACTCCGGTGTCCTGTGCACTCCTCGGTGCCTCCTCCATGACTGCCTCGTCCTTTATACCCAGATTACTATCGCGTTGGTGTTCCAGGTGTGATAAGCATGGCTAGATAATTCATCGGTGTGGCGTGGTAGGCCTAGTATCTTTATCTGTATGATGACTCATGAGTGGCATCGGTCCTGGTTATTGACTTTATCCCAGCTGGTTGTAATTGGGCCGGGTGCAGTGCTTATCACTTTTGCTATCTTCTTGCCATCTGCCGTGCACACCTTCGTTCTGCTGGGAAGCTGAGGTACACTGTCCGGTGTCGGCGCTTTATTGCTTGGTTTGGTCGTAAATCACGATATCTGGGGTATTGGTTCATATGTATGGTCCGCCATGGTCATTGAACTTCCCAGCTGTTCCTGTTTTGGCCGAACGCTTGTGATATTAGCGAATTCGTCAGTTATTACTCTGTTTGCTGGACGCTCATTTGTCCCAGCTGCCGTCCAGTATCAGTAGTACCCGACCGTCGGCGTCGCTGCTCGTCGGGTGAATGCCAGATATGGGCATTGGCGTGCCCCACTCTCAGCATGGAACATCTGCTCTTCTGGACGTACATATTTGCACCTCCGATTCCGCAGGGAGGGGTGATTGGAACTTTTGGTGAGCGTCCGTCGGCGGCTGATAACTTCGTCGGTGTGAGTGTAATTTTGATGGCTTGACGCCTTCTATTTGCGGCACTTGCGGCATGATACGGCCCGAGGGGTCCCTGCGTCAGCTGTTTCTTGTTTGACATGCTCACACCGGTGTCGATCCACTAGGTCGAGGCGGTGCCGGTGGCGATATCCCAGGCGCAGGTGCAGAGGGTTGGCGCACAGGATGCCGGCCGATTTCGCTTTGGAGAGATAAAGTTCCGTTATGAGCTTTTCCTGTAGATGCGGGCGGGGAGGCGGCAGTGTTTACACCTCTGCAGTGCCAGGTGTAGCCCGTTTTTGACGTGGCCACCCAATTGGCGTGCGACCGATAAGAGGGGTCGGCGCTACGTCGGGTCCAGGTGGGGTAGGCCATCTGCCGCCTGCGCCCTGTTGACCCGCGTTATCCATGAAGGTGTCGGGAATTGAAGCGCCGTTCTTCTCAGATGATTTCACTTTTGCGTGTTTGGCTTTTAGTCTCACACCAATATGCATGCCTTATGATTCTGTCAATTCCTGTAAGCTGTGATTCGAAAAAATGTGGCTTCCGTCACATTTTCAGGCTCATTTCTTTTAAATTGTGCCCCCACAATTTTGTTTCTTCGTGTGTGTGTGTTTGTGTGCATGTGTGTGTGTTTGTGCGTGTGTCCAATGCAGGCTGGGTTTCTTCAGTCATCGTCACGATTTATCTGTTTTTGACTCTTGTTGTTTTGTTTTCTCTTGTCTGTGTTTGTCCTTTGAGCATATTTTTTTCATTGACTCCTTTCTTCTCTAGCTGTGTTCGTGTACACTAATCGTGGGCTGATGCCGGCTGATGGTTCATGTCTATGGTTACTGTTTTTGGGCTAACATACATACATAATTAAACCATCTAAACATTCTTCACGCAATCAATTGTAACATTGCTTTTAACGCCGACGCAACGATAGAGCATGCCATTGTTCCTATGCTCTTACACGGAGCAAACAGTAGGTGTGTTTTACCTAGTAACAATAAAGCAAACAGTATTTTACCTAATCTCCCTACAGCTCGCCTTCACAAAGCCCCCTTTTTTCTACTACAACGCCGCAATGACATGTCACATGATTCTATCCTCGAACACTCCACCCCACCTACTGTTTGACCGCTGCTGCTCCAGCTTCCGAGAATGCCGGCTGGTGTCCAGTGTCCCCCGCGGACTGTTGAAGTCCAGCGATTCTGCGTGGGCCTTCTCTGGCACGTGCTGCATGCCGCATTCCGCCACGTCTGTCGTCCTCGGCTCCAGTCGGCTCTCGTAGTGAGGCGGCAGGGCTTATGGCGACGCCCGTGCCTGCTGTTAGACATGAGAGAGGAATTCTGAGCAGATATTGAGCCGCGGTTCTTGATTGACGGATGGTTGGATATTCCTTGGGGTTGGAAGGGCTGGACCTTCGCATCGTGGGAAGGCTGGAATAATTGGAAAAGATGACAGATCAGTAAATTAATGATGGCGTGTTCGGCTGAGCTGACTAGATGATTTGCTGTCACGGCAGGTTGCTTCTTGATTTCCGTTCTTGTTCAAGAAAGACGGAAGGAATACTGTTTTTAAGGGACATTGCATTGAAGGGGAAAATTTGCTGCTTTCGCTGACCGGATCGGGATTTTGGTAATGAGTAGTGATTTAAGCAGAATGCGAGAGAGCTGCATTCCTGCCTATATATGGAGACTGCTTGCTTGTCTTTTCCAGTCGACTGTCATCGGAGCGGAGATAAACTTTGCCTGCTCCATTTTGCATCTTTTACCTTCTCTCTTCTATGTGAAGAGCTCCTTCCGGAAGCTGTTCCAGTCGCTCGCTATGACAGCCCTCTGCATTTTTCGTCCCGATGGCTTTTCAAACTTGTTTCAGTACATTTGCTTCCCAACATCTTGCTATTTGTGGAATCCAATTTGCTTTATGTGCATCTTTCCTTAGCATGATACTTGTCTGCGTTTGGTGTCGTGTTTGCATCTTCGTTTTCTGGGTTCTTCGGTTCAAGCAACTCTGCTGCCTTCGTGTTGAAATTCAATTGCAATGCCCCACGTTTAGGGCGCCAGTACTGTAACGGTGCTGCTGGGCGGCTTGGCGGTGCACACGTGCCGTGTGAGCGACGGGTAGCTGTTAAGCGGCGGTATCGTCCGCCTCGGAGGACGACACCGGGTGGGCAGGTGTAGCGTCTCCTCTTTAACGCCCGTCTGATTCCCACATGGCACTGGCTCCGTCGTCGTGCAGTACAAATTTATTTGAGAGGCTTGCAATTTCCTTACAACATATAGTCTTCACTGCTCGGGGAGGAATGGGTTCAATTTGGAAGGGATGGGATTTGTCACCGGCTGATGGAATTGCTTGGCTTTAAACCCCAGGGCAAGGCCTTCCCATGTTCCCATTTCGTATCCGTTCGATGCCAAGGGCTCCACCCCATCGAGAAATTTATGCAATTCGAGCGTGAGTGTCTAGCTCCCACTGGTCCTTAATATAGCCATTCATCACTCCCTTTCACCCGCACACGCGTCATTGATTCGGTCATGCATACACCTACGAAGAACATTCGGCTAGACAAACCGACCCTCCCGTTTCCATCTAATCCCTCCAGTGGCGCTGAATTGGCATAGTTATCTCCTGAGGTGAGTTTATGCCCTGTTTGATACTTATGTGCGTATAAGGAGGTGTTGACCCCTTTAAAATCCCTGAATCCTAAGCAAATTGGCACTGGGTGTCCTTCTGACCCCATGTTACGTTATTACTCTCTTCCGTTGAAGCTACGTTTCTCACGCGCTCCCGGCCACTGCCTGCTCTTCAATCACGTGCACTGCCACAATACACAACAAAACTACCTGCGTATGTAATATAATTTGCAAGGTGTGATCAAAATATATTAGCCAGGCGCTGAGGCGTATACAAATCAAGTTGTAAAATAAGACATAAAAACAAAAACAAAGCAGAAGCTATCGAATAACCAGTAACTGATCAGTGACCAAAACCTTTATGAAAACTTGTTATTGTAGTGTATGCTGGAGTTGGAATAAGTTCTTGGACTGTTCTAGCTCGAGGAAACTTTATTCACCTAACTATTGCACTTATGTATAAGGGGTCGGATGTACCTTCCACGTTTTTTCCACAAATAATTCGCGTACAAAGCGGCGCATCGCATGACGAAACTTTAAGTAGATAGATAGATAGATAAATAGATAGATAAGCTTTATTTCAGACTCTGGGTCCATACTTCTATCATCCTGATGATTTTAGCCAGTGGTCAAACAGCCAGCTGTCACGCATATATTCATTCGTGCCTGGTTCAACACTCGCGAAGAGCTATGTGCTAAAATGAAGATATGTACAGTTTTACATTTACACCTAACATACAGTTTTAACATACAGTTTTACACCTTCACTTAACTCTAAGCTATAGGTGTAAATCTGCTAAGTACTGACGGCTTATTTATTTTTAACTCGCGCCCTGCTGCCCCCCTCCCGTTTTTCGCCAATAACTTCTAAACGCGTTACGCCAGCGACGTCAAACTTTCAGTACCTTATCATACATCAATTTGACACGTTCCCTGAAAATTTGAGCGAAATCCGTCGAAATTGTTTGAGAAAATGACGTTTTAGTGACGTCATGTTCGCAATTTCCGCCTCAAAAACGGCAAAATTTCAAACGCCGCTAACATCTTCATTTTTAAAGGAATCAAGACGTAACAAAAAAAAAAAAATATACGTTATTCTACTTTGTCTATCAAATGGCTATCTCGGTTTTTTGAAAATTTTGGATTTTAGCCCAATTTAAAAAAACACTGACTTTTTTGGGAAAATAATTATAAAATCCAAAATTTTGAGTGTATCGAAAAAAACGGAATATATATCAGAGAACTGGTCTATGTGTACATACCAATTTTTAGAAGAATCGGTTCAAAAATGTGGGAGCTATTCAAAATTCTATGACGTCACGACACACAAAATTTTTGAAAAATGAATTTTTTGGACGTTCTAGACCTCGTACGGAATCAAAAATAGCACCATTCGATTCGCCTTGAAAAGATAGACACCTTTTTAGGCCTTAACCCTCTCCGGCACAGGCCATTTTGCGTCCTTCGACGGCATAAGGGGGGGGGGGTTGGTACGACCCCCCTCGCGTTTGGCCCCTGATCGAGCTAGAGCTTCGCGGAAAAAAAAAAACGAACGTGTTGCCCGTCACGAGAGGAAGCCGATGATACCCAATTTCAAGGTCCTAGGTCATCGGGTGACCTTCCAGGTCAGGTCAATGACCCGAAAACCGGGAAAATCGGGACCTGTTTAAAGTCGTAATGCGTGGCTGCTATATGGTTTTCCGGGGTGCTGATCACGAATATCGTGTTAGTTTTGATCAGAGATGATGTTTTTAAGCATTTAGACCAGGTCAGGTCAGGTCAGGTCAGGTCAACCGGTAGGGGTTGTGACGGGTATTCGCAATACGTGTCAACCGCCTCTGGCAGCTTCGTAACAAGTTACGAAGGCACCAAAACTACTTCGTAAATGTTCAAATGGTTGCTAAATTCGATTTCAGCTCCAAAAACTAGCCTAGAAACATGTAAAACTCGAAAAAGTGAACCGAGGTCACCAAAGGTCAATGACCTGACCTGACCTTCAGGTGACCTTGACACCCACCCTAATGTATGGGAGCAACATCAAATCACATGTTTGAACGTTTGAAACCACGAAAAGCTTGCAAACGCGCGGCTAATGCGAGCCGACATACGCCGAATCGCGATTTCGGCCAAACATGGTCACGGAAAAGAGGTCACAGGTCAAAGGTCATTGGGGTCAGGGTCATGAAATTTTCAGGGAACGTGTAAAATTGATCAATGCGAGGGTACTGAGAGTTTCGTCGCGATCGGCCGCTTTTTACGCGAGTTATTCGCGAAAAACCTTAGGGGGGGGTTGCCCTGTGCCGGCGAGGGTTAACAAACAACTTCAAAATTTGACCTCACTTGACCTGACCTTGACCTGACCTCGACCTGAAATTCATCCAGATGTGGTCCGTATCACTTATTGAGTGTGCCTATTGAATTCTATGAATAAAATGACCCATAAAACATGTGTCGCACATGCCCTTTTCTATATTTTGTTTTTGGTGACCTGACCTGACCTTGACCTTGACCTTTGCATGATATTGTATGCAGCAAATATTGTCTTGGTAGCCTAAGAACACGTTTTGGGCAATCAGTCTCAGTCCATTCTTCGGCAACTACGGTGCAAGGCCGATACTGTAGAAACTTGCATTTTGTACCCTTGACCTGACCTTGACCTGACCTCTGACCTACTTAAGCAAAAAAATTTGGGCTCTTAAGATCCGCCTTGTTAAGAGCTTTCGATTGCCGTTTTCCCCGTCTTTCTACGACCATCGGTTCGGAAGTTAGACAGGGGGGGGGCAGGACCCCCCTTCCCCCAGCAGGGCGCGTATGGCTGAATAGCCCAGCGGGGCGCGGGTTAAATAACCTTGAAATTGCATTTCGCAAAGCCAAATGATTTTTGACCAATGATGTCCATCTCACGACCATGTAAGGTCTGAATGGCAATTCGATTCATGCACAGCATCTGTGCGTTTTCATAAAGACTTTTGTGATATGAAACGTGCCAACATGTGAAATGTTTGTCCTACGAATTTAAATGTGTTTGCAAGGTCCCATGAGGATTAGGCCGAGGTCGTTAACCTTTGGCATAGGCGGCGGAACGGGGAGGGCACCGGGGCACCGTGCCATCCTTTGATTTTGGCATTTTAACGTTAGCCCTGTGGGCGTTGCATGGAAAGAATGGGACCAAAAGTCGGCAGTGCCCCCCCCCCCCTCTTAATTGAAGGTGTTCCGCCGCTACTGACCTTTAGTGACCTTAACTCACCCTTTTAAATTTTACAGCTTTTCGAAAGTGGCTTCTGGAGCGGATTTCGAGTAGGTATACCATTTATTTGAGCATTTGTGAACTAGTTTTTTTTTTTTTTTGCCAATGTCACCTGTTGCAAAACTTTAAGTATGTAGGTAATGGTAAACACTTGCTTTTTGCTAAAGACCCGACGGAATGCGTATCTATTGCGTAAAGTGGTTGACCAGCCCTGACCAGAATTACCCGAAATGCACAAATACATTTTTATTGAACATGTGTCCGAAATTCAGAAGCAGGCGTAGCATACAACTCAAGACTTAGGTGCGTTTGAAGAAGTTCACTTTATGCAATTAAAGCAGGACCCCAAGCTCCCAACTGTAGAGTGACTGACCTGAACTGGAAGGTTAGCCAATGACCTAGGGCTTTGAAAATTAGGCATCATCTTGTAACGAGCAATACGCACTACTGCTCGATAATCGAAATGCACAGAAAATTAAGTTTAACAGGAAGATGCCGTTTTAAAAAAGTACTAATAATCCAGCCGTCACCAAATCAGTCCCATGAAATTCATAATATGCGCCGAAACGCAAGGGAAGTGAGACACACCGTTCCCCACATTCACTATCAGTAAAGGGTCAAAATGTTGGACGACGAAACCAAACCAAAAGCGGTACGACCTGGCTGAATTTCTTTCGTACGACGTAAAAAGTCCGCAATAACCCTTCCATTCCGTTCCTTTCCGTTTCTTGCTTCTTCGCTCCGTTTCTGTTACGCCCCCCCACACACACACACCTGTTCTGCCACCCCTCCGCTGACCGGCTACTGACCTGCGTGCTCATGAAGGCTGCTGCTTGACGAACAATAGCCGTCGTCTCGAATCGTCATCCAGAAGTTCTTGGGCCGCTTCAGGCGCGTGCCGGTGCCGACGGGTGGCGGCTTGGTGACCGGCATGGTGTCCGATTCGCTGCTCGCCAGGCTGTCTGACTTGTCTGATCGGATGGATGGACTGTCCGCTGGCTGTCTGAACTGTCTGCCAGTCTGTCCGGGCTGGCTGTCTAGACTGGGTCCGTATGACAGGCCTGGTTATATGAACCGTCTCTCCGCCCTCTGCCGAGCTGTCCGAGCTGTCTAACTGACTGTCGTCTATCCTCCCGTCCTCTCGTCCTCCGGTCAAATAATCTGACCGGCCGGCTGGCCAGTGTGGAGGCTGTGGCAGCCCGACTCGGAGAGGACCGCGCCGCGCCGGTCCCCACCCGAGCGCCACCTACCGACCGCTAGGGGCGCTAGTGTCGCTCCGATGATTGCCGACCGTTCACAGAAGAATGGGCCGGCCGGCCAGTGCGGCAATGAAGCCCGCTGATAAATACGCGGTCGGAATGCAATCTGAGGCGTATGACCGAGCATACAGACGGGGGCGGCGGTGGGGCGGCCGACGACAGCGGCGGATGGAGGTGGCAACGGCGCCGGACTATAGGGTGAAGCCAGTGACCGCCTCAGAGCCGGCACTGGTGGGAGGGATCTCTGTATGACCGGCATATTCAGGGCGAGTGCCAACACTGCTGAGGTTTCATCGAGCTATGTGGATTATTGGCGTTGGAACGAGTGCCACCGCTTCTACATAAACGCCGCATAATGCTCCTTCACAGAAATGATTACCAGAAATATAAGCAGTGTTCACAGCAGCCAAGCCGGTCATTTTATATCGTTTATTAAATAAGTAGCCGCCGAAAAAAATGTTCGTATCGTTTTTTCGTGTCACTATTATCAGCTTAACAAGTCTGGCTGGTGCTCTGGCTACATATATTCGTGACAACCTCCGGTATGCCGACGCTCGTTCGGCTGCACATATTTTATAAACATATCATCGCATGTATCCTTTGGACCTGACTTGTAGGGACCACGAACTGTTGTACATGCATTCTCATCAGTCACATCACCTGAGTCACAGCATCCAAAGTCACCCGAGGTCAAGATTCAGCTCGAGCGGCTAATGCATGGAAAGGAAAACTTAAATATTCGAAACGCCTTGAGGCAATTAATGTTTTGATCAGGACTGCGGAGTCGATGGATTCTAGGGTGACTCCGACTCCAACTCCAGCTTCAAAAATCGACTCCGACTCCGACTCCAACTCTGACTCCGGCTCCGGACGGTCCTATTAAAATCCACATCATGATATTGACGTTCATAATGGAGATGTTTTTATCTTGCCTGAAACGACCCTTGTGCGTTCCAAGGCTTTGCGTTGCGCCAAAGATGCATTATAAATAACATGCAAATTAAAAATTAGCTTCTGGGGAATTCACCGTCTTTTGCTTCCCTCCCTGAAAACATTCGCTCAAAACAGCAAAATTGCATTTTTTCGACAAACTCTAATTTCGAGCGCAGTTATATCGTCACTAACCAAACAGGTGCAGTGCATGACGTTGAACCATGCAGCGTTAACTCCGACTCCGTAGTCCGTAGTCGAGTCGGTAATAGGTATTTTGGCGACTCCGGTCCCGACTCCGCAGCCCGGTTTCGATATTTACTCATTCCTTTATTTTTGCCATAGTTATTCACCAAAACCATAGCTAACTTCATTAGTCGTTGCTCTGATCTTCTCTTTCCTTTTCTCGTTCGTTTTTCCCCGGGGCTCTGGATTGGACTATCCCACCTTTAACATGGGGTTTGAGTTGAGATAGCCAAGTTTGCGGCGAGGTTCAGAAACCACTATCTATCTAGGTTGCAACCCCCGCGGCCTCTTGGTGTTGAAGAAATTCGTTCCCTTCATTTGAAAGTGGGCCTTGTACAAGGCCCTATCTTCAACATGGAGCGACCGTTAGTGTGACGTCACCTCGTTTAGTCATTCTGATTTAAATGGGTTTATTCGTTGCAAAATCGCTTAAAACTTGGTCTGAACTTTGTTGTGGTGCCTACAGAGTAAAAAGAATCAGCTTTATGACAGAAATGTGGCCTGGGGAAGGAGGTAATTTTGAGCTGTGACGTCACATATTTGAAAGTTTGTGTTTGGAATATGGGAAGCCTAAGATGTTTAATGAAAAATAAATGCCAGAACCGTGTTCCTGGTCATCCAATCTATAAAGTCGGGCACAATTTAACTGGTTTTAACAACATTTTAGAAGGTGGGATAGTCCCTTTAACCCGCGCCCCGTAGGGCTATCGGCGGACCCTACCACCCGTAAGGGGGGAGGGGGGGGGGCGTTTCGCCCCCCCTAAGATCTCGAAAATTTACCGGCTGATTTTCAAAATTCAAAACGGTGTTCGATAGCCGCACCCGGGAACTACCTTGTAACCAAATTTCATTGACCTAGGTCAAACTGATGACGTCACAGGTCAGGTCGAAGGTCGAATTTTCACCGTTCACAGGCATTTCAAGAAATGTGTTGTGAAATCGAGTAAATTGGTAAGTTATTGAAAACCATCGATGGTACATTGATCTTCAAACACATACTTCGCTATCTGAGGTCACTGATACCAGGTCAGGTCACAGCGAGGTCAGGTCACCTGACGTCACAATATGAAAGTGTCGTGTGATACATGTTTTATGGTCCATTTTACATGACAAATGCGATTATGTGGGTAAGACAGCCTTTGGGGCCAGCCTAGGTCACGTTTTGGTGAAGGCCAGGTCAAGGTCAGGTCAAATTGGTCAAATTTCAAAGTTGATATTTTTGCATTAAATGGGTATTGATTCGATGCAGCTCGTCACGGGGAGTCTAATGGTGGTCTTTGTTTTGCTCTACGAGGTCTAGAATTGCCAAAAATTGAGTTTGAAAATTTGACGTCATCATTCTTGAACAGTTTTTTCGCTATAACTTGGCCAAAAAACGAGGTATTGATCTGAAATTTGGTATGTAGATAGAAGACGGTAGGTACTATCACATATATTCCGGTTTTTCGAAACTCATTTTTTATTTTTTTGGCTAATATATCCAGAAAAAATGTATTTTTTTATTTTGGGGGTCAAAACTCAAAAATTTCAAAAATCCGAGATAGCAGTTTTGTAGCCCTGTCAATTCTACACCATTAATGTCGGATCATTTTTCTGTATCTTTGAAGCTGTAGGCCTGACCGGTCGTCTCGCGAAGGTCTTTTTTCGGTCGAGAATGACAGAACATGACGTCATTCTGACGTCATTTGTGGCCACCCTATCATAGTCTCTGGAAATTGTTTTGGTCAAAATGTGTAAAATTGATGTCCGGAAGGGTCCAGAAAGATTGGTGGCGATATCTCCATCCGCTTAGGAGATATCGACCGAAAAGGACAGGGGGCCGTTTCGCCCCCCCCCCCCCTACGAGGCGCGGGTTAAATCAGCGGTCAAACACGAGTGGGGCGAATTCTCGCTGCATTCTAACGCCGTTTTTACGGGTCTTTCTCCTATTAGGTAGTGCTATAAACAAACGGATTTCTACCTTACATTTATGAATTGTGAGTGACCTTTCCATGAAAAAATATTTCAGCTTACAACCATAAATCCTCAGGTTCCTTCGCCGAAGACGCAATTAACCCTCGCCGGCTGAGGGGGGGGGGGCGGGTGCCGCCCCCCCTCATAGGGTTTTTCGCGATAGCTCCGAACACGCTGGCGATAGAGAGCTGAAACTTGGCATATCTAACCTTTGATCCAAGCCGGGTCTTTTGACACCAACCGCATTTTTGGGTCAGGTCAGGTCACTGACCTATGACGTCATAAGTGAACCTCTGCACGGTCTTCAGATGTCGCAACTTCGCAACGCCCTCACTGCCAGAGGAGATGTCACAGGGAAATGAAACTTGCAGGATCTAGTATCCATTATGAGTCCCACAACTTGTATATCTCGGATTTTTCCTAAAGGTCATGTGAGGTCAGGTCATTTTCGTGACCTCACCATTATAAGTCTATGGGGAAAAATGAAAACTGCTATTCTGGCGCCGGGAACGATCTCCAACTATGGCTCAAGCACACAGAATCATAATTTGATGCACTCCTTGCAAGGTTAGATGCGTCACTTTTGCAATGTTGACCTTGCGTGAGGTCATTTATGACGTCATCAAGGTCATATTAGTTTTTCGTCAATAACTCTTGATCAAATTGAGCTAGCGAGTCGGGAAAGCCACCAATGGACTCAGGAAGGCCTGCCGAATCGAATGATATGCGACATGACCTCTTTCGACCAACTTCGTGACCTGGGGGTGCTGACCTGACCTTGACCTGAGGTCAACACCCCAAGTTGACCTGACCCGGACAAAAAGTATATCATTCGACGCGCCTGAGCGGGGCGAACACGATGCTGCCAAAATCGGCGCTCTGCGGCCGTTTTTTGCGAAGTTATTCACCAAAAACTGAACCGTACCTTGGGGCACTTGACCTGACCTCAGAGGTCACCGGTTGACCTAGGACTTTAAAATCGGGTACCATTCTCTGCGTCTCGTAACGGCGCACACGCTCGTTTTTTCCGCGACGCGCTAGCTCCACCAGGGGCGAAACGGCGAGGGGGTCGTACCCGCCCCCCCCTCGGCCGGCGCGTATGTAGAAAATAGAGATGCCACTTTTGAACCCGCGAACCCGCTTTCTGCGGGTTTTGAAAACCCGCAGGGTTTTTGGCGGGTTCGAGAAGCAAAACTTGTCGTGTGGCGGGTATTTGGCGGTCAGACTTAAGAACCTATAAATTTATTTTTTTAGATGCAAAACACAATGTCAAGTGCATTTGCTCAGGTTAACAATACAATATTCATCAAAACAACTTTTAAAACAGAACCAAATATAAAAATATATCAAGGTAGCACATTTCAAATGCAAAACTGAAAACAACCAGCAATAGCATCCACAGTCTAGCAATGACCAAACCAGGGTACAAGCAACAAACTACAAAGCATAAGTAAATGCTGATGAAAGCATTCCATAAAACATAAAAGAACCTGAAAGCAAACTTATAGGAAGCTGAACTGAAGTCTATGTGCAGTGTGCACTAGATATACATTATGGAAGAACCCAGACTTAAATGAGATGTTGAAAATCAGAGCAAATGCCACATGTTACTTTATTTGCGTCTGGTCGGCATAAAAAGAGCTATCAGCTAAACAAAATTTGATGCAATGCAAATTCATTAATTACCTATCCTACTCTATGTTCTGTCCCACCCTATATTACGAAAATAACACCAATTACCCTTACAAAAAATCAAAATATTGACTGGCATGCGGCCCAAACATAACGCAATACAAAACTGGCGCAGTTCCGACATTCTGACAAGGATTGGCATTTGACTGCGTCAATTTTGGTCTTTGAGGCGAAGGAAAGCTGACATTGATGACGCAAAAATAATTTTACAATCAATTTTTCTGTTTTGGTTTTTGAATACCTCAAAATAGCAGTTATACATGTTACAAAACCACGTAGCTGGTCGCATTTATTTCTTTTGTCTTTTTACTTGTCATTTGTATGCCGAGAGATGACCAGCCGGAGAGCATTACCAAGACCATCTTTAAAATTATTACATTTAATTTAGTATTTGCTGTCTCTTTTTTTAACAGGTGATTAAATCTGAATTGTAAAACTTTAGCTGTTTTGTAAAATAACTTTATCAGAATGGCACATGAATATGCATTATACAACGGTGTTTTCGCAACAAGTTCGCACTAACTACGGCTGCAATAATTTAGTCGCTGTAACATTCCTTGCAATCAGCTGTTGGTAACGCTTCTGACGCATGTTTCCAGAAACGCGTGGTTCATTGGTGGTTAGTTGGTTTTGCTGGGATTTTGCATGATTTGTTTTATGTGTACCTAGATCGACTGGATACTCATTATTCAACGTGTCACTATTTATTTTTAACTGGAAATCGCATATCTTTTTATATCAACATTCATTTTGATAACAATATCATTCTAGAAGCCTAATATTGAGAGGGAGCTAGAGTGAAATTTTGATCCTCAGCCAATGCTGAAGGGTAAGGTGAGAGAAAGATTTTACTGAACTCTTTTCAGAAAGGAATTTCAAATGTATTGATGCATTATTCATTTTCCACTATCCAGTGTGCACTTCCTGAGGACTTAGCATAGAAATTTCAAGTCCTTACTATTTGTTTGGCTGCCTTTTTCTGCACAGCAATGAAGCAAGTAAGGTTTATACAGCTCTAGCATTGACCCAGCTGTATTTTTTTCTTGCAAAAGCAGGTTTTTAAAATTGCGGGTTTTTTGCGGGTTCTGCTCAGCCAAAATCAGCTTGTGGGTAGTTGTGGTTGGGCAAGAGGTAGCTGCGGGGCGGGGCGGGTAATGAAATTGTAAATTTGTGGCATCTCTAGTAGAAAACCAATAGGTCCGGCGAGGGTTAACCCGCGCCCGGCTGGGGGTCCTGGATTTCCACGCCCTGCTGGGGGGGGGGGTGTTTGTGTAGCGGGGTTTCGCGGCGTTGCGGGGCTAACCGGGCAGTGTCTTTCGTTAGTGAGATAAAGAAGAAAACAAGAGAGCTCCGTCGGTGCGCTCCTAAAAGCCCTTCTCTATATCCAGCCCCTCGCGAACCCGTTCCGACTCTGACTCTATCTTTCCGGGGCGATCAATCATCGGAAACACATAGGCTAGGGTTGAGGGATGGGATGAGTGATAAGTGATAACCAATTGTCCCTGATCACATTGAATTAAGAAATTAACTCAACTCAACTGCTCTCCCACTCTTAACAACGGCACCCGTCCTAGCTGAGGGCTATCTCCCACCGGATATACACGACAATCACACTTTCACTTGTCCATCCCCTCTCACTCCTGTCATACGTCCAGTCATACCTCAAAATAATCAGAGTTAGCCGTCTCCGATCCCTCCCTCTTTTTCCTAACTTCCCCCGGTGGTGCTAGGGCGCACGCAAAGTCGTTATCGAGTTATTGGCCTTAAATTTCATTTAACCGTCATCCCTTCATAACCTCAATGCTCCGTACATCAGACAAACGCTTCATAATGCTCACGCTACACAATTAGAGATACGACCCACCACAGATTTCGGCACTCGACCCTCGCCTTACGTGACTTATTGCGGTCCATCCCTCACCATGTCGAACTACCTACACAAAAACATAAATGTCCTTCGGTCAGCGGTTCCGAGACTACGGCTCGCAGGACACTGTGTAGTCCGGTTTCCGCGGGGGACTTATTTGAAATTTGAGACCGGGGCTGGGTAACTAAGGTCCGTCCGGGCTGCCTGCGTCGTCTCCGTATAGCCGCGGTTTTCGGGCCAGCCCCCGGCGACCGAAAGGGATTAGTCGTTCGTCGGCTTTACACGAATCCATGACTACCAGTTATGCCAAATTGCCTATAAGAAAACGAAAACTAAGCGTACCACGGCCCGCGGTGGGCTTATCTAAACTTTGAAACCGGGCTGGGTAACTAGGTCCGTCCGGGCTGCCTGCATCGTCTCCGTATAGCCACGACTTTTGAAACAGCACCGGCGACCGAACGGGTTAGCCTCTGTTGGCTTCACACAATCCACGACTACCAGCGTTATAGGTGCCCGAAGCCCTATCTATCCGTTGCTGGTAGTTAAGCTGTCGTCACAGACCTAACCGAAATGACCGCTGCACGGCCGGAGTAAATCGACTGACAGCGGGGTGGCCAGTACCGACTTACCGCGATCACCCGACTCGCGTGCTTTGGTATTTAATGTTCACCCCCGTCCTGCAGCATCACACGTTTCTTCGCGGGACATTACTTAACCGGCGGCATACGTCTCCTCGCTGGGACGCCTGGGGTCCTAACCATCTCCGAAACTACCTACGTCGCTTGTCGAATGTCATCCTGCGCTGATCACTCAATGGACCGATAGCGGACCTAACCTATCTTTTAAAACCGGGCGGGGTCACTAGGTCCCTCCGGGCTGCCTGCATCGTCTCCGTATAGCCACGGCTTTATGGGGCCCGCGCCGGCAACCGAACGGATTAGCCTTCGTCGGCTATGCACTCATCCTCAATAATCGATCCTTAACTCGCTCTCACCCTTTCTCTTCACTTCGCGACTTATTGCACGTATCCAGGGCTTACCCAAGCGAGGCCTACTATCAAGTGGGGTCTATCCGAGCTGAACTTCATTCAGTAAATCCGATTCCTCTACGTGTACAGTCTTCTTCCATTTCACTCGCTTCTCATCTCCCTCCTAACCCGTAGCCGCGTCGGTGGACTTTCCACGCACAGGGGCGTGACGTGCATCATCTATCTCCCCGGTTCCATCCCTTGCAGTGTCCATGTAGAAGAAAATTACATATATTTCGTGTGCAACAAAGTCTAGTGTGTTGCTTGTGTGCGGACCGTTGGTAAATTGATTAGTGGAGTGCCAGGAAATCCGCTGGCAAGGGCATTTGGGAGTCAACCGGAGGAGCTCCAGTATCGGTTGGGCTAGGGAGGTCCTGTATGTGTTGTGTATAATCGCTATCGTTTGGACCGTGGGATAATTCGGGGAGGATGGAGTGCCAGGAAATCCACTGGCAAGGGCACTTAGGAGTCAACCGGAGAAGCTCCAGTATCGGTTAGGTCAGGGAGGTCCTGTGTGTACATATTGTGTGTAATCGCTATTGTTTGGACCGTGGGATAATTTGGGGAGGATGGAGTGCCAGGAAATCCACTGGCAAGGGCACTTAGGAGTCAACCGGAGAAGCTCCAGTATCGGTTAGGCTAGGGAGGTCCTGTGTGTGTATTGTGTGTAATCGCTATTGTTTGGACCGTGGGATAATTTGGGGAGGATGGAGTGCCAGGAAATCCACTGGCAAGGGCACTTAGGAGTCAACCGGAGAAGCTCCAGTATCGGCTAGGCTAGGGAGGTCCTGTGTGTGTTGTGTATAATCGCTATTGTTGGACCGTGGGATAATTTGGGGGAGGATGGAGTGCCAGGAAATCCACTGGCAAGGGCACTTAGGAGTCAACCGGAGAAGCTCCAGTATCGGTTAGGCTAGGGAGGTCCTGTGTGTATTGTGTGTAATCGCTATTGTTTGGACCGTGTGATAATTTGGGGAGGATGGAGTGCCAGGAAATCCACTGGCAAGGGCACTTAGGAGTCAACCGGAGAAGCTCCAGTATCGGTTTGGCTAGGGAGGTCCTGTGGGTGTTGTGTGTAATCGCTATTGTTGGACCGTGGGATGATTTGGGGAGGATGGAGTGCCAGGAAATCCACTGGCAAGGGCACTTAGGAGTCAACCGGAGAAGCTCCAGTATCGGTTAGGCTAGGGAGGTCCTGCATGTGTTGTGTATAATCGCTTTGTTCACTGTGTAAAATCAACAGATAAAGAGAACTGATCGTTGTAAATTACTCTGGCCAGACACCTTGGAAACGACCTCTTTCCTGACTGTGGGTTAGCATATGGCCTTTTGTGCTCCATCCTCCGATCCCTGCCCCTTCAGCACTACTCACACTCGTATTTCAATATTTACAAGTCCCATTTATTGACATACTCCGACGCAACACCTTAAATTCCCTTGCACGTCAAATTTAAAGGAAAGATTCTGGGCCCAGGCCGCCCATCAACTGAGCCCCACAAGCCGCGCGGTGCGGTACACAGTCGCCCGTCCCTTTCCCGACTCCCCACGGTGCATATTCCCCTCCGTCCGCCTTAATCACCACGGGGCGCCGGACGAGGGTTCACGTCGGCACGCGTCTCGCACCACGCGCACAGTTACATAATTGACCGAGATCGAATTGTGAACTTAAGCTACCTAGACTGAAAGTCGCAAGAATAAATTGAGCTACCTAAACTGAATGGCCTAAAATATTGCGGATGACACCAAAAAAAGGGCAATATAATGTGGCTCACATAGCAGTAACGAGGGGGGGGGGTGTACTTGAAGGATTTAGGGACTAGGTGCGCACCCGTGTTCACCGTGACCTTACTTGAGATGGAGGCGCTGACATGATGGCCGTCTCCGTCCAGCGCCCGGCCAGGCGGCCAGAGCCGCCGCCGGCGCCGCGATGTCCAGCCGCTGGTGTCTCGTGGGCTGTGTGCGATGTCAGACGAGATGCAAGACGAGAAGAGAGGCGTCGAATCCGTCGTCCGAGAGAGCCAGAGTGCGCGTTCCAGTTCCGTTTCATCAACTTATACTTTTGATGACGTCATACTTCAGAGGGCCGGGCAGCATCTCCTTGTCCAATCTTCGTCCTCCATTCGCAGAAAGTGCGTATGGCTCCGCCTTCAAACGTTCGTGATTTGCTGAAGCTCGGCATCCCCGGCCATGGCAGTCACACCCTTTCACGCAGCGGTCGGGTGGAATTCGCCGCCGGCGATCACGGCGTCTGGGGCGCCAGGTGGCGGGGCTGGCCCTCCGCTCCCCTTGTTTTGAAGCCAGCTCCGGCCAGATGTCCTATATTTTGTCGTTGGCGACCGAGTTCCATTTCATCCTGTTTTCGTACAAACCGGGTCAGTCCCCGCTCCCCTTTCTTGTTTTGGTTCAAATCAGGGCCGGTCTGCACTCCCCTCTCCTTGTTCTTCTCTTCTGGCGGGGTGCCGAGCGTGGGACATTGTCTTGTTTTCCAAAGGTTAAACTGATAAATGGTTCGAGACGGGCCGAATGGCGCGTTTCGGTATGCTATTTGTCGACTTCAAATCCGGGTTCTCATGAAGCGGGGTGGTCATCTATAGGGGACCCCTGTTTGTCAAAGCCGGCTGCGCCGTTTCTGTGGGCGCCGGCTGGGACGGAGATCGGGTATCACAGCCGATTTAGCCGGCTGACCGTGTCTGTGTGGCGCTCGCAGATGGCTATGTTTCAGCTTGTGACACAGCTTGCAATTCCGCATGAAAGATGAAAAAAATGTAGCGCATCTGCGTTACATTTGAACACACCCCCCTTCTAACTCGGCTCCTGGGCCACGTAGCGATACGCAGAAGGCGGCGTTCGAAAGAGCGTCAAAAATAATGAGGAAATTACTTCGGTCAATTTTTTGGTCAGGTCAAAGGTCAGGTCACCAGAGGTCATTGAAGGCAAAATTTCGCCGATTTCCGGGTCGAATGTCGAAAATTTCCAAGAAGCCAACGCATAACTCGGGAACCAATAGAGCTACAGCGCCGCGGAAAAGCGCATTCGATAGCCCTATTAACGCCCTTTCTGAGCAATTTTCTCAGATTTGACCTAACGTCAACGGTTTTGCCTGCAGGGGGCAAAAACTGCAAAAATAGCCGATTTTTTCGAAAACAGTTTTTCTGCAATAACTTCTGACCCAAGCCTTGTACGAGCTTACTTTTACCGGCATCGTGTTCCTCTCGTTAAGACGCATCGAATGAACTATAACTTGACCTTGAAAGGTCAACTTGAAAATTTGACCTCAGGTCAAGGTCATGACCTGACCGGAAAGGGTCATGTTGCATATCAGTCGATCCGTATCGTCGAGCTGAACACATCTAAGGCGTTTTCATCGCTCTAGCATGCCTCTATCAAAAGTTATTTCCGAAAAACTATTAGATACCATTCGTGACCTAAGATGACCTCAGTGCATAAACAGGGGTCACGGACACCATTTTCATGTTCAGTGTGTCTAAACCACTTGTAATTCAGTGTTTGGGAGTGTTTATAATGTCTTTCGTCCAAAAGAGGCGCATTTCAATTTTCTCCCATTGACTTATAATGGGGAGGTCGCAAAATTGACCTGACCTTAGGTCATCGATATCACAATTCTGAGATAAACATTTTGTACATGCTATTGCTCTTAGCAATCGCTAAAAGTTTCAAAGCGATCGGTCACTCGGTGTAGCTATGACAGACATTGAAACTTGTTATGAGGTGAGGTCACTTCAAGTGACCTGGTGACCTGACCTTGAATGACCTTGGTCTGAAATTTTCACAACATGTGTAAAATTGATGTATGATAAGGTGTACCAAAAACGGCGGCGCGCGCCGCCGTTTTTGAGATATTCGCAAAAAACCACAAGGGGGGTGTTAAAACACTCCCCCCAGCAGGGCGCGGGTTAAATCGAGACTCACATCAACAATAAAATTTATTAAAAAATCAAAACAAACATTTACTGACTTCATCACGGTAAGTACGGCATAAAAAGCATAAAACAAACATCAAACACCGCTCAGAATACACATTCACTTGTAAAACGGCTAACATTTGAGTTATTCAATCAGGACCCCTGATTCGCACGGAACATTCAAGCCACTAAGCATATAACTGGAGGTATCTCATCAGATCGGCGTCCATCCGTCAAAGGACAATTTCGGGAACACTTCCGGACCCGCGGCGGGCACGTGCTCACTCCTGTGGTGTGTCTGACCTGGCGAGGGAGCCCCGTAATGGGATCCCGGCCTGGGGGGACCATAGCCAGGCTTTGGCTTTGGTTTAGGCGGTCCGTAATGTGACCCTGGTCTTGGAGGACCATAACTCGGCCTCGGCTTTGGTTTCGGTGGACCGTAGTGGGATCCTGGTCTAGGAGGACCGTAGGTAGGTTTGGGCTTTGGTTTCGGTGGACCGTAGTGGGATCCCGGTCTAGGTGGACCGTAGGAAGGCCGGGGTTTCGGCTTCGGCGGACCGTAGCTCGGCCGTGGTTTTGGAGGACCATAGTGAGTGGAGGGTGAGCCATGGAAGGTTATCGGCGGAGGACCGTACACAGGCCCCGGGCCAGGGATAAACCGCTTCGGCTTCTTGGAAAACAGAGT
Source organism: Amphibalanus amphitrite (assembly GCF_019059575.1). NCBI lineage: Eukaryota > Metazoa > Arthropoda > Thecostraca > Balanomorpha > Balanidae > Amphibalanus > Amphibalanus amphitrite. The sequence goes on from NW_024882103.1 coordinate 311,442, forward strand.
CCATGGTTTTAGGAAGGAGAAGAGATCGAATTTTCCTCTGGGCTGATAGGAACTGCCGATGGTGACCTGAGTATGCTGGTGGCCACCACCGTGTCTGTAGTCCTGCTGACTGTGATGCTGGACGTGTTGACCATGATGCTCTTGATGCTGCGCATGGTGCTCCTCGTGGTGACCGAAGTGCTCTCCGTGATGTTCCTCGTGTCCTTGACCGTGACCTTCATGATACTCTCCATGAACCTCGTGATGACCCTCGTGATGACCTTCGTGATGTCCTCCGTGATAGTCGCCCTGATGTTCGTAGTCGTGATTGCCGTAGTCGCCGTGATCGGGGCTCGGTCTGGCGCACGGCAGCTGCTCAAACTCCACGTCAAAACCGCCAGACACGGTGCCAACCACCTCAGACACAAACTCAACGTGCGCGACCGCTCCTTCGAAGCTGAAGCGGCGCGCGTAGCCAGGCGGATGAGATCCACAGACTCGCTCCTGTAGCTGGCCGACCTGAAGGAACTGGACGGGACACACAGGCTCCTCAGGGGCCAGCTGGAAGTGACGCACGCGCATTTCCAAGGTGCACGAGGACGGTACGGTCCTCTTGATAACCAGAGAGCAGCGGGTGGCAGGCGGTGGGCCAGGGAAGTTGGGTGAAGTGAAGCGCACCAGAGCGCCATTGGAGCTCAGCTCGGCGCGGCAGGCGCCAGGAGTTGGTACCGGAGGCACTGGAACGCCGCAGTCCACCTGCCGCAGCTGCAGCAGGAACCGTCCTCCCGGGCCAACCGCATCTGAGTGGAACAGCAGCTCGGCAGCGGCGTTCCGGAACGGAACGCGACGCACTTCGCCCGGCTCCGCCCTGCAGATTCGCTCTCCGCCGACCTCGATGAAGTCTCCTCGACAGCCTTCGGCGCCGAACGGGCCTGGGTCCAGCTGGAACACGTCAAAACGTACCTCGAGCTCGCAAACGGACTCGTCGGCCTTCTGCAGAGAGTAGACGCACGAGACGCCGCCCGGGTACGGCCCGGGAAAACCAGGACTGGATATCTCCACCTGTCGTCCGAACAGGGCGCCACCACAAGCTGAAGGGGGCGGCAGTGTGGGAGGGATCGGTGGAAACGGCCCGGGGCCGGGGTTGGGACCGGGGCTGGAGCAGCGCACCTGACGAAGGAGAAGGTCAAAACCTTGACGTTGTGTGACGACGTCGGAGAGGAACGCCAGTGTCACCTGTTCTCCAGTGAACGTGATGTTGCGGACGAGTCCTGCCGGCTGCAGACCACAGAGCCGTTCACCACCCAACACGAAGCGGTCAGCCACGCAGCCCGGAGATTCCTCGAGGTCGAAGGTGCGTACGGTGACCTCAAGGGAGCAGATGTCAGGCAGGGCGCGGCGCACTTGGTACTGGCAGTCGGAGTCTGGAGGATAATCTAGCGGAAACCCTGGCGATGTCAGCTCAAACACGGGCGTTGTGATGACGAGATCGCAGGAGGGCCGAGGAGTGGGCCCAGGACCCGGCCCGCAGTTGAGCTGTTTCGCTCGGATCCTGTAGCCAGGTCCTGAGCCACGTTCGTCCGACTGGAACTGCGCTAAGAGCGTCGAAGCGCCGCCGAACGGCACGATCCTCGTCTGATCGGTCGGCAGCACACCACAGATTCTCTCACCGCCGATTTCGAAGAAGTCAAGAGCGCAGTCGGCTGCTGATTCCAGCGCGAAGACCTCAAATGTCAGCTGAAGCTCGCAGACAGTTGGACCAGCGCGCTGAATTTCGTAGCGACAGCTGGTAGACACGGGGTACGGTGACGGGAAGTCGGGGCTCTCTATGGTGAACTCGGGCCCCACGAATACAGCATCACAGTCGCCACGCGGCTCTGGACCCGGGCCCGGAGGATCCACACACCGTAGCTGACGAGCCGTGATGTCAAAGCCAGACCGTTGGGTTTGATCGTCTGAGTGAAACTGCAGCTCCATGAAGGGCTCGACGAAGTCGACGTAGACGATCTCCCCGGGAGGTCGCAGTCCGCAGAGTCGCTGGTTACCGGCCTGGAGGTAGTCGAAGGGGCAGACCGACGCCGCGACGCCTTCGACATCGAAGGCGTTCAGAGTCAGCTCCAGTCGACAGATGTCACTGCCCGCACGGCGGATCTGGTACTGACAGATCGTATCCGGCGGGTAGTTGTTCGGATAGCCTGGCGAACGGAACCGGAACGCAGTCTCAGAGAACTCCTGGAAACAGATTCCGGTCGGTGGAATGTCTGGTTCTCCAAGCAGCTGCGGCGCCGTCTGAGCTACACCAGCCCCGCTACACGGCTCCTGACGAAAGCGTACCTCTGGAAGAGCCTCAGCAGCTGGTTCAATGAAAGCACCCTCCGAGCTGAGTGCTGAGCTCACCACTAGGCCCACCCCGCCGTGTCGTGGCTCAGTGTCCCTGGCGAGCTCCACATCCAGCGTCATGGCATCGCCGGTGAAGTTTCTGACTACCTCAACAGCGCCGGAGAGCTGTTCGCAGATCGGTTGCCCGTCCATGTCAAGACGGGCGGTGTCACAGCTCAGGGAGCCGGGTTTGATCAGCTGCAGACGCACGGCGCAGTGGTCCGGCCGTCGCTGAAGACGGAACAGACACGGCGCTTCTTCAGTGGGCCGCAAGACGCCGTCCAGCTGATCCACAAGCACCACGCAGCTGCTAGAGACGCCAGGAAGGAACTGGCTGTTTTCGGCCGATGTAGCGCCACGGCCTTCGATGGAAGAAGAGATGCCAATCTGGGAGCTTTGAGTATCACTGCCGTCGCTGTAGACTACTTCACTGATCTGGCCCGAAGTGAACATACGAGTATCGTCTTGAGCAGGACCGGAGGGAGTCTGTACACCGACAGACCGACCTTCGTCTTGGAAAGCGCTGAAGTCGCCAATTGAACTGGATGATGACACGCTACCCTCAGAGCCAGAGACCAGGCCTCCTTCGCTTATGAGTTGATCATTCTGCAGACTAAAATCACTATTGACCTCAGACAGTAGTTCACTGGTCTGTGTTGATATCAAGTCACTGTCTTGACTTGAAGTCAGGTCACCCTGCTGGCTGAAGGTCAAGCTGTCCTGTTCTCCGCTGTTGAATACATCTAGCACACTTTCCTGGGGCTGCTTCTGGAGGCTTGCCAGCTGCACTAGTGTTTCACTCGGTTCCGGAAACACCAGTAAAGGCGTGGTCGTTTCAACAGCTGGCTCTGATTCTTGTTCTCCAGTCTTGTTCGTCACTGCTGCGAAGAACGCGTCTAGGGACACCTCGCTTCGGTTCAGCTCCGCACTGACATCAGCACTGATGGCAGAGGTCAGTGAGGTCACGCAGGTCACGTAGATGACGAGAGTGAACCTCACTGAGGTGACACAGCGCGGCGGGGAGATTCTTGACCCGGCCATCGAGCCGACCGGCGAGCCCTCGCGAGACCGTCCACCGCCCACCACCGATCAGGTACGAGTCGTCAAAAAACGTCCAGTACCGGCAGTTTTATTGAGCCTATTTGTTCTCGGGGTTTCCGCACAAACTGCCGAGGAATTGGGTAAGTCAGTGCGCCTTCCAGGCACACCGTGGCGGTCGGGCGGTGGTGTTTGCTTTTGACGTACGGCGCCGTGCCGCTAGAGAAAGTGTCATTTCCGCAGCAGGTCAGCTTCGGAGGACCGCGGAGGGGGAGGTAAGGGCGTGGAGGAGAGACCACCGACTCGGCTCCTGCACGGCCGGAACTCCGCCGGAACCGCTCGTGTGTGAATCGATTTCATGATGGAAACGGTGTTTGTAAAGCTGGCTGTTCGCACTTCGCAGTACGGGACAGAGTACGTGATGAGCGTTTAAACAGCGACCGAGGCTGAGGGTGGAGGAGTGACGTCATCAGCCAGTGAGCAAATGAGACGTCGCCGCCTCATCGAGTCACTGGAGTTTACATTGTCAAGGTCATGGCCACCCAGACGGGGGAAAATCCGAGTGACAAATCTTGTCCAGTAAGGAGGGCTAGAATCCGGATCTTATCCCCAGCTGGGCCTTCGAACTGCGAGATAAGCTGAACTATGCCAAGTGTGTCGAGTGATAGAAATAGTTCCAACCTACCTGCTTTCTCAAGCCAAAACACGCTCAGTTAACCTTTCCGCTAGAAATAAAGTCGATCAGGTATAGCCCTTATTGACTATATTATATCATAAATTACATAGGTATTGGTCATGTAACATAAATAAAAACGTATAACTTATTTCACCGCGCTTTTTCGGTCAGGTCATGATCTTAATTTCAGAACAAATATGCGTGTACGGTTGTTTTACGGTAAATTTACCGTTCATTCCTTGGTTCATTCGTGTTTCACTCGACGAGAGAAACACGACGCCGGTAAAATAAATGTCGCACAAGTTAAAAAAAATGTGTCTAAACTCGAAAGCTAGTTCAACGCAAGCAATCTTTTTTTCGACACAGTTATTATAAGCATAATTAAGAAGTGAGGTCTTGCGAGTTGTTTGATGCCACTTACTTCCATTGTTTAACTACAATTTGCAGTGAAATTTTGAAGACCGTGACTATTGACCTATCTAGGTCAAACGGACAAACCGCTATTGTTGCCGTAGAATGGTTTGAGTCACGTATTCAATAGCTCAGTTGTGTAGGGGAAGTTGGGGGAACGCCGAATACTTTTTTTCTGACGCCTGTAGCACGCAACGTAGACAACATAAGCTATTCTTGTTGGCGTCATTCGAGAGGCCAGTCGTTTGCCTTTCAAACATACCAGGCGCATTTGATGAATCCGCATACCGTTAAGCACACAAACTAAGAATATCAAAGAAGTGACTTTTTCGGCGTTGCCCCGGACTGCGGGGAAAGCCGAAAATGGGAAAAATGATCTACGGGGAATGCAGATATTGATGTTTTGCCATTTTATCTCAAACTTTATCCAGAATTCATCAAAGCTGACACGCGTTTAACCCTATTCCTGGCGGGCTCCGCCGGGACAAGAAACTGGCGGGGGGGGGGCCGATTCGGCCCCCCCTGAGATCTCGAGAACGAAGCAAGATAGCGACAAGCGGTAAACGGCATCGGATACGCATGGACAAGGTCTACAATTTTTACTAAGGTCATTTTCAGGTCAGGTCAAAGATGACGTCACAGGGGTCGAAAAAGTCAAAATGGCAGCGCTAGATATAGAGAGTTTTTCTCGAATAACTTTGTAATTAGTCAAGATAGGAACAAACTAAGGGCATCATCGTGATCCTTTCGTCAATCCGCATCGAATGATATATATGTTGACCTCGAAAGGTCAAGGTCAAAGGTTGACCTCAGGTCACGTGACCTCGAGGTCATCATGTATATCATTCGATGCGTCTTGACGAGCTGAACACAATGAGACCATCCACGCGTCTGTATCTTGTTCCTGTACGGAGTTATTGGCCAAAAACCTTTGGTGACCTTTGATGACGTCACATGACCTCACCGCTGCCCAACAGCAAAACAGACCTAAAGGTAGTGAAGGTTGATCGTATATGAAGTCATGTATGGTATATGGGGCCATTCCGACCCGTTTTAGTGGTAAAAACAGCCCGAGTTGATTTTTCCCCCATTGACTTATAATGGGGAGGTCGCGAAACTGACCTGACCTTAGGTCACCGATATCAAAATTCCGAGATATACAAATTGCACATACTGGTACCCTAACTAAAGCCTGAAGAGAAGAAATTGATCGGTCAAAAACTCTAGCTCTGGCGTGATTGCAAACTTTTCTGAGGTAGGGTCACCAAACCGCCTCTGGTGACCTGACCTGAGGTCAGATCAACTCAAAATTTTCAGACATGTTGCGTAGAAGCCTTTTAGGAAAAGTCAGAAAATTTGAGCTTCCTAGCTCAACGCGTTTGGGAGAAATAACCAAAAAACCTCAGGGGGGGGGGGGGCTCCTGAGGCCCCCCCGCCAGGAATAGGGTTAACCCGCGCCCCGTAGGGGGGGGGGCCGAAACGGCCCCTCCCTGTCCTTTTCCGTCAATATCTCCTAAACGGCTGGAGATATCGCCACCAAACTTTCAGGACCCCTCCGGGCATCAATTTTACACATTGTGACCAAAAATTTTTCCAGAGGCTATGATAGGTTGGCCACAAATGACGTCAGAATGGCGTCATGTTCTGCCATTTTCGACCGAAAAAAGACCTTCGCGAGAAGACCTGTCAGGCCTACAGCTTTGAAGATACAGAAAAATGATCAACACATAAAAGGTGTAGAATTGACAGGGCTACAAAACTGCTATCTCAGATTTTTGAGATTTTCGAGTTTTGACCCCCAAAAACCAAAAAAGCATTTTTTTGGATATATTAGCCAAAAAATCCAAAAAGTTTTTTGAGTTTCGAAAAAACCGGAACATATGTGATAGTACCTACCGTCTTCTATCTACATACCAAATTTCAGATCGATAACTCCTTTTTTGGCCAAGTTATAGCGAAAAAACTGTTCAAAAATGATGACGTCAAATTTTCAAACTCAATTTTTGGCAATTGTAGACCTCGTAGAGCAGAACAAAGACCACCATTAGACTCCCCGTGACGAGCTGCATCGAATCGATACCCAGTTTATGCAAAAATATCAACTTTGAAATTTGACCTAATTTGACCTGACCTTGACCTGACCTTCACCAAAATGTGACCCAGGCTGGCCCCAAAGGCTGCCTAACCCACATAATCGCATTTGTCATGTAAAATGGACCATAAAACATGTATCACACGACACTTTCATATTGTGACCCCCGGTGACCTGACCTCGCTGTGACCTGACCTGGTATCAGTGACCTCAGATAGTAAAGTATGTGTTTGACGAACAATGTACCATCGATGGTTTTCAATAAATTACCAATTTACTCGATTTCACAACACATTTCTTGAAATGCCTGTTAACGGTGAAAATCCGACCTTTGACCTGACCTGTGACGTCATCGGTTTGACCTAGGTCAATGAAATTTGGTCACAAGGTAGTTCCCCGGTGGGGCTATCGAATACCGTTTGAATTTTGAAAATCGGCCGGTAAATTTCCGAGATCTTAGGGGGGGCCGAAACGGCCCCTCCCCTACGGGTGGTAGGGTCCGCCGATAGCCCTACGGGGCGCGGGTTAAGATCTTGAGAACGCTTGGTGCACACTGGAAGTTATAATTGTGTGATATAATAAGAAAATGCCAGGTAAATCATTCCTTATAGGTAACAGGCCGTTGTGTCGGTTGAAAGTGTAATTTGTGTGGCTAAAAATACGCGTTGCTATTCTACAGCAGTAAAGTCCACGTAGCGTGCTTTAACGTGCGTAATTGCACGTTTTCGGCATTACCCCAGCCAGACATACTTTCATTTGCAGGCCCATTACTTTTCAACGTGCTGTAAAAATTTCAACTAGGCAGCACACTTATGCAAAGACATGCTGAAGATTACTTGACCGAATTGGCCAGACAAACGGTAGCATAATGAGTAAAAAATGCAGCTTCAAAGGCGCATGTAGTACAAGGGAAACGTACCTTGAAAACGCTCTTGGCGCCCTCACAGCCGAAGTTTTCCGAATGACGACTCGTAACAAACATGCGATAATTGTAGTCACTTAAGATTCAGAGCATCACTGACAGGTGGCATTCATGTCGTACAGTTTCCGAAATATCTCGAATTTCGGCTTTGCCCCAACTCCGGCATTGTCCCAACTTCCCCTACTCGATATCAAGGTGTTAGGAATTTGTCCAAAATGCTGGCTAAATATGGGAAAAACTTGCTCTATATTGGATTCAATCATTCTGCCTTATAATTCACTTGGATTTAGATCGATTTAGATTGGCAGGTAATTTTGAGTTTCATCGCGCCCGTATTTTGAGCAGGTTCTAAGAATAGTAGTCTTTAGACACCGTTTCCCATTCATTAAACGTCAACTCAGAACACTAATAACATGACATCTACTTACTGTGCGTGACTTTTTCGCAAGCATCCTGTTTAGTTATTTAGGTGCATGACGAACCCTAAATTTCCATATTCGTGAAGAACTGTTTCATCATATACCGACGAAAGCTCGTAGTATTCTCGTCGTGACGTTGCACTTCGCCAATCACCAAAATTAGGTAACGTGGGGTGTTTCGGTATGCATTTTGCGAGTAAATCTAATAAAAGCTACAATCATCCTATTATGATCGGTGTACCACCACTAATGGTGCACGGTGTGTGTCCATGAACATGAAGCTTTATGTAGGCCACATTGTAACGTCAGTTACCAGCTGTGCAATAAAACATCATCCCATAATGCTGCAAATAGGACGGAGATAAAACTTGAACTTGAAGCTTCGAGTTGCTTCAAAATATTAGCGATAGACAGATAAGAGCATAAATTGAAGTCAAGCAAATAAAAAAGCGTCGCTTCAGCAGAGATTTGAAGTAATGACGCATCTGACCACCAAACCCCGGTAAAGCAAAGGCACTGTGGGCGGATTGTGTCAAAATCATGACAGCTCTCAGTCAGACAACATTGCCGAGAGTCCGACCCCAGTGAAACCATGCCGGACATTGCATTTTAAAGTGAGAGGGAGAGCCGAGAGACGGTTTAACACAGGAACAAACCGACACGGACCAAACTCGTCGCCTTAGCGAGTCGTCGCAGCACGTCGCTACAGCCCGACCGGGCTCAGTTGGAACCGAATATCCGCACCAACACTTTCTATTAGCTATGACTTATCGCAGACCGCGTATTTGACTTGGTGTTGTAACGAGATCTAGGCAGAGTTTGGCACCAGCGACGGCGACGACGGAAAACAGGGGGGGGGGGGGGACAGACGGCGGCTATATGTGCCCAGCGCGCTGCGCGGCCTACTCTTGGAGTGTGGCGCACCTGTATGTTCGCCTCGACGCAGTGCTGCGCGGAAGGAGACCGACACGTGACCGGAAGTACAGTCCGGGGGCGGAACGGCGATACCAAATGCCGATGTGAACAATATGCATTAGCTGGGCCGCTCACCTAGTGCGTCCAAGTTCGAATTGATCATGGAACGCGCATATGTGTGGAACGGAGATGGACATTGGATGATATTGAACCTCCAAGGCCCGTGTGCTTTGGTAGTAATAAGGCATGATCCAATATCATTTAACGAAATGCGGTCACCTTGATAGACCATGAAATATGATTCATATATGTGCATTGTGCGTTGCATCTGTGAGCCATGGCTCATTCTCGAGGAAGGACCAAGTTGTTAGGCTGCATCTAGTATTTTATGTGAACTGGCAATATTGATGATTTATGGCAATGACCATTACAATTATTTGGCCGCGTAAAACCGATTAAGTTAAAGTCTTATCAAAGCATAGCATCACAATTACTACAAAACGTTCGAGAAAAAAATATTGGTTATATGGGCATTACCCCCCGAGTTGCTGGGGGGGGGGGGCGTTAAACGCCCCCACTTTTTCACTTTTTTTCGCCGCGCTATAGCATAAAAACGGCGCGCCGCAGGCATTTAGGTACCTGTAGGGAATTGATTGAAGTTTATTATGACAAAGTTTCTAAAAAATCGGTCGGAAAATTTTTGAGATATCGAGGTTTTAGTGACGTCATGATTTCTGAGTTTTCGACCAAAAACGGCATATGTTAAAAAAATCATATAAAATCACAGAATAAAGATACAGACGTGTCGTAAACGCCATTAACCCGCGCCCGGCTGGGGGTCCTGGATTTCCACGCCCTGCTGGGGGGGGGGGGGGGTGTTTGAACACCCCCCTTCTAACTCGGCTCCTGGGCCACGTAGCGACACGCGGAAGGCGGCGTTCGAAAGAGCGTCAAAAATAATGAGGAAATCACTTCTGTCAATTTTTTGGTCAGGTCAAACGTCAGGTCACCAGAGGTCATTGAAGGCAAAATTTCGCCGATTTCAAGGTCGAATGTCGACAATTTCCAAGAAGCCAACGCATAACTCGGGAACCAATAGAGCTACAGCGCCGCAGAAAAGCGCATTCGATAGCCCTATTAACGCCCTTTCTGAGTAATTTTCTCAGATTTGACCTAACGTCAACGGTTTTGCCTGCAGGGGGCAAAAACTGCAAAAATAGCCGATTTTTTTTCGGAAACAGTTTTTCTGCAATAACTTTTGACTCAAGCCTTGTACGAGCTTAGTTTTACCGGCATCGTGTTCCTCTTGTCAAGACGCTATGAACTATAACTTGACCTTGAAAGGTCAACTTGAAAATTTGACCTCAGGTCAAGGTCATGACCTGACCGGAAAGGGTCATGTTGCATATCAGTCGATCGGTATCGTCGAGCTGAACACATCTAAGGCGTTTTCATCATTCTAGCATGCCTCTATCAAAAGTTATTTGCGAAAAACTGTTAGATACTATTCGTGACCTAAGATGACCTCAGGGCATAATCAGGGGTCACGGACACCATTTTCATGTTCAGTGTGTCTAAACCACTTGTAATTCAGTGTTTGGGAGTGTTTATAATGTCTTTCGTCCAAAAGAGGCGCATTTCAATTTTCTCCCATTGACTTATAATGGGGAGGTCGCAAAATTGACCTGACCTTAGGTCATCGATATCAAAATTCTGAGATATACATTTTGTACATGCTATTGCTCTTAGCAATCGCTGAAAGTTTCAAAGCGATCGGTCACTCGGTGTAGCTATGACTGACATTGAAACTTTTTATGAGGTGGGGTCACTTCAAGTGACCTGGTGACCTGACCTTGAATGACCTTGGTCTGAAATTTTCACAACATGTGTAGAATTGATGTATGATAAGGTGTACCAAAAACGGCGGCGCATGATAAGGTGTACCAAAAACGGCGGCGCTCCGCGCCGCCGTTTTTGAGATATTCGCGAAAAACCACAAGGGGGGGGGGTGTTCAAACACCTCCCCCCCCCAGCAGGGCGCGGGTTAAACTGCCAATACCATGAACAATCAAATGGCTATCTTCGATTTTTTATTATCGCTCCGCATTTTCCAACATCTTCAACTGAATCTTGGCGATTTCTCGTGACTACTTCACGACCATGATACATACATTTCTTAAATTGAACTTTTTGAACCAAACACGTACACATATGATAAAATGAATGTCACATTCGTGTTCTACGCCCAAAATTACCCATAAAACATGTGTCACAGGCTGTGAATATCAGTTTTGATTTTCGGAGATATGTGCCTACCTGGTTGACCTGACCTTGACCCTGACCTATGCTTGACTGACCCCTACATGGATCTGACTCTTGTAGGCCTTATATGAAGGCTTGTGCACCGTTTTGACAGAGCTTATGACGAGAGACGCCCATTGCGAGGTTCTTAAGTCCATGCTACTGAAAGCCCGATTTCAGGTGTTTGACCTGACCTTGTACCGACCTGTGACCTCAAAATCCAACTTTAAAGTACTCTGAAACGTCTCGTCACGTTCTTTCGTTTGCCGCCTCGTGCGTTTCGCTGCGCATATTGGTTCTCGAGTTATCTGGTGGGGGCCTTTATCGCCCCCCCCCCTCAGCAAACGGCGGGTGGCGAAATACCCCAGCAACTGCCGGGTTACTATCGCGGAAGGGAAAAGCGATAACAAAGTAATCTTTTTAGCGTATATTTATAAACCCCAATGCCGACACCATTGTAACAAATATCGTATTAGGTATCCACCCCAGTAACTTTACGGAGTTAGTTCACTCGGTAAATGCCAACGGAATGTGCACGCCACCTTATCCCTACAGGTAGATATAGGTAGTGGCAACAAAATGCCCTCAGTGGTTACTAAGTCATCCAAGTAAGGCACAATTCATTCAACACTTTTCAGAATACAATTCGACTCCACGTCTAGCCACGAAAAAATCTTCAAAAAACACTGGCATCTCCATAATTGGTGTCGCCCCTTGAATTATCTTAGCTTCTACCAAGACGAGCAAACACTACACAGCTCTCACACGCTCACATCATTCTCACATCCAGATCTCTGTTCTATCCACACTACCGCTATAGATGTCGCTCTAACCACTGTTAGGCCCTGCCGAGTACCGTGGTGAGCAGCGCCATGCGCACGTACATGCCATACTCGGCCTGTCGGAAGTAGGCGGCGCGCGGATCACCGTCCAGCTCGGTGCTCACCTCGTCAACACGCGGCAGGGGGTGCAGCACCACCGTGCGCGGGCCAGCCAGTGTCATCAGTTGAGGGGTGAGCACCAGACGCCCGGCGCAGCGCTCGTACTCTGCCGTGTCGGCAAAACGCTCCCGCTGCACGCGCGTCATGTAGATGACGTCTGAGTCGGGCAGGGCCTCCTCCAGGGAGGTACAGTGGGTCTGCTTCACCGCCTGGGCGGCCACAAAGTCAACCACCTGGAGGTACAGAACGGGAGCCATGTCAGTGAGGAGAACAGCGGTGACTAGATCTAACATTCATCCCGTGCGTCACCTTCTCGAGCTATGCTTTTCCAAAGTTCGACAGATCTATGTTTTTCAATCTACTGTCATTTCACATGCCTATGATCTCGCTATGGGTTTTCAAATAAGAATCAGCTGTCCGAACTACTTCCTAATTCAACTATGACTAACGACGCATGGTTTCCAATCATGCTAATAACACATTTAACTGGTAACAAGCACCACGCCTCTCTATCTTACCACATATTTTCATTTTCCGAACATACCATATCTAAATCGTCACACAATTTTCCACTCAACGAGCGCCTCTCTCACCTCCTGAGGCATCTCCAGTCCCGGAGGACAGACGTACTTCAGGTGCACCTTGTAGAGCGTCAGCAGGCGCGCCAGCGAGTGCACGGTGCGCCCGTTCTTCAGGTCACCCACCTGTGACATGAGGTCAGCGGTCAGAGGTCATAGACGGTCCGGCCGGTGAGGGGTTAAAGGGAAAAGGGATTTGGTGATCGAATGATCACATATGGTAGTCAATGACGGTTCGGCACGAAGTATGGCTGGGGAAAGGGATTTGTAGGTTAGCAGTCGGTGTTGTTTCAGATGTTGGGCTGAAGGATTAATTAGTTTCTGGTTGCTTGGCTCGATGGTGAGGGCTAACAAAAGTCAGACGGAACTTAGGAATATTCTTTACTGACACCGGCATATTCAACGTGTTGCGAGTCGGAAATTCGATTGGCCTCCCTGAGCCCGGCCATCGCATTTGAACAATATTCCAACAGTGACAACCTTATCACCATTCATGAAGGAAATACCGCTCCGAAAACCTTATACCACCGCTGCAGGTCGGCACAGCATTGGCATGTGGGAAATCCGAGAGCAATGAATAAACCTGCAAGCAAAGTCATCCCTCCCGAGTTGAGGCCATAAACCGTTATCGGAGAACACTGTGCCGTTTAATCAAGACATGACGTCAAAATTCTTACATGACGTCATTATGGTTTACAATGAGGTGCCGTGAAATAGGTATAGCGATGGCTTCACTTGACAATTTCTCTTCATTGCTGCATTGAGTGGACGTTGAGCGACCAAAGATTCAGGGGTGCGGCTACATATCTCCCGCTGAAACTTCGATAGAGCAAAGGTCCTTAGCAATAGCTACCGTTCACTATTGATTGAGTGGCTACCTGAGTGGCTGATCTAATGGCATCACGCGATCTTTTCAATGTGACTGATAGCTGTCCTGATGACTGTTCCAAGTGCCTTAATGCACCTTATCATTGATAAAGATGTCTAGCCGGACTCAGGTAGCATTACTGCATGTCAGACGGCATACAGCCGTGTCAGCTCAGGTTCTCGGAGAAGGAGCAACTTTTCCTATAATGCTCTGAAGAAACGCCTAATCAGACATGAGTAACTTTCCCCAAAGTACTGTCTGACAGCATTACGGTAGCTTGTCAAATTGTTAAACACATAGTGTCGACATGCAATAACTCGCAGTAAGGTACTGCAAGTCGTCAGTCGGGTCTGTTGCACACAAGAAAGGAAAAGCATCATTATTGACCAGGGTTGTGCTTGACTCATGAGTCGAGTCAGAAATTTGACTCAACTCTGACTCAAATGAGTCAGATTTGAGTCGAGTCGGATAAAATGTTGAGGTGTTGAGTTGAGTCAGAGTTGAGTCGGACAAAAATATTAAGATGTTGAGTTGAGTCAGAGTTGAGTCCAACATTTAGGAGCATGACTCAACTTTCTAGGAGCAATATAATATACATATATATATATATATATATATATATATATATGTATCTATATATATATATATTATATATATATACAAACTTTTCCTTCCCCCTCCCCCCCCCCGCTAACAACTTAGCCCTGGCCCTGCTGCCGGATTTCCCTCCAACAACTTTTTTATCTGAGTCAATTTTGAGTCAACACAATTGAGTCAACAAAAAGTTTGAGTCAAGTTTGAGTCGACTCATATTTTCATTGAGCCGCTTGAGTCATGAGTCGAGTCAAGGGAAAAAATCAGCTCCTTGTTTGAGTCAGAGTTGAGTCAGGGCTTTCTGAAGTTGAATGATGAGTCGAGTCGGCAAATTTTTTTGAGTCGAGTACAACCCTGTTATTGACAGATTATAAGAGGGCTTTTCATGTCACGCTATAAACATAAAGGCGCAATTATAGCATCACGTCTAACTTCTCAAGAGCAAATACCCAAAGCCCAGCATGCACAACTGGGCCCATCTCTCATTTCTTTTCCAGACATCGCACGAACCCGTAAACGATTTAGCTCAAATTTAGTAAGCCCTTATGATTTTTTTCACAAGTCGTGACTTGGATGGCCATCGTGCTCGGTTACCATGGTGATAATTTGCGTCGCCCCGTGTCCAGTTACCATGGTGATGGTGAGTCCGTTGACGGTGCCGATCTCCTCTCGGATAGTGAACACGTCCAGCAGTGCCTGGGTCGGGTGCTCGCCCGTGCCGCTGCCGGCGTTGATGATCGGCCGAGGGCTGACCTCCGCCGCCCGGCCGGCCGCCGTCGGCGACGGGTGACGTAACACGATGACGTCACTGTAGCCGGCCATAGTGCGCACAGAATCTGCACGGGTGACGTCAGACAGTGACGTCATACGGACAGGGAACTCGAGATCCGCGCGGTGATTTTGTGCCGGAAGGTCGCCGGTTGACCTCGAGTTCATAGGACGAGTACTTTTCACAGTCATAATGACACTTAAGGCACAACAGAGAAAGAGCAGCCCACCGAATCCCACCCACACAAACTTCTACCACAATTCCTCGTATAATAAACCCAAAGCTTTTATCGTTAGCACTCTACCCCATAAAAGCATTGACGCTAGTATAAAACAATCGCCCACCTTCCAGAGTCTCGCCCTTTTTGACGGAGGAGGTGCTCTCGTTGAAGTGTAGTAC
Source organism: Amphibalanus amphitrite (assembly GCF_019059575.1). NCBI lineage: Eukaryota > Metazoa > Arthropoda > Thecostraca > Balanomorpha > Balanidae > Amphibalanus > Amphibalanus amphitrite. Next base: position 326,723 of record NW_024882103.1, read on the forward strand.
GCGCCCTCCGAGACGCTGCATGGCGCTGTCGAAGCTGCACGAGGTGCGGGTGGAGGCCTCGTAGAACATGAGCGCCATCACCTTACCCTGAGGGAGGGAGCGGAAGGGAGGGATCACGTCCAGGAGTTTATCAATGGTCTGGAGCAGCATTGCCATCACCTTACCCTGAGGAAGAGGGGAGGGGCAGGTCCAGTGTTTATCATTCGTCTAAAATATCAAATGTTCATGGATCTAGCCCTTCGGGACAAGGAAGGGATTTGGGGCAGTCAGGGTATGTTGTGGTCCGTGTAATTTTTCAGGTAAGAAGATTCTAAATCGAAGATATAATATTTAGCATATAGGGGATATACTACTCTGAATCGCAGCTCACATCACATCTGACTTCCCGCCGTCCGTTCTCCCTAACTTCTTCCTTCCGTCCGTCCATCTAGAGAACCATCCAACCGTCCCTTCGTTCCTTCCCCGTCCGTCTGTCCGTCTGTCCGTCTTTCCGTCTTTCCGTCCGTCCGTCTGTCCGTCCGTCCCTCCATCCGTCCGTCCGTCCGACCCACCTTGAGCACATGATCGAGCGGCCTGTCTTTGGCCACACTGGTACGGTACGTCCCAGCCAGGTAGAAGATCCGGTAGAGCGCGTCTCGACTGAAGTTCTCCGCTGTCAGTACGTGGCTCAGCTGTGCCGCCGAGGGCGCGGCGTGGCTGGTCGGCGGAGGACGCGGCGACGGCGCGCGCTGCCTAGAGCCGCCGGCCGTACCGGCTCGGGGACGGCTGGGAGGGGTGGACGCCAGCGCGGGACGCTCCAGAGCGTGGATGCCCAGACTCTCGGCGGCTGTGGGGCGGGCAGCAATGGAGCGCTGGTTAGTGGTTAGCGATTCATTGATCATCTGCTATAATTTGATGTCGTCTGAATATCGTCTTATACTTGCTACTAAATGATACCATCCTGCTACATTATTCAATATTCCAGGCATAAAAACAATCAGTTACAGTTTTGGTTTGAAAAATGCAAACTTGTAAATTTCCTTTCGAATACCGTACAATCCAGTCGTAAACACAACTCGCCTGCACACATCTCTCCCATCCTGTTCACCTTCCCTCCTCAGATCGCACCTGCAGTAAGCCGATCGTCGGTCCTGCCGGCGGCGGGCACGTGCCACTCGCGCTCCTCCGTCCACGGCAGCCCCACGGTCTCCGGCTGGACGGCCGGCGGCGGCGGCAGCAGCGGCTGCAGCTCGCGCAAGTCTCGTCCTGAGCCGGGCGTGGCCAGCACACGTCCATCCACCATGGCCACCTCACCTCGGAGCACCACCCTCTTGACGGCACCGGCCACCGCGCGGCCGGCGAACGGAGTCCACATGGCCTTACTGCGGGGCGGGGTGGGGCGGGAGGTAAGCTACTGCATGGAAAAGCAGCCAGCACCGCTTGTGGAATTTACATATATGCCAATGATTGTTTGTTTGTTTGTTTGTTTGTTTGTTTGTTTGTTTGTTTGTTTGCGTATGTGAGAATAGATGATAGGAGGAGCGTAAGCGTTTATGCAGCTATAAACTGGTCACATATGTGAAACATATAATAGTAAAAGATATCAACACTACCAACTTTAACCTGACGCATTTTTTTTCTCTGGGGAGAGCTCGCATCGACTTCAAACACACAAAAATATCGAACGTTTAACAATAAAAGCATTACACAACACTTTTGCAGTACACAGCACCTGTGCGCGGGAGCTTCTGGAATCGAGTAGGTCTCGTCCATGTCTACTTCGATGTAGGTGTTGGGCTGCTCTGGCAGCTTGAAGATGCGCCGAGGGTTGTGATGCAGCTTGTCCTCTAGGTCCTGGTGGAGACAGAATGGCGAGGTCACACATCTGAAGTGACAGAGGTTTGCGACACTACACGAGCAGGAAATTTCGCAGGGAGCTTTGCGATAACAAGGACTTCCAACAGTTATGCATCCGTCTTAGTTTAACCCTCGCCCTGGCAGGGGGGGGGGGGTCGATGCGACCCCCCCCTAAGGTTTTTCGAAGATAGCGTAAAAACGGCGGCGCGCAGCGCCGCCAAATTTGGCACAGCCTATGGGGCAACCTTTTTACATATGACCTGAAAATTTCAGGTTCGGGTGACCTTGGGTCAGGTCACCAGGTCAGAAAAACCGGTACAAGGTCATGGTCAAATTTAAATTTTCTTTTTGCACCTCTCCAACTCACAGTTTTCGACTGATTTCCTTCAAACTTTCAGGATGTGCTAAGTTCACCGAGTTGTATAACATATAGTCCGGCTTTTTTGAGGTCACTGACCTGAGGTCAGTTAGAGGTCATTACGTCGTAATGTTAAGCCTATGGGAAAATACTAAATTCGGAAAATACTGGAGATATCCGCTTCGTTCTATCACTTTTGTGCTTTGAAACCACGGTACTTAACAGCAGGTCACTTGGTGCTTCTTTGTTTGGTGTACTTACCCATGGGTCAGGTCAAATGAGGTCAACTGAGGTCAAATGATGTTTTTGCCAATAACTTGGCACATAATGACGCTAGAGCTTAAAAAAATGGTACCATTGTGTTCCTGGTGATCAGCCGAATCGAATGATATGCGATATGATGCAATTTGGTTAACTTGACCTTAATTTATTAATTTAAGTTTACTTAAAAGTTAAGAAAAACTCTAAGTACACTTAAGCAAGCTAAAAAGTATATCATTCGACGCGCCTTGACGTGCTGAGTTCACTGGAGCTTTTCTTTTTTCTCTATCTTAATGAGATCAAAAGTTATAAGCGAAAAACTTTTGACCTGTTTTTAGCGAAATTTTTACATTTATACCCCCCAAAACCCCCCTAAATATTGACCTAGAGCAACCAAATTTGCACAGGGGCGAGAACTCCAGGGGGCCCACCTACCTACCAAATTTGGTGTTTCTAGGTGCCATAGGAGCCAATCGCGAGGGGGGGGGGGTCGCATCGACCCCCCCCCCCCTGCCAGGCCGTGTTATGAAAAATGCCCTGCCAGGGCGAGGGTTAAGTGACGCACATTCTAAGGCATATTTTTTTTTCTGACCGACGCTTTACGATTTCAGTAGAAAATAATGTAAACGAACTTAGTTGTATGGTTAAGTACAAGATATACTCTTGTGCTCAAAATGTCCACGACATGACACTCCCATTATAACGCTGAGTTACCCCTGACTGAATCACATAGCAAACATGCATGTTCGCTTTATCCACCCTATTATTTCCTGTCATTCCGGAAAAAGATAGCCGGCAGGCTATAAGGCAATCAGCCAGCAACGAGAAACAATCCCACATCTACCAACCCATACAATATTTCAATCGTTGGACAAACAGAGCAGAACCCACGCCTACTCAGTCGCGACCTTCCGTTTGCGTCATTCCGAGCTTCCGTGGGCCAATCAGCGTGCAATCAGTGCCTGGTGATCGGCAGGTGATATCTCACGGATCAGTGAAACTGAGCCCCCCCCCCCTATCACCGTAGACCGTGGGGAGGGGGAGGGGTGGGATGTCCCGACAGCACGCCTCTCGAGGGACCCCACTCAACCCCACGGAGCTTGCAGAGGCGGTAGCTGTGCGTCATATGGATTACTGCGGATTGCGGTGAAGGATTTCGGGTGCAGCAGGACGGCTACCGACCACGCGAGCGAGGCGTGATCGATATACCCGGCTAGAGAGACTGGGGGTGTGATAGGGGCTCTCACAGAGGAAGCACAAACAAATCTCGGCGTGCTGGTCGGAAGGATATATGGCGAGTCATAAGGGTTAATCATGCGGAATTTCAGCGTGCCTTTGACGCGAAGCACGTTAGCGCCAGGGTACCTATATTGACTTAGGTTTGTGCAGCTAAGAAGAAACACGAGACTCAAACCTCCAGGTCAATATTTGTTGACCGACAAAAAAAAAGCGTTGAGTGGACACAATTAACTGGATCCTCCAGTGTAAGACAGTGCCGTCTGTGCCACTAGCGTGCACGTTACAAGGACGACAGACCACCCCAGCGGCTGGTCCGCGCCGGCTCCCTGGCGGTTCTGTCGGCTGCGTGTGACGATCAGCGGCTGGTCCGCGATGGTTCCCTGGCGGTTCTGCCGGGTGCATATGACAATCACGGTTACCTGCAGTGTGAGTCGTCCCTGGTTGACCGCAGTCAGCAGCAGCGGCAACATCGTCTCCAGGCCCGGGAAGCCCGGCGGCGGCTTCTCCGACCGCTTTTCGGCCACCGTGTGAGGCGCTGTCAAAGAAGAAAGACACAGCTGATAATGCTACTGCTGAAATCAACCATCTCGATAGACTGCAACGTAGTGGACACTACAGTACATACAGCTCTTGTGAGACTCTACAACATACCACAGCTCTTGACAGACTGCACAGTAAATAGCGATACACTACACCTTCAGCTCTCGATAGACTGCACCCTAATGGACACTACCTACAGCCCTTCATAGTTGATTCCGTATCGCAATACACCACACAGCTCTAGGTAGACTGTACCGCAGTACACAACAGCTCTAGGTAGGCTGCACCGCATTACACCACAACTCTATTTAGGCTGTACCGCAATACACCACAGCTCTAGGTAGACTGTACCGCAATACACAAAAGCTCTAGGTAGGCTGTACCGCATTACACCACATGTCTATGTAGGCTGTAACGCAATACACCACACAGCTCTAGGTAGACTGTACCGCAGTACACAACAGCTCTAGGTAGGCTGTACCGCAATACACCACACAGCTCTAGGTAGACTGTACCGCAGTACACAACAGCTCTAGGTAGGCTGCACCGCATTTCACTACAGCTCTTGATAGGCTGTGCCGCAATACACTACAGCTCTTGATATACTGTACCGCAATACACCACGGCTGACAGCTCTGGGTAGGCTGTACCGTATTACACTACAGCTCTATGTAGGCTGTAACGCAATACACTATAGCTATTAGCTCTAGGTAGACTGTATCGCAATGCACTACAACTCTAGGTAGACTGTACCGCAATGCACTACAACTCTAGGTAGACTATACCCCAATACGCAACTGCTCTATGTAGCCTGTGCCGCATTACACCACAGCTCTAGGTCAGCTGTACCGCAATAGTTACATGACAACTCTAGGTAGACTGTACCGCAATACGCAACAGCTCTATTTAGCCTGTGCCGCATTGCACCACAGTTCTAGGTAGGCTGTACCGCAATACACCACAGCTCTAGGTAGACTGTACCGTAATACACCACAGCTCTTGGTAGACTGCACCGCAATACACTACAGCTCTAGGTAGGCTGTACCGCAATACACCACATTAGCTGATCTTCGACCGTAGTCTCTTCAGGCCCAAACCAGCTCTACGAGGGTTGCAGACTGGAGACACTCACCATGGTCTGTAGCGAAGCAGTCGATGACGGCCATGTTATCCCAGAGCGCTCGCTGGTCATCCTCGACCATCAGAGGCGGTTTGACCTGACCCATGGCGCCCAGCCGGCCCAGCTCCGAGGAGGTGAGGAACAGATGGTGCGGCGACACCTCGCATGTCACCGGGAAACCCTGGAGGACAGAGGCGAGCGTAAAGTGACGCGGGACGGCGATGGTTCGCACGTTGAACGTTACTGGAAAAACCAGGACAGAGAGGATGTTAAAGACAGGAAGGGGCAGGACGAGAGACAGGACAGGAGAGACGGCAAAAGACGGAAGGGGAAGGGACGGGAAATACGGACAGACTGCTGGTGAAGAATAACCACTGGGCATGACAAATTGAGCAGATCATAATTATATGCGTCTGGTTCAAAAAGAAGCTGCTGGGTTGCTACTTGGAAGATAAGAATAGCCAATCTAGGGGAGAGTGGGGTAATTTGGCCGCTTTTTTTTTAGAAATCGATGTAGCTTAAAATTGACGACACATTTCTGCATTTTCTCAACGCTGGCAGGTGTCGCATTCATTTTACTTTACTGGACAGTGAACTTGAAATGATAGAGTAATTACTTATATTGAAATTGTGACGCATTACAAAGGTCTGCAAGGCGGCCAAATTGCCCCAATAGCAGGGTTATTTGGCCGGGGGTGTGGGGCAATTTGGCCGGTGTTAGTTTGCGGTCGGGATTTTCTCTTATATTGCGAGTCAGCTTCAGATTCAGCAATGACGTGTGTCCTATGACGCATTTGCCGCATTTTGGAGGTTGACTCAGGGGTCACAGGGGTCAAAGTAGCCAAATTAGCGGCTCTAGATTCGAAGACAGTTTTTTACGAATAACTTTTGAAGTAATCAAGCTAGGCCAAAACTAAAAGTACCATCGTAATTCTCTCGTCAGTCCGCATCGATTCATATATGTGTTGACCTCGAGAAGTCAAGGTCAAAGGTTGACCTCAGGTCGCGTTACCTCCGGTCGCTTGACCTCAAGGTCACGTGATTTCAAGGTCATCATGCATATCATTCGATGCGCCTTGGCGAACTGAACAGAATGAGACCATTTGTGTGGCTGTACCATTTTTATGTAAGGATTTATTAGCAAAAAACGTTTGGTAACCTTTGATGACGTCACATGCTCTTACAGTTGACCAATCGGAAGTAAGGCATCAAAGTAGTCAAAGTTGGTCATGAATCATGTCATTTGTGGTACACAGGGGCGGATCCAGAAAATCTCCAAGGGAGGGGCCATTAGAAACCAGGAGGCCCCCATAATCCCACCTGTTGGAGGCCCCATCTTCCCACTTGTTGGGCCCCCCCCCCCAAAAAAAAACTGCGTCTATTGAGCTTATCTAGCTGTTCAGGCAACATCTCAACATGAATAGCCACTTTATTTTCAGGAGGCCCCCTTTTCAGCTTTTTAACTTTTTATTTTATTTTTGAAAAAAATCGGCCAAGGGGGGGCCATGGCCCCCATGGCCCCCCCTTGTATCCGCGCCTGGTGGTACAATTGACCATGAAAACTCGGCCGTCCTAGCATAGTGACCATGAGCGCACCGGCCAAGTTGCCCCGCTAGTCCCGGCCAAATTACCCCATATTGCCATTCTGAAAATTTTTGTCTATAAAGTCATCACGGCTATACGGAATTAGATGAAATTGCTCTTGGAACCGCTGAACACCCCCAAGAATGGCGCTGTAATGTCTGAATTCGTTTTTAGCCCAAATACTACATGTTATACAACTTTGTAAACAGAAGCAAAAGTTACCATTTTCTAATGAAATTGACGTTTTGTTAATTTTGAATAAAACTACGAGGGGCAAAGTTTTGACATTTGTCCTCCAGTTATTTCTACCCATGACAAATGAATAGAGACTAGAGTTATTTCACTCACTTTTATTAGACATGGTACAGGTGGGGGCGGCCAATTTACACCACCGACCAAATTACCCCACTCTCCCCTACAGGGTAGGCATTTTAAGCGATTAAAGAGGTGCCCCAAATATAGCAAAACGAAGACGATTAAATAGGAAACAAACAACGAAAAGATATATAATATATAAAAGCACATATATAACCTACCCTTAATCGAAAAAAAAACTCGTGATACATTTCAGTGTGATTATGAACCACTCAAAAAGCAGTTAAAACATACTGTTATAACGAGTCAAACGGAAGATGCCTAGCGATTCGTAACGCTGAACGATGGGTATACTCGGCAAATGATTACTGCCAGTAAAAAGCACCTATTTCTGAACTAATTGATGTCTACATTACCTTCTGTTTGGCGGCCTTGATGAAGAGAATCTCCTCCTTTTTGGCCACGTGGCAGATGTGGATTGGTCGGTTGGCGAGCGCCGCGACCATCATGGCGGCTGCCATCGTCTGGCCTTCTGCGTGGACGCACAGTGGTAGGTGTCGCTGCCCAGGGGAGCAAAAAGACGCGGTCAGATGGAATACGGCTACTGAATTATTGCATAGCTTAATATCATAACAACCTGTGTCGGGAGTGATAAGCAATGTGCATTGACCAATTAAATGAAGTAGGGGAGAGTGGGGCAAAGCGGCCACCCTAACGCTTCTCACGATGCCAACGCTTGATTTTTAAACTTGGAAAGATTCTTTCTATACCAATGTGATCCCTATTAAGTTGCCTTTTATTTCAACTGCGTTTTATTTCCAAAGGCGTTCACATATGAAAGATATTGACAAAACTTTAAACCTATGCATACTGGCCACTTTGCCCCATACCCTGGGGCAAAGCGGCCACCGGCGTCTTCTCAAGTCCCGATATGAGAAACAAAATAGTTGCCTCGTGTACGACTAGGGTATTTGATGGTGACAGGGTTAAGCGAGGATGGATGTTTACTTTATCATCTTCCACCTGTAGGTAAACAAAGAAAGGATTTTCATGAAAATAAACATTTAATTGCATTATTTGGTAACTCATGCAACTAAAAAGTGGCCAAGATGAATGCATGACGACACATTTGAATATAAATAATGTTTTTTATCCAGATGGAAGCAACTTATGGCCAATTGGGGGGTGGCCACTTTGCCCCGGCCACTTTGCCCCGCGCATACCGTCCGAGACAAAAATATTCCAGCTTAGCTATTAGTGGGGTAAAAGACATTAAAATTGGTAGAATACATCTACGATAACCATGCAATGCATGGACAAGAACGCTTATAAAAATTCCAAACGGTTATGGAATAATATAACATTTAAAAATTGTAAACATAGTTGGTAACCTGGCAAGAAATGCTTTTCCGTGTTTCACAGAACAATGGTGATGGGCCTGAAACCCCGGTCTGGCTCATTCGAATGACCGTGAAGAGAAGCATAATTGGAAACCATAAATTTGAACTGACGCCAGCTATGAAGGGCTAAAACGATGGGTGGCCGCTTTGCCCCGGGTGGCCGCTTTGCCCCACTCTCCCCTAGTTCAAATTACTTGTGGAGAAAAGAGCCAAGCAATAGTGGTTATCTAAAAAAAAGTTTAACCCTGACCAAGCTCATGGGACACGGATAAAGCCTCCTAAATACCGTTCTATTGCCTCCTAATTCACACCCAGAAGCCAATTAATGAGCACGTCTTTTCTTCAAATCGTGCAACGTTCCATTTATGCAAAAAAAAAAAAACGGAGAAAACTCTTGAGAACGCACCGAGCCGACAGAAACAGATCCAAGAGTAATTAAGACGTTCTACTCATATTCCGCCACGCAGACATTTGAGAGATACCAGAAAGGGACCGATCACTCCTTCACAGCCCAGCAGCCGCGATTAACAGGTGTCCCTCACCGGCCAATGTTCCATGTGCTGGCTCCACACGGTCAGGTCGTCCAGCCTCAGGTCAGAGAACGTGTCGTTCAGGTACATCTTGAGTGCAGCGGCACGCGGCCCCAGCTCAGCCAGCTGTCTGTAGTTGTCCAGAGAGGCGCCCACGAACAGGGCGTAGTCGCAGCGGGCGCCGCGCGCCGCACACTGCAGGAGACACGCGAGTGTGCGAGGAGATAGGGGAAGTCAGTGACGCCGTGAACGACCGAGGAAGGGTGTCGTATTGCGTTGGCGATTGATAAATTCGGAATGCGTGGACAATGCTGGGTGTCGGACAGTGGCCTACAGTATCAAAAACTGTAAAAGCTATGCTAAACCATAGACCTCTGCACACCATAGACCTTTGGTGTACAGAGGTCTATGCTTAAACTTATTCATTTTGCCTTCAAATGGCAATGTTCCATGTGAAACAGACTACCAATAATAAATATCAATCGCAGAGACACGATCGCAAAGAAACGTGAACCACGCGAACAAATCATGTTCGTCTCGCTAACACCCTATGTTGTCATGTTTCTCAGAAGCACGGTATGTATGTGCCTCACCTCCTTGGCCATCTGGAAGCTGTCCCTGTCGATGACGGCCGGCTTCGTGTTGGGCATGGCCATCACCATGGTCACACCGCCAGCCAGCGCCGCCGCCGTTCCCGACGCAAAGTCCTCCTTGTGCGTCTGACCTGTGGAACAATCACAGCGGTACGATCAGAACGGTGAGTCAGTTCGTCACACGGTAGCGAATAGTGAGCCCAATTACGCCCATTGAATGTCGCTTTCCATATCAATGATCAGCACTTCTAAAAAATCCGGCGCTCTCTCTGAGTAAAAGAGCAAAAAGAAGAAAAAAGAATGACAGCGTGTCGGCGTATCGAAGTTTACTTTAAGAAGTGTAAACAATATAATAAAATGCAGATTTACATAAAAATATTTAAAAAGCTCGGGATATGATGTCATTCATTGACCATGGGCTCAGCTCAGAAAACAGGCGTCTCTGTTTCCAGTCACTGACCGGGGTCCCGCAGATGCACGTGAACGTCGATCATGCCCGGCAGCCGAACGATGCGACGCGACGAGATACAGTCAATCCCCGTGTTGATCACCGGAGCCTTGCCACCCAGTCGGTGTAGGGCCTGTGAGCGGTGGGCGGGTAAGGGTTAGACCCACGTGGGGAAGGAGAGAGGCGCGAGAGGCACAGACACTGACAGACAACACAGGGAACCATCGGATAAACATAGGGATAGGAACGGGTCAGACCGATAGATGCAAATGGCAAAAGAAATGTTTTGAGGCGAGGAGCATGCAGATAGACAGAATAGGGATGAAAAGAGAACGATGGGTGGCGGGAAAATAATACAAAATTACACATGGTTAGAATGGTAGGGACTAGGGGAAGAGGTAGACATTGGACAAAACTGATAGGGGGAAACAGCATCTTACAGTCTTACAGACGTTTAAAACGCGGGTGATTATACTACCCAGAAAGAGAAACGGCCAAGAGTATGATTGACACTGAAAACAGACACACTTAAATAATTTTTTTTTTAAATCAGAGGGACAGAAAACAGGTAACCGGCCAAGAATAGGACGAAATGAATGGAGAGTTATGTAAGCAAACAGATGATCAATATCTGACAGAACGACAAACGGGCATGAACAAGCGTGCAAAGCAGCATCTGCCAGGCCTGCACCGGTCTGCAGCCGTCAGTCCGCGGATCACCGACACGTCAGTTAGTTCCGTATGACTCAGTCCGTTATCCGTCTCAGACATTATCGGTGCGGGGTGCGCACTAGGTAGATAGCGGTCACAGATAGCGACCTAACGGCTGGGCAGAAGGGCACCAACACCCGGTAACGGAGAACACAGTGCGACTGCACGCTGAGCTATGTAGGAATGAAGGATAAAAATATTTTAACCTAGCATGTGCGAATAACATTAGACACATAAAAAGAGACCAGTACCCGACAAGAGAAGCCGATGTTTTTTGTTTTGTCTTTTTGCTAAGAAATATCAGGCCATTTGGTTATTCTATTCGCTTTAAAGCCATTTTATCATGTAAAATTTCCTCATGTTAATTAATCATGTGCACTTCAAATTAGCATGCTCATGTAGACCTTTGCCGTCTTATGATCAGTTAACTAACTAGTTAGTAACACCTGAGACCTACACAAATACCGACGGAGAGCCATTCACTAACACATCGACAGCATTAACCATCTCCCCTCCACCTTGCCTCACCTCGACCAGCAGTTTAGCGCACTTGACATCGGTGACCAGACAGACGCCGTAGTCGACCGCCATGCGTCGGGTGCGGTAGCCCTGCGTCTGGAACGAGCTGACGCGCCGCGCCCCGCCGCTGCGCATTGGAAGGTTGATGACCAGATCGAGCTGCTGGCGGGACAGGTAGTCGGCCATGCTGTTGAGCTCCTTGTCGGTGGCACCCTGCTCGGCGATGTTTTCGTACGCCCATTCCACCGTCTCGACCTGGGAGATAAGGAGTTATATGGTTAGAGTGAGGTCGAATCGAGGGTCATAAAGGAGCCAAAACAAGGTAAAATAGAGGGGCAAGATGAGAATCCTTTAGAACTAGGGAGGTAGCGAAGCGAAGAACGAACGGAGCTCAAAGTGGAATTAAACGGACACAAAATAGGCGTTATTTCTCCGTTGGGAGCTACAACTTCGTCAGGCTGAACGTCATTCAGCGGGACAATTGATCGAATTCAATACCAGATGGCGTTGAGGCCACGCGGCGGCGGGAGTCTAGCAAACAGTTGATCAGGACGGAGTCAAACTGAGGCAACTGACAGCTGTAGGTATGTACTGAGACAAGGCTGAATCCCTCACTATAATGGCAAGACTAGCGGACGAGCACCACACTAGCGGATGCTTCTATGTAATCAGTGTTTCCGTGGGCATAACCGATATCGATTTGTTGTGTGATAACCCCACCTATGAAATATCTAACAAATATCGAGGGCCTTGGTCAAATATCGATGACCTTGATCACAAAGTACAGTTGTTCTTAGGTCAACGTAAGTACCTTCGTTCGCTGGCGTAACCTGTTGGGGGTAAGGTAGAAACTAGAAAGTCTGTTGTTCGGTATTTACTGATTAATCTGTTACACTGATAACTGAAAAATGATAACAAAAAGCGGTAAGTTGAGGTGCACAAGTCACAATATTCAAGTGTGGTACAATACGAGCCCTCCCAAGATTACTTTGAGTCCGCCCACGTGGACAGAAATTACCTAGAGGAATGTGCCAGACCTCACGAGAGACGTTATCAGAAGGAACATTGATCATAAAACTGCTAGATAGTTCGGCATCATAAAGACGCCGTGACAGTAAGAGGGGCGTTAAAAGCAAAAAGCAAAAAAGGTTTAACTTCATAGGTCATATATGTAATGTCAACTAGGTGCATGAAAAGTGCTCGATGATGTCAAAATACCTTCCCTAATTGGATAATATAAATTGACCTGCCAATCCGACATACTACAAACTAGAGCACTTCACGGATAGGCTTTTTAGGATCCGGCCCGGCCCATATCCGGCAAGTCATATCCAGATCCGCCCATTATCCGCCTTTCTTTGAATATCAGAATCCGGCCCACCCATGGCCCGTATTGCAGCCAAACTTCCAAAAAATATCCGTAATAATCCGTTTCACCAATAACTGGTTTCACCCAAAACTGGACTAACAAATTCAATCTAAGGGACCAGACAGCCATACATCTCACAGACCATCATGGTTCCAAAAACCATGCTTATAAACCTAAAACCACATGAAAATCACCACATTGGTAAACTAGGTATCATCCTTCAGTGAGTGTCATAAAATGATGCCTATTACTTTAATCAAACCTCTGCTGCCGCTTAACACATTAGGTTAATTTTTAACTTCAATGTTGAATGTTAAAATTTTGATCCGTTTTGATCCGGGTTCAACCTTCAATTCCCAAATCCGGCCCGCCCATACCCGTTCTTTTTTAACAAATTTAGAATCCAATCCTATCCGGTCCGCGGATTTATCCGTGGATAACGGATTTATCCGGCCCATGAAGTGCTCTACTACAAACATCAGTTTCTGGCGAGGGACACTATCATCATAGTGTTTCAAGAGAAAAGCGTATCGCAAAAAAGCGTTCATGAAGGCAGACATGGCAGTAAGAGCCATTTGCTCGGTGATGCGCACTCTACCCTCTCCAACTCTACCACGCTCTCGGCTCCGACGCACCGCCCACCTCACCCACGCTGTGCCCCTACCCTGCCTGGGCGACCTACCGGCGCCACTTCTAACCAACGCTCAGTATCCGAGCACCGTCAGACAGCGATATCGGCTGCAGATAGCGAGCCACCGCGCCGAGGTCGGCGGCGGTAGCTGAGGGTGTCCCCGACCCCCGGCAGTGCCGCGCCGACCCGGTCACCGACAGCACGTGTTTTGGCGAGGGAGCGACTCTTGCGCCGTCGACCACGCGGCGACCGGCACTCAGCGCGAGCGGCGAGACTGGGACACGAGGCAGACGAGAAGCCTGTTGGGAGTGACGAAGAACTGGAGAGGAGGGTGCGGCGAGGCGAGAGCACGCCAGGTTCGGATGGAGTAGTGAGGACTGGTCTGCAGTCAAACAGGTGAGAAGGCCCCCACGATGCCGGCGCACTCAGTGGCGTGGTCGTATGGAGCTGATACCTATTGGGCCATGGAGGACAAGGTTCACATTACTCTAGTTTTCACCAGAGTAAACACTTGATAGACATTGGTCAATGCGGACAGAAGCATCATTCAGTGAATAATACCTCGGACCTATTGTTCGTTCTGTTTTCTGACATCCATTGTTCGTCGCATCACGCACATGACAATTATGGCACGAGGTTTATCACGAAATGACTGTAATCCACCTCTGACAGTCTCACACAGTGGTAACGTCCAATGATCAGCAAAGCGAAATTGGAACTTTGGTGCACCGGTGCCTTTAAGTTGCATCCCTTTTCTTCGAAGCACATGGTTCATAACCGCGTTTTATAAGTAACGTACCCATAAGAAGTAAAACAGAAAGAGTAAGAATCATACAAGAGTGAGACCCCGACAGGTACCAGTCAATGGATGTCATGTGTATACATAGAAGGCAAAAAGCCTGGGATGGGATCGTATCGCTATTTTGTAGGTACTCGAGGTGTAATCAATAAACACACAAGAGATGAATGATGTTCTTTTTAACACTTAATTGCAACCATCGACATATGCACAATAGGTACAGTCCACAGCAGAAGTAATGTGCGGTTTCAATCATGGGTATGTTCTGCTTCTGAAGCTTAGGAACGATTAACCAGACTACAATGAAACTTTGAATGTAGCTTATATGTATCGTCACCCTTTCAGCTGCAACTTAAGCTATTGACATCTTCTTTTCGATCACTCCGCATTAAACAATCGCCAGTCAAAGCCAACCGTTGAGATTGGTAAAACCCTACATTACTTTAGCGGTGGGCTGTACTTTAAAGCTATTTTGTGAGCTGCAAAACCACCCAACGTTGCATTTTGAAAACCATGGGCTCAACCAGGCATAAAAATTAAGCGAATAGCCCGAAACTTTCAAATCACCGATAGCATACATTTTCTCTTATGATGGGCAGCATGTTTAACCATGAAGCTCTGGCTCCAACAACTCGAAAGTAAGCGCAAAGGGGCAGAAAGGATTACACTAGCCATAGGTATATAGTTTCGCGGCTAAACACTGGCCACTCGGGTATACCTGAGTGCAATATCTTGCTTCTAGATGTCACTAGTGGTAAACGCCTGAGCGTATGCTGTGCCGCAAGGGTTACCTAGATGGCACACGCAAAAAAGACGGGACCAAATGGTATGGGCCTGGCCAATGACGGTCCTAAAAAGTGAAATAATTGTTATAAGAGTAGGGCTTCAATCAAGCGCGAAGGAGATCATATTGAACTCTTTCGCTCCTACCAACACATTTCACACGACACAAGCAGCCGCTGTTGAAACTGTGCGCGCATAAAGCATAGCTCTTTGGAGGACCACCTCATCAGTCATCAGTACAAAAGTTCGCTTGCAGGGGAAGGTTCAAGTACCAAGCGTCGAGAAGCTACTTGATGTAACGACTTGTCATCCTCACATGCGCCTCTTTTTTACGCAAACGGAGCAAACTGATTAGCCCTTTAGCTGCGAGACAAAACAACGGTAGGCATACCTAAGTACGAAAATAGATACAACTGGCCGTTTATGATGATAATAATAACGTTGAATTTATTATCATCGGACCACAAAGGGTGAGTGCGAAATTCGCAGAACACTTGATCAACTAATGGACCACACACTCCTGATGACTGGTTCGCCGCTGATGCAACCCCTTATCTTGAAATTATCAACCGACCATGCCTCGATCGGTGACGACCACGATATCATGAATTGCGAACGGAAAACAAGCTTTGTCCGATCTCTAATGCTACTGTCTAGCTTCAACGAAAATAGAACGTAGCGCGTGCTAGTAATGAATGACATCGAAACAAACATTCGTTATGACAGTCAACCGCATCAGATGACATTCTGAAAAAGGCACAATATCTTCCCCGAGTCAGCACCATGGGGGTGGGCTGCAGCCGTTGACCGGTGACCTGACCCGTGCCCTCTGTCCCAGGTCGCCACCATGGGGGTAGGCTGTAGTCGTTGACCTGACCTGACCTGACCCGCTCCCCCTCTGCCCCCGGTCGCCACCATGGGGGTGGGCTGCAGCCGGTGACCGGCGACTTGACCTGACCCGCTCCCCCTCTGTCCCAGGTCGCCACCATGGGGGTGGGCTGCAGCCGATGCTGTTCCGACAGCCGGCACAGCTCCCTGGCGCCGTCCACCATCCCTTCCCAGCGGCCGTCGGGCAACGGCTCGGCAGGCAGCGGCGCGTCCTCCTACGAACAGGAGCGCGAGGAGGCGCTCCGCCTACTGCGGGACGAGTTCAAACGGCGGCCCACCGTGTTCCTCATCAGCCAGATTCTGATGTCGGTGCAGTTCTTCAAGAACTTTAACAGGTGAGAGACACTGACTATCCGTTAGCGCATCGTGGAAATCAGCGGGCGACTCCTTAGTTCCACAGCGTCGAACGCTTCCGAGCGGGCAGGCAGCGCTGCTCTCCTCCGATCCATGGCAAATAATTATCATTTGCTAATACACGGCTTTTGTTAGTTGATGTCAATATTGTTAAGTTATCAGGAAGTACTTTTCTACTGGGGAGGTGCACAAACTGCGCATTATTCTAGATTAACTAGCACCCCTATCGCTAACAATAACAACAGAGAGAAAGTGACACTTGGTTGGTAATGATCAGTGGATACACAGATAGATGTAAAAGACAGAAAAAGCCCTACAGGAAATATCGAATTGAAAACCGGATCTTAAATAACCAGTATAACGCCTTATGGGGCGACTAACGGAGCGAGCGAGAGGCTGGGCCTTGCACGTGCGAAATTTCGAGGGGGTACCTCCAACTGACTTGTGCACGGCACCCTACTAACCGGTCTCTAGCGACGTGCCAAATTTGAGCACAATCGGCCCAGCCGTTCTCGAGATCTGGAAGCGGCACCCTGCACGTGCGCACGTGCAAAATGGGTCCCAACTGACTTGTGCACGGCACCCTACTAACTGGTCCCTAACCGTGTACCAAATTTGAGCGCCATCGGTCCAGCCGTTCTCGAGATCTGGAAACGACCCCTGCACGTGCGCACGTGCAGCAGCACCCCAACCTTAACACATGCAGATGAATTATCTGATGGAGACCTAACTGTGTACCGAGTTTCAATTCAATCGGCCCAACCGTTGTGCCGTTATTGAGGTTGCAATTTTGGGGGTTCTTAAAAAATGTCCAACTTTACCACGCGCCACGTGCGGTGGTTGGCAAGAACGCATGGTGGCCATCACACCACAGAACTTTTACGTCCAAGTGACATTCAGTAAAGAAGACCGCTTGTCAATCGGATGTCCCGTTCCTAAGATATTAGCTTTTGAAGAGCGTCCCCACGGCCGGCCGGCCGGCCGGCCGGCCGCTCATACTCAGAAATTTCCGTTAATCTAAGGAAAGACTCCGCTCGCTTCGCTCGCTCCGTAATAACACCGAAACGGGACCAGATAAGGTAGAGATACGCAATGTTGACCTTCGATAATGTAACTAATACTTAGAGCAACGCGATTTGACATAAGATAAAATGGGCATGTAAAAAGAGAATAAACTGAGGTAACTGAAAGGTTTCAAGCTGTCTTGAGGGTATCAAAAATGACTGTACTTGACCACGGTGTTGCAGGGACAAGTTGAGGATATTGCAGCTAAAGGAGGAAAAAGAAGAAGAGCTAAACAGGGCCTTGCAGAAAGACAAAAAATCGGCCGCCTATCTAGGATCTCCCTATGAGGTAAGTTAGAAATTAAACAAATTGAATGCAATAGAAACAACGCATATCAAAAATCATAGATGCCGGAAAATGTGCCTCTTTAAACGATTATGAACGTTTTTTGCCTAGCTGCAATGCATATAAAATATAGAAAAGCAATATTAACTCACTTGAACGAAAGCAGAAAGAATACTGCGGAAAACTGAAATCAGCGACTGTGTATCATACATACAATTAAAAGTCACATTTATCACCATTATCTTATCGGGCATTTAAAATCCTTCTACTCATAGTAATAGCAACAAACTCAGGCAAAGACACTCGTCGCTTATTGTTTATCAGTCCACCTGTGACGTCACCGACCCTCACCCATGACGTCACTCACCCGCCAGGTGATTGGGGAGGTAATGGCGTACTGTCGCAGGGACGGTGACGAGCCGTGTCTGGGACACGACCTCGAATACCTCATCATGCACGACTCGATCGCCGTGAGAACGCCGTCGGATGAGCTCAGTCCTGAGGAAGAGGCTAGGACATACCAGTTCATCATGCAGCGCTGCAGGAGTGAGGGTGAGATTCAGGGGCAGCTGAGTCAATTTGGGGATAAATATCATGGATGGTATTTAATGTGACAAATAATTTACGCGTTTTGCTCAACATTCTAATCCTAAGCACGCGTAGTAGTGCATTTATAGAGCAATGAGTAGGAATGAGTTATTAATGTTTCCATCATATTTCGCTTAACAACTAAAACGTCATTAGTCTATGCGCCCCAGCGTGAAGCCGAGTTAAGCTGTGTCTTCTTACATCAGGCCTGGTTCTTCCTGTAACCTACCACACCTAACCAGATTCCGGGCCGCCCGACGAAACTCCTCCCTCCGGCAGGCTACACCCGACTCCGTCAGACGGGTCGGATCCCGGCACCGACCATCCACCGGTCGCGCCTCTCCGATATAAAGAGCCGCGAGTGGTCGCACCAGTCGCCGCTAAAAGAGTCTGAGACGGAGCCGGGCGCCAAGGACCGGACGTCATCGGGTAGCGCCGCCAGCCCGGAGCGCACCCCTGACGCCGAAGCCGCCCCACCAGCGAAAGAACGGCAGGGTGCGGCAGTCGAGAAATCTGGAGCGAATGCCACCCCTGTAGGGAGCCCCAGCGGCTCCACTGACCGGGAAGGCAAGGCCAAGAGCGCGGCTGGCGCAGCCAAAGAGGCGGCGTTAGGTGATCGACGACGCTCCCGCGGAGCCGACTCGTCTGGTGACGACTCCGAGGGTACCTCATCCAGCAGCTTAGCCAGCGCCGCGGGAAAGAGACAGGTGAGGAGACATTTCAATCATCAGGAACTTCCACACAATAGGTACAGGCTGTTCAAGCATTCATTTATATTCACTAGCATCGTACATTCTGACCAAAGCAACTATTCAATCAAACCTTCTTGCTTATTGCGGAATCAGCAACGGATTACGAAATAGAGGTAATAAGCATTACACAGGCACAAATGCTTGTTCTTTTTTGGTAGTTTGAATCACATGCGTTGTAGGTGTAACTCGTGGAAATGTGTAGCTGAAATCATATTGTGTTGTAAAATTTATCGTCATTTTTTCTACCCCTAGGTTGTTGCTGAGCCGAGCGCAAACCATCAAGGCGAGGGACAAAAGTTCCTGGAAAACCTGAAGAGAAGAATGAACGGAGATATGAAAGCTCGGGTCAACCTCAGTGACGAAGAGCCGAGTGACGAGGCTGAAAACAGCGCTGCACAAAAACCGACGCTCACTATCACAGACGAAAGTGGCGCAGATCGCAAAATGTCCTCGGAGCCTGAGTTGACATCAGCCGCGCCCCAGCAGGGGGACAAGTCCCAAGGAGCCGCTGGCCACCCTGCGCAAAACGGACCGGAGCCGGCTGATGGTTCCCTTGCGAGCGGCAGTCATATGACGAGCCACACCGCACCCTATGGCCAGCCCTTCCCGGGTCAGGGAGCACCCATGCCGGGACAAAGGGCTCTTAAAGATCCCAACGCCCATTTCCCGGGCCACGTGCCACCACACGTTCCTTTCGGCCACTTCCCTCCACCGATGGGTGGAGCCGTACCTTATCATATGCACGGAGTCATGCCGGGATACCCTCAGCCAACTCCAGAGAACCCTTTACCATTAATGATGCACCCGGCCGCGCCGCACTTCGCGCAGTTCCAGCCGGGGATGAGCCCCTACCAGCAGTTTGTCGGGCCCTACCCGATGGCCTCACCGCCTGTCGGCTGGTCTCCGGAGCAGATGATGCTGGGCAGCCAGCAGCCCTACATGCCGGGAGTACCGCTCGCCAACCAAAACCCGGCCGTCGGCTTCGGTATGCCCGGCATGCCAGGCCAGCCGGTGCCTCCTGGCTACCTTGGCGCAGGCCATCCCTACATGCATCCGGCACCTATGTCCGCGGGACATCACCTAAATACTATCTCCGAGGGCCGAGCCAACACCAAGCCGCGACGGGCGGCCGCCGAGGCGAAGCGACACACATCCGATGTCAGTTCTAGCCACTTGATGCCGCCATCACAACACCACGGTAGGCGAAAGTCGCGCTCCAAGTCGAACGCCAGTCTGCTGGCGCCGGTCGACAGCCGTCGCCAGTCTACCTCCAGCAGCACGAGCCGGCTCTCGTTCCTCGACTCCACCACCACCGACGAAGAGGGCGACACGCCCGGTCTCGTGCCCCATCACTGCTTCAGGAAGTTGCGGATGCGCGTCGACACCGGCGACGACGATGACGAAGATGTGTGGCACGAGCCCCACTACGTAACGCACCGCTTCCTCTCGTCAGAGCGCTTCCTCGGGGTGTTCGCCGACCGGTTCGGCGAGCTGGTTCAGCTGATGGCACGCGACGCGTGGCTGCAGCACGGCGGCCGTGGCCTTCTCAACGGTGCGGTAGTCCAGTGTCGCGAGGTGCTTCCCTCTGGCCTGCGCACAACGGCGCGCATCACCGCCACACTGCAGGTCTCCAGCTGGCCGTCTGAGCACGCCTTCGAGTGGGCACTGCGCAAGCGAACCGAGCTGATCGACGCACGCAACCAGTGGCGCTTCGTGTGGCCGCCGCAGCGAGTGGTGCAAAACGTCCTCCAAGAAGTTGGCTGCAACCTCGTGCCGCTGGCCAGCCAGAAGGGCCGCGCCGCCGAGCTCGAGTGGGAGATCGCCTTCCAGCAGGCAGAGATCAAGCTGATCAGCTCGCTCGGCCTGGTGCACGTGCACTGCTGGGCGGCGGCCAAGCTGTTCTTCACGCACTTCCTGTCCGAGTTTGGCTGCCTGCAGGAGCGCCACATCCGCCATCTCATGTTCTGGCAGTTCGAGAACAACTTCCGCGACTGGCGTCTGGAGGGACTGGGCGCCACGTTTGTCGGCCTGCTCAGTGCGCTGAAGGAGAGTGTGCGCGAACGCCGCCTCGAGCACTACTTCATCCGCAAGCGCAACCTTCTGCAGAACGAGAGCACTGGGGACCTGGTGAGTGCTCAGGAGAAGATACAGCGGGTGATGGAGAACCTCCTACCGAACATCATCATCCTGATGAGCCGCCTGCAAATCAGGAACAAGGCGTTCCCGACCCTCGACTGGCAGAACCTCTACGACACGCTTCGCATGTCAACTACAGACATCATGAAGAAATTGATTCCGGAGCTGAGCATCTCACCGGATGGAGAACTGGTGAGCGAATGTCTCGTCTAAATCAATACATCTCCATGTCACTGCAACGTACTACGATAACAACATTTATTTGGCATGCAGCATTGCATGCAAGTGCAATGTAGACATGCATTATTTTGATGGGTGATGTCAGTTTCAAAGTATTGGGAAACTGCAACCCAACTGATAAGACCTACCAATAGTGATGCATTCAACACAAAATTCTAGTTTTGATGTTTTGAAATAAATGCTGAATAACAACGAAATGAATATTAAATCGGGTAAAGACACATACGTGATTACAAAGTCATGCCAACTGAAAACAGCAATAGTTGTTTAGGTGTTCGGCGGTATCGTCAAAATCATGATTTTGACAAACCATCGCATATAAGAAAAGTTGACAATGGCCTTTCGTTGTTTCACAGGGCAATCACCGCGACTCGCTCGCGTTTAACCCAGCACAGCATGTCGACGATGAGGAGGAGGATGGATGGATCATCAGCCGCCGCCAGCAGATGGAAGAACGCTACCGCCAATGGCAGCGAGAACAACAAAAGCTCAAGAACAAAAATCGGCGGGAGAGAAGGAACAGGGCACAAGCAGCGCCAGGTAAGCCCTTGCCAGAGTTTGCTGGACCCCGTGACAAGCTCTACACGTTGGGCGATGGCTTCCAGCCTCGTGTCGAGATGGTGCTCAGTCTCTTCATCCGGCACTTCAACGCCATGGCCGAGAGACTCATTGAGCACGAGAGCATCTATACGGCGCTGGCGTACATCGACCACAGTCTGAACCTGTGCACCTTGCTCAGCGAAGAGGGCGGCGCCACCGAGACTGCCGAAGAGCTCCGCGAGAAGGTGCTGGAGCTCCAGGCGGCGGCGATTGCTAAGCTTCCTGCACCCAGCGAGAGTGTCCCCCAAATCGACCCTGACCTCCTGCAGATGGCTTCTGGAAGTGGACGAGCTTCCCAAGATCATAGCAACTGGACCGTCGGTCCAGAGAAGGGTCCTGCCGCGCGGCGCGACTTCAATCGGGAGGCGGCTACGGCTACCGCTGGCGACATGGCCGAGTGGCAGGCGCAGGGCGGCGTGCGGCCAGAGACCGAGGGAGGCGACCAGGCCGAGCGAACCGGCAGCGGAAGCCTCTTCGACGGACCGGCGCTGTTCGGAGAGATGCGCGTCAACCCGGCCTTCGTCGAGGACCAGCCGAAGGCGGAAGAGGACGGCGCAGAGTCTGACGATGCCGAGGTATCTAGGAGCGGGCTACGGACATCTCGGGGAGAGGCTGATGGGAGCGAGGACCTGGACGAGAGTCGGCGAGGAGCCGCCGTCGGCAGGAGCAGGAGCGGGTCACGAGGCAGCAGCGGTCAGGCGATCGACGAAGGGGAAGAGGAAGACGAAGACGACGAGGAGGGGGGCGATGAGGATGAGAAAAGCGGAACTGAAAACGACGAATCGACAGATGAGGATGATGATGCCGAGGACAGCGAGGACACAAAAATGTAAGTGGGCCAGACTTGCCACTGTTTTCGGCAGTGAAAGTGATGCATCACATCCATCTCTAGTGGTTTTGGATGATTCCCCTGCCTTGTGTTCGGACCGAAAGCGCGAACACTGAGCTACTGTCGCCGACCTTGCTCAAGTCAGCGTCGCGCTGATAAGCTGTAACAAACCGATCAAAAGAGCTTTCCGCGCCCATGACGGGCAATCCGTATCAGTCACACACGGACAGTAGCATGGCATGCCAAGGATAGTGTGGTCGCGTCGGTGAGATGAAATATCACCCACATAGGGCCACGGCAGGCTTTCGCCCAGTGGGAAGGCGAAACCCAGTGATACTAACTCTTTATTGGCGGCTAGTGCGACGGTCTGCCGACTTACTGGCTAGTGAAGCGTTCCACGTATATGTTTGTGCGAGTGGGTGAGGAGGGGTGACGAGGGGTGAGAAGGGGTGGCGATTAGAACCGGTAGAAGGGTGACAGCACGAAGTGTCAGAGCTAGTGACTAGGTGCACTCTCGTTGATCACTCCCCCGCATGACCGGGGCTGGTGAGCAGCGGTGGACCCGGATGTTCTTGGTGGTCGCCCAGGACGATAGTCCAATACTCATCCCGCTTACCGAGCGCTGTGATACGGTATCTGGGCGAGGATTTGGCCCGGACCGACCATGTCGGCAAGGTTTTCGAGCACGTAGTGTGTGTGTGCACGGGCAGAGCGAATGGCACCGACGATTCCCCGGGCCACATGCAGACCAGTGTTGCTCAAGGTGAAGCACTATCACAGGATTTGGGGCGGCTGGCCTGCTCCCCAATCACGCCCAAATAGAAGCGGTGCGATATGCTATCCGTATATTTATGTTACAATGTTATGCGTTCTACCAGTGGCGTAGGAACAAACATGCATTTGTATATAACGCAATTATTTAAAGTGATGTTTACAAAATAAATGAACAATGACAAACAGCGTTTTCCGTTAAGCTCCACATTGACTGAAATTCACAATAAAGAACGGCAGACCGGTTGCTGTTCACAAACCGCATTGTCGACTGGCAATACCAGTAATTAGATACTTTGACGACACTTGTAGGTACGAGTATATCTCTAAATTTTGAAAAGGGTCAGAAGCCTTCTGGGATTGGGGTGCAAGCCTGATAAAGACAAGTAGAGGCGATCTGCAGGCCGGGTGAATCATCGCATAAAGCTGCAAGTACCATAGCTAACCCCGAAAATCTACACCAAATCTACTCTGAAAATCAAATATTAACATCCCGAAACTATTTATTTATTTTATTTATTTCACGTCATTGGCTCACTCCACACTTGTGTGGCTATTCTAGTGCCAGAGTCAAATAATAAAATAGTGGTTGTTGGGATGACACACATACATAACATTCATACATACATACATACATACATACGCCCTCGTTCCCCCACCAATCTCACAACCACACTATCACATAAGTGTCGTCACTAGGCGCCGCTAACGATCGTTCCTTTGTTGCTGCAGCAAATGCCGACGAAGTTCTCTTTTAAAAGCTCTCATGTCCAGATCACGCATGCTTGGAGGCAGTCGATTAAAAGCCGTTGCTGCAGCGAAAAGGAATCGTCTCCTCCCGGACTCAGACTTTATCATGGGAACATGTAGCATGCCGTCCTGCCTCGTAGCTCTTTGGTGTACATGCCGTCTTCGCACAAGATTCTCCGAGAGCAACTCGGGCTGAGCCGTAACCAGCGTGCGTTTTAAGAGCGTCAGCACACGGTACGTATACATGTTGTGCGCCGATAGCCACTCTAAGTCACGCAACACGTCACTCACATGGTCAAACTTCCGTCGCCCCGATATAACACGTGCAGCAATTCAACACTTTCTGTAGCTATCGCTTCTCAGTGGAGGATAAGAGGTAATGTGTGATGTAATGGGGCGTTTATGAAAAAAATTGGGAAGTAAGTACCACTCTTGAGCACTCGCCGCACCTTGCACTGACTCATGCGGTACTGAGCTAAAAATAGCTAAAAGCACCCAAACCCGACTACCTTTCTCGAAGCACGTCTATCTGCGTCTGGAGCAGCAAGCTATCGAAAGGATGTGATTTGGTGGCCTCGATTCTTTATCATGCTCTCAGGCTGCAAAGTCCTATCGGTCATTGAAAGACAAATCGTAAAGCCACTGAACACTTGAAAGAAGTCAAGGAAGGTCAAACGAGATCAAGAGCAGGGAGAGCTGCAATACGGAAGTTAATTAATTATCTTTTGACAGCCAATTCTTAGAAAGGGTAGGAAAATCCCGGGGCACATAGAACCGCGCGATGTCTGCTTTGCAAACAAAAGAGGGTCGTAGGTGAACAAAGTGTGTAATCACTGCAACATCCTTTGTTCCACTGCTTGCACGGTATCTGTGTGCATTTTGATTTGGCCAGAACGCAGATGTGTAGCACCTACCAAGGCCGTTCAGTCTGCGTCAAGCGAAAAATAAACGTAGCAAATATGAGTGAACGTGATTGAAAGATTCCCAATGTACGATTACAGTTGTAAAGTAAAGGTATATTTGAGCAAGTGATAAATTTTTAATGTGTGTGCCTTTGACTTCAAAGGTAGTGTGCCACCTTTGAAAGATTTCCCATTTTATTTTTCCTAGGATAAGAAGCTTCTGTTTTTACCTAATATCGCAAAAAAAAATCAAAAATGGGCCTGGAATAGTGCCTTTTTCGCCTAAAAGTTTATCGGTTTTTCGATATGTATAACAACTGTAGTGGGCTGGCCTGCAAACAGGCGTCGGCAACAATCGCGAATGCGGCGCACATGTGACAATAAGCAAAGGTCATTATAGAGTTACGACGTACGGGAATGAGTTATCAGCTGTCTAATCGTAGACAACACAATGTCGAGCCGTAAACTGTAAGCCTGTATTGGTATTGTTTCTTTTATTTGGCTGTCGAACATTATTTATGGTTTGAAATATGATTTTATGTAAAATATTTGATATGAGAAAGCCGTCTCTTAAGTTATGACCCCATTTCACCACACGCAAGTGGCAGAAATGACAATGATCAGCTGACGCATTTTTCTTGGCCGAAGTCAGAGCGCGCGGCCCGACGCACCACCACCGCACCACAAAGTATGAGCAGAAGCCGCGCCCAAAGCCAGGGCCCCGGTAACGTGAGGTAGCCGAGTCGGGGCAGCGTGCGCTGACCCAAGCCAGGGCCGCAGCTTTGGGCGCGGTCTACCGCATCCCCGCGGGCAGCCCCGGGCTATCACATGACACCGGGAGGACGCGCGGCCCCGGCTTGGGTCAGCGCACGCTGCCCCGACTCGGCTACCTCACGTTACCGGGGCCCTGGCTTTGGGCGCGGTCTACCGCACCACCTAACAGGCGTGTTCGAAACCGCAGGAGATGATGATGAACGGGTTTATCGAAACTTGATTGGATGAGCATATCGGTAATAGCGATTTCAGTGTGTGCATTTATTGTTCATAGTGGTGTGAAATGTGGTTGGGGTACGACCGACAACCCGTCGGGGCGAATTTCGCACTGGGGTACTCAAAATTTGAAGAATTTAAGACGTTTCCATGAGTTTTGAAAGTATGGATAAGTTCTAAAAATCCGGCTCTCCTTATCTGGGCCATTAACTCCATACGGTCCAGGAAAGCTGGCACACTACCTTTAACCCGCGAGTTGCTGGGGGGGGGGGGCGTTAAACGCCCCCACTTTTTTCGCCGGGCCGTAGCATAAAAACGGCGCGCCGCAGGCGCGCCAAATTTTGGGTACCTGTAGGCAATTGATTGAAGTTTATTGTGACAAAGTTTCAAAAAAATCGGTCCGACAAATTTTGAGATATCGAGGTTTTAGTGACGTCATGATTTCTGAGTTTTCGACCAAAAACGGCATATGTTCAAAAAATCATAAAATCACAGAACAGACATACAGACATGCAGTAAACGCCATTAGACTGCCAATACCATGAACAATCAAATGGCTATCTTCGATTATTGATTATCGTTGCGCATTTTCCAAAATCTTGAACTGAATCTTGGCAATTTCTCGTGACTACTTCACGACCATGATACATGCATTTCTTAAATTGAACTTTTTGAGCCAAACACGTACACATATGATAAAATGAATGTCACCATCGTGTTCTACGCCCCAAATTACCCATAAAACATGTGTCACGGGTTGCGAATATCAGTTTTGATTTTCGGGGATATGTGCCTACCCGGTTGACCTGACCTTGACCCTGACCTATGCTTGACTGACCCCTACATGGAGCTGACACTCTTGTAGGGCTTATGTGATGGATTGTGCACCGTTTTGACAGAGTTTATGACGAGAGGCGCCCATTGCGAAGTCCTGAAGTCCATGCTACTGAAAGCCCGATTTCAGGTGTTTGACCTGACCTTGACCCGACCTGTGGCCTCAAAATTCAACTTTAAGGTACTCATCTAAAGCGTCTCGTCGCGTTCTTTCGTTTGCCGCCTCGTGCGTTTCGCTGCGCCTATTGGTTCTCGAGTTATCGGCTGGGGGCGTTTAACGCCCCCCCCCCCCCAGCAAACGGTGGGTGGCGAAATACCCCAGCAACTGCCGGGTTAATCACTTCTTATTGAAAAGCATTATCACAAATTCACAAGTGCTCGTCACGAAATTCAAACTTAAGGAGCAGCAAAATTTCAGCGTAAAATGTAGGAGCAGTTCCGAAGAAAGTAAACGATTTTCACTACCCAGTGAAAAAGAAATAAAAAAATGCCAGACAACTAGGCGGCAGGGAAGCAACATAAAGCGCTGTTTTCATTCAGCCTTACCATACCTAGGCCTCTAGAACGGTCAGTCCCAGTCGGTCGGCTCCTCAGTTCTCTCCCTTGCGTGTTGAACATTGGTCAGTATCCGGTCATCGGGCATTGCAGAACATTCGGATCACCTGTTGGGACCGACCGTCTTGCGGCTTGAGAATTTTACTTTTAGGATTTACTTTAGCTAGGAAGGCAATAAGATCGTCGAATGTTCCCAAATGACCAGATTTTCATTCACATTGTACCGCTGTTAGTGTTAAGGCAACAACATTCTTCAACGCTGAAAGTTGTATACCAAAACAATAAAGATCAAGTAAAGAGTTGTACTTGCCGGGATGCCGTGTTCCGTGTAGAAGTCCGCAGTACCGATGCTGGCAAACAGTTTGTAGTTGAGCTGGTGCAGAATCTTAGCGCTCGACAGGAACTCGCTCTTGTGCTGAAAGAGATCACAAGAAACTCCTGAACACTATGCCGAACACGGATCACAAATAACACCGGTGTTTCCGCTCATTTCTGATAAGCTTTGTTATTGGACATAATTCACCAACTATACGCAGTTCAAGGAAACGTTTGGAAGGGTGCAATAATTAACAGTTTTTGGTCAACAATATACATATTATAGCAGCCGTCAGCTATTGAGAGCTTGATGACGATATTTAAGTTGAAGGCAAACGGACTGCGATGGTTGGTCACGAGGCCGAAATCCACGAAAAACTGGCTAGCCAAAATGGAAATTAAAATCGCGCGTACCAACCTTCCATTTTTCATAATCAATAATCATTATCTATAAATAAACAATTATTCACACACTGACTTTTACACGTATTCAATCATTTATTCATTCATTCATTCATTCATTCATCCACTCATTCGCCCGTTCATATTTACTTATTAATTCATTCCAGCAGTCATTTATTCATCACTACTGCATGTTTAGAGAAGCAAAAAACAAACCAAACAAAACAAAACAAAACGTCAAGCTATACCTACTCCAAGCAGCTGCACCCTGTCAGTAGGCTGAAGGACACAGTAACACAACGCCAAGGATAGATCGTTACAAACGTGCACAGTACGCACACAACACAGTAGGCTATTCACACTCGATAACATTATCTATCTTTTGCAACAGAAGAGAAAAGATGAAAAACTAGCACAAAAGATAGCAACAAACAAACAGGGAAGAGCGATCACCTATCAGCATGCAAACGGTTCTGTGTCAATCAGAGTATATAGGTGTCAATAGCACCTCGCTGACAACATACTGCATTATAAAAACACTTACAGTGAATCAAACGACAGCACTAACCATAACGCAGTGTGCTGTTTCAGCCATAAACCTGCACCTGCCGTTGATCACAAATACTGCCGCTATTGGTCAAAGGTAACGTGCTCAAAATCGGGACAGCTCAAGTTCATGCAAATTATGAAAGCATGCAGCCATACCAGATCGATGCGAGGCGTCGGCAAGGGCATGATTTTTACGGCATGTTTAATGTGAAACTATCAGCATCCGGCCGATATGCACTTCATTTATCAGCGCGTGCGTTCCACGCAAATAGGCCATTCCACACAACAACTCTTGATTACTTAGCCGGATAGCACTGTCATTAAGTACTCTCTGGAAACTGAGCCTTCCTTCCTATATTCCTTCTTCCTTCCTTACATAACTGTCACCCCCTTCCCCCTCCACGCATCACCCTTCTTTATCATTCCTTTCCCATGCCCGGGTATTCGAAGGAACCAAAACCGTACCTTGAACGTGCCGATGCTGAGCAGGATGCCCTTCCTGGGCATGCGGAAGCCGGTGCTGAGCATGGCCTTGAGGTAGGCCTCGTGCCGGTTCTCGCCGAAGCAGGCGACCTCGCCAGTGGAGGCCATCTCTACACCGAGACGAACGTCAGCTCCTGGGGACACGCAGGGATTCGTTGAGGTCAGCACGGAGAGAATGAGAATATCGTGGAACAAAGTCGAGAATGGGGCAACAAAGTCGAGAATGGGGCAACTTATTCAACTTATCAAACATTGTGTTATGGTGGGACACTAGGCGCAGTCGTTGTTCTCGTAAAGTAGAAACACATCTCGCCAGGGTTCGGCAATCCGAGTCAGCCAATCAAAGCAATAAAAGGAATGAGACTCAATTCTTGTAAGTCTGAATAACCGTCGATGAGACTCCCCCGTCACCTACCAGCCAGTCTGGAGAAGGAGAACTGGGCCACCTTGACTCCCACTCTGCCTCCGGCGCCGCTGAGGACATCCACCGGCTCGACGGGCGCGCCCACCATCACACGGGTCGCCATGGCGATAAAGTCGTGGTCCAGCGTCTTGGAGACGAACGGGAACGAGCGCGACACGCGTACGTTGCACTCGATCACCTTCAGAAGGTTGTCCTGAGGGTAAAAAAGGTAACTGGTTGGCGAGAGAAGTTGAGCTCGCGGACAGCTGTGAAACTCGCTTTCAGCCGAGGCATCAGTGCAATAGCGTATTTCTTGCCGAAACTATGAGGCGGCTGTTGACATCGTGCTATTCAATAGAAACGAAATACGAAAATGAAGAAGGCGCTTTGAGCTCACTTCCTCCATTCAAAACAAGTACAGTGTTCGGCAAACAAAACTAATTAGAAATAGCGATCAAGGTAAATATCCTGCTTCATGAAGAATCACCAAGTGACGCCTTATCCACAGTACACCCGGCGGTCCAAACCGCGTTCGCAAACATCAAACGCTCTAAGTCGCTCGGGCGTCATGTATACGTCACATCATGAACAAGCACTATGTTCGCGTGTGCAGCCGTTATCGCTCGCACATCGGCGCACTGCTAATCTACTTTTACGAGCTCGACCCTTATCAAGCAGTCAGGCAGGAGCCTGGATTACCGAATCAGACGTTAAAAACAAGTCATCGCTGGCTTGTAAGCCAGGGTTGGCATTTTTGCCGGCAAAAACTAGTTTATGCCATTTGCCGGTTTAAACCGGTTTAAACCGGCAAAAAGTGGCAAAAACTGGCAAAAACTCAAAACCATTACAATGATTTGCCTAGACATGCATTTGAATTGGAAACATTCTAAGGGGGATTCAGTGAAAGTTATATGCTTTCAAAAAGAAGTGACATATTGACCACTGGACCAGTGTTTCATACAATAAAAACATTTTCATGGGCTTCCCGCTTTCTATTAGTAACCAGTACGTCTTTTTGGGGCGATAAATGAGCCAGTGCAAGAGTGCACTGGCACTGCACATGCAGAAGCGCGAAGGAATGCCTGCCACTGATTCGTGCACGTGACGGCACCCATACTCACTGGTTCCTAACGGTATTAGTACCAAATTTGAGCTCAATCGACGCAGCCGTTCTTGAGAACTGGAAGTGTCGTCCCACACGTGCGCTCGTAGAAAGTTAACCCCGACTGACTTATCTGCGACACCCATACTAATCTGTCTGTAACGGTGTTCCAAATTTGAGCGCAATCGGCAGAGCCATTCTCGAGATCTGGTCGAAAGCGACCCTTGCACGTGTGCACCTGCAGTAAGCAGCACCCTAACCGTGATGCATGGAAATGCCAAGATCCTTCGGAAATGCATTGTCTGACGGATGTCTACCGACATGCATAGACATTGCAGCCGGGTAGTTAATGGGGCAAACTTCAGAATGGTTAGCGCGTCTCTTAAACATCCAGAAATGCATTTGTACATTTCAAATCAATTGCTAACCAGAAAGGTTGCAAGTCTTGACTACCTGAGTTTTTGCCAGTTTTTGCCACCAGGGTTTCTGCCAGCCGGTTTAAACCGGTTAAAACCACTGGCAAAAACCAGTTTTTGCCACCCCTTGCCAACCCTGTTGTAAGCCAGCCTGAAGACAACGCTTCGAAACGGAACTACACAGAATGTGCAACGTGATATTTTGGCACAAAAGCAACAATGCAGGCAGTGCTCCACAATATGAATCCTTAACCCTATTTTAGTGCACTTTATTTAATAACACATCACCAACGGGCATTACCCCAATAACAAGCGAAGTCGAAACAGCAGGCGAAGTTCCAGTCCAGATAAACAGAACCCGTCCTCACTAGCTTATTAACAGTTCACCAGTTAACCCCATGTTATCAGACTGAAGTGAGGTCATGACCCAGCAGGATTCAGGTAAAAGGTCACGAGGTCAGTTACCTTTGCGATGAGTTGCATGTTGAACGGACCAGTGACCTCCAGCTCGCGGGCGATCGACGAGAATATCTCCCGGATGGACGACAGAGTGGCGGCGTTCAGATCCTGGCAAAAAAAAAAAAAATGAAAGGCATGTGGTTACCGTATGTCTATGGGAATTTTGAATCGGTAACTAATTACATACAAAGTGGCGTGATATTCGGGGCGTAGGCTGTTATTTCAATTCTGATATCAAGCAGTCATCAAATGCATTTTTGGTCGCGTACATAATGTAGAGCATAAATACATCGACATCCATACCCTGTTTTGGGTTGTCAAAACTACGACCGCTGAGTTACAGCGGCAAGATTGAATAGAGGCCGGTACATACAAACGGTTACTATGAATTCCGCTAAAGCAATGGTTGATGCATCTGCAAGGTTGCAATATTCCCAGCCAGTAGTAAGGAGCAAATGACGCAAGCATCAACAGTAGACGAACTAAGCGTGACAACATGATAAATTTCCATTTTCCTGATCACAACACGACTTGAGACGAAACCAGTCAGACAAAACCAATCGAGTCTTCAGCCGCCATGTGAGCTCCACAGAGCTATGCCTCGCTGTTCGCCTGCGTTCAGATAGGCTCAGGGCACAGCGACAGACCCATAAATTCCCGGTTAATCCGCCCTTCTCGGCGATCACAGATACGAACGGTGGAGACAGTTTGTGACGTCAGCGCGGCCTTGGTGACGCCCGTAGGGTGGCATGGTGTCAGCGAGGTGTCATAGAGGTGTCATAGAGGTGTCATAGAGGTGTCAGCGAGGTGTTATAGAGGTGCAAATCAGGCGCCGACAATGTGGCACCAAGTGATAGCGAGGGTGGGCATTAGCTTAACTTGGATAAGTGGGGAATTTGTGGGTGGGACGACTCTTTAGTGCCCTGGGTGGGACCTTCGTTCTCAGAACAACGCTTATTTATAGTGAATGGGGTTATTCGCAAAATGGCATTTCCCAGCATCATTTCGTACGCTTGTTGCAAAGCACAAACGCAATAAAAGCTACTGGTTTATTATACACCAGATGGATAAATATCAGCAAAGTCAGCGTTACAAGTGTTACCTGCGACAGAGCGACCAAGTGTGATAAAGTGACACAAGCCGCTTACCCGAAGCGAGTTGACCAGTGTGGCATAATGACCGTTCAGTAACATAATGACCACAAGCCACTTATCTGTGGCAGAACGAACAGTGTGGTAAAGTTGGACCAGCCGGTTACCTGCGGCAGTCTAGAGCATTGTAAACCTGTCAATTATAGTACCTGTGGCGGGGTGACCAGGGTGATAAAGTGACACCAGCCGCTTACCTGAGGCGGGCTAATCAGTGTGTAACTGCCCAAACCCACGGCAGTCTAGGCATTGTAAACCAGCGACTCACCTGCGGTGGGGTGACCAGGGTGGCGTCTCCGGAGTGCACGCCAGCGTTCTCGACGTGTTCGCTGACAGCCAGACAGAGAAGCTCGCCGTCCCTCGCCACGCCGTCCACGTCAATCTCCTGAGGTCACAGGTCACAGGTCACGTCCTGCGCCACGCGTCCACGTCAATTTCCTGAGGTCACAGGTCACGTCCCGCGCCACGCCGTCCACGTCAATCTCCTGAGGTCACAGGTCACAGGTCACAGCTCGCCCTCTCGAGCCACGGCGTCCACGTCAATCTCCTGAGGTCACAGGTCACAGGTCACAGGTCACAGGTCACGTCCCGCGCCATGTCGTCCACGTAAATCTCCTGAGGTCACAGGTCACAGCTCGCCCTCTCGAGCCACGCCGTCCACGTCAATCTCCTGAGGTCACAGGTCACAGGTCACAGGTCACAGGTCACAGGTCACAGGTCACAGGTCACGTCCCGCGCCACGCCGTCCACGTTAATCTCCTGAGGTCACAGGTCACAGGTCACAGGTCACAGGTCACGTCCCGCGCCACGCCGTCCACGTCAATCTCCTGAGGTCACAGGTCACAGGTCACAGCTCGCCCTCTCGAGCCACGCCGTCCACGTCAATCTCCTGAGGTCACAGGTCACAGGTCACAGGTCACGTCCCGCGCCACGCCGTCCACGTCAATCTCCTGAGGTCACAGGTCACAGGTCACAGGTCACAGGTCACAGCTCGCCGTCCCGCGGCACACTGTCCACGTCAATCTCCTGAGGTCACAGGCCACAGGCACGTAAGTTACATCATACTAGAGCGACAATCCCCTGAGGTTACGGACAAACATGTCAATGACATCATAGGAACGTGTCAATATACTGACTGTTATGAGCAGATTGACAGCTTCAAAGTCCCACGACTTCAAAACCAACTATAGTTAATGATGATGTGATCGACACTTTCACAGCTTGTTAAACCATACCTATGACGCAAATGTTGCCACAAAAACGCGATATTACAGACCTGACGACAACGGGCATCAAATTTATGATAAACATATCCGCGTGCGCCGTGCATATCAGAAGTATGATAACGTACAGATAGTGTAGATAGCATTGAAGCATTGCTCCACTTTAACAGTAGCGAAACATCACCATCAAAATGCCACGACTACAAGACAGCTTAAAAGGCAGAAAAAATATGTAACCAGCCGACCTATCCCAGCTGACGCCTGCTGAAACAGTGAGCTACAGAATTGCCGAATCATTGATCAATAACACAAAAACATTTTCTGAGCAGTAACTCCTCAGCATTCCTCCTTTCTCACAGCCTCATCTCCACATCTGCCCAAAGCCCCCACCTTGGCTTCGAGGATGAACTTTGAGATGACGACCGGGTGCTCCTTGCTGACAGTAGCTGCCTCGCGCAGGTACACTTCCAGATCGGTGTGTGAGTGAGCCACGTTCATGGCTGCCCCGCTCAGCACGTACGAGGGTCGCACCAGGCACGGGTAGCCCACCTCCTCACAGAACCGGCGGGCCGAGTCAATGTCCGTCAGCTCCTTCCATCTGGGGACACGGAAAGGTCACTGACCAAAGATGGAAAGGAAATAAACGAGAAAAGTGAATACGTGTTAGAAACAGACAATAGTGCTAAGCGTCATACAAGTTTGCAATACACATTTACTCATGAGCTCATATATCTCATGTATGAGGTCATGTCTCTCTACATTCTACAATATATTTCAATTTCTAGCCAGAGCTATTACCACATATCTCAATGATCTCCCTCCCACTATAAGGCATTTAGCCTATCTCTTCTCCATCATCCAATATCTTCTCTCCCGCGTACCGCGGCTGCTGTATGCCGATGCGGTCCAGCATGCGGGAGAACTTGAAGCGGTTCTCGGCGCCGTCCACCGACTCCGGCGAGCTGCCCAGCACTCGGGCGTTCTGTCGGTGAAGCTGCATCGCCATGTTGTTCGGGAGCTGGCCGCCCATGCTGATAATGATGCCCTCGGGACTCTCCAGGCGGTAGATGTCCATCACGACCTGGGAGCAGGAGGGGTACGGTGGTTAGGTGATACGGTCGGAATGGACAGGCACACATTACCTGTGTGCTTCTTTCCGGCACAAGTTAAATCCTTCCTAACACGTCATTTTTGTGTAACTAGTTATTTAAGAGAGCATGTACAGGCAATACATCATACAGATACATCATGGCTAAACGAAAAAAGCAAGGCAAGGGCAACCTTAATGCCAATCGTTGTTGAGGTCAAAAAATGCCAATCTAATGGATTACCTGCTAGTCAAAACTACAATACACGTTTCAATGCATGTTTTCAGGCTTGTGTTTATGTATATGTAATAGACACAAGCCTGAAGATCCATTGATATATTCAATGGAAACACCACGCCAAACCAACATCCCCGGGCCTCAAACTTCCCATTCCGTTCCACTCACCTCCGCCGACAGCTCGTCAAAGTAGAGTCGGTCGCACATGTCGTAGTCGGTGCTGACCGTCTCTGGGTTGCAGTTGACCATGACGGTCGACCTGCCGAGCTTCCTCAGCTCTCGCAGACAGCCGACGGCGCACCAGTCGAACTCGACGCTGCTGCCGATCCGGTACACGCCAGAGCCTGGAGCGGGTGGAGAGCGTGGTAAAGGCGGTGGGGTGGATGATGCTAGTTGCGGACAGTGAGATGCCATATAATCGCAGAGCTTGTGTCGATTCTCGTAGGAATGGGATGGACATATTTGTATGGCTTGATAAGGCGAAGTATATTTTGTTTCCTGTCTTCAATTAACGACACATCCAGCTAAATTCTAAAACAATCATCTATATGATTGGTTCCCAATCTTTTCCCACCATGATTTCTTATTCGAATCGACAGACAATCGGTGCCATCTGCAGTATATTGTAAGGTAGCCCCGACTAATAATGTTGGCCATGCCCAGGTTTCCATAGCCCTTCCGTACCGAGGACGACGGTGGCGCCGCCTGGGAAGTCGACGTCGTGTGAGCCGCCGTTGTAGGTGAGGTAGAGGTAGTTGGTGGTAGCCGGCCACTCGGCAGCCACTGTGTCCACCTGCTTCACGTGCGGGTGCATGCCTGAGGAAAAACGCGGACAAAGACATGGTGAAGTTTTTGAGAAAATGATTGCAAGCTAACGGTGGGTAAATAACGAAACGAGCTGATCTGTTGGTGAAGAAGTAGAACCTTACAATATGTTTGAAGATGTTGTTGTTTAGCTGGGACATAGTTGAATGCTGATAACGATAACCGTACTTCCAGCTCTTCGTTTATTCGAGAAGCTTTCGGAAGCTATACTGCTTCCTTCGTCAGCTCGTCAAAAACTAAAATACAGTGAGGCACATATACATACACTATCGAGTTGTTTCGCTTCGAAGTTCGAAATTTTATGTGTTCGAATTTCGAAGCGAAACGACTCGATAGTGTATGTATATGTGCCTCACTGCTGTATTTTAGTTTTTAACGAGCTGACGAAGGAAGCAGTATAGCTTCATAAAGCTTCTCGAATAAACGAAGAGCTGGAAGTACGGTTATCGTTACCAGCATAGAACCTTACAAGTGTCCATAATTTGATCAGCCTGCCCTGCTGACAACGTTACTCACACCGACACCGATGGCTATTTCTTTAGCCTTTACTATCTAGCAAATTGGTGGCTAGTTCGGCGTTCAGTAATATTATCAAAGAATGATGTGTCCCTACCTTATATCACACTCCGTCCCTACTGTTTCCTTACTTTCACGATAAAGCCAATTTCACACTACACTACTGAGTCTCACCGAGTTTCCTCCTCATCTTGGAGACGACCTGTTCGGTGATGCCCACGTAGTGCGCCACCTGGGCGTCGGAGAAGCCGAGCTGTTTGGCCAGCAGCAGGTTCTCCGCACTGAGCCTCTCGTGGGCAGACAGGCGAGCCGTGTGCTCTGGGGCGGGGGGGGGGCACAGCGGTAAGGAGCGAGCGCGATGCAGTCATATGGCCACTTGGGCAGTCAAGGTACTGGTGTTGTGCTTCTAGACCCGATCGACTACGGCCGATCGACCAAAGGTTGACTCTGATGGTAACGTTATTTCACCGTTGAGGATTGAAGCAGCATTGGAATAGCAGTGTCGATGAGAACCGATAGGCCCACCGGGTTTAGCTACAGAAATCACACTGCAGAGCACGGTTAAATACCTATGAAGCCATTTTGGTAAACCTGACATAAACTTAGTAAGGGACTCAACCGACTAATAGCAACATAAAGTAACTGAAAATGCAAATCAAATATTTATGGACCTACCGATTATGTTTTTCATCTTGTGAAGGAACCACTTGTCGATACGGGTCAGTTCATAGAGGCGGTCTATGGTGTAACCGACCTTCAGAGCAGCAGCCAGGACAAACATTCGCTTGTCGGTGGGCTGCGCCAGCTCCTAGAAAACGACATACGTGATTTCGTCAAAAGTATGGGCGAAACATCCAAATGTTTATCTAGATGGGGTGCCAAAAATGACACCCGATCTAGATAGTCGCCAACTCCCCATGGCCCATTTTCTTATTTGAGGCATATGCCAATTGCATTGTAGATATGTATCAGTCCTGGTCAGTAATAATGACTATTCCGTTTTATTCTACTTAAAACAACACAATGCAGACGGTACCTCGTCGGAGGGCGGCTGGACGTCCGGATCGAAGCCGCTCACGGCGTTGTCCACCATCCTGAACGCCTTCTGGAAGGCCTCCTCGAACCCCCGGCCGAGGGCCATCACCTCGCCAACCGACTTCATTGAGCTGCCGATCTGAGGTCAAAGGTCACGGTCAAGGTCATTGACAGGGGCAACGGCAGAGGATCTTCGTGGACCCGTTTGTAACGCTTACAAATTTGAGACGATGATGAGCGGAAACATGAGAGCAAATAAGTACATTGTACAAGTTTTGTATATGATTTTGAATATGGTTTTTAATATAGTTTTGAATATGGGTTTGAATATCACCACTGGAGATATGTCAGCAGAAACATGAAGCACCCGTGGCTATCCCACTGTATCTCGATCGATGTGATCATTACCTTAGTGCTGACCCGGGTGAACTTGCCGAGATCCCAGCGTGGCATCTTGACCACGCAGTAATCCAAGCTGGGCTCAAAGCAGGCGGTCGTCTTGCCTGAAAACGACATCAATTAGTCTAAAACGACAACAAACGTTAGCAAAAACAAAGGCCAGTCATATATTTGTTTTGTTTTAGATGAACACAACAAATACTGTCGTCCCATTGAAGAGCCTTTGTCCCCGTCATTCCATTCCATTCATTCGGCATAGCATTCCATCGTCCCTCACTTACGCCTGGCTCTTTCTGGATAAATCGCTATTTCGAACGTACCGACTCAGCGTCATTTGTTCCACCACGCATTATAAAACCAATTTAGCTACAACTGACCAGTGACAGAGTTGTACAGATCGGGTAGTGGTTTGTTGAGCGCCAGCTTGGCGGCTACATACGCCAGCGGGTAGCCGGTAGCCTTTGAGGCCAGAGCAGACGACCGAGAGAGCCGCGCGTTCACCTGAAAACGGCGCACGGTGTCAGAACATCACAACTTTTGCAGATTTCCCAACCATTCCGATAGTTAAATATACCTGCAAATTGGCAAATCCACATCTCCCTTATCAGTTATAGCTAGTAAAACAAATTAACTAGTTGTCAGCTGTGCTACCGTTTACCATAAATAAAAATCATTGCACGTTTATACGCGTTAGCACGAAGCGACAAAATGAGCATCGATGGCAAAATAGAGTGCAAAAGTCACAGCAATGTGTTCGCATTAAATGCTAACGGCATTCTTTCCTTTGGCTTTACCTAGACCATTCGCACCTCAATGATGATCAATTCTATTTCCTGATCCTCTCCTGGGATCGTTCTCACCTCAATGATGTAGTACTGTTCCGAGTCCGGACTGAGTGCGTACTGGATGTTACACTCGCCCACCACTCCCAGGTGGCGGATCACTTTCAGAGCCGTGGTGCGCAGCTTGTTGTACTCGCGGTCGGACAGCGTTTGACTGGGAGCCACTACTATGGATTCGCCCGTGTGGATGCCCAGGGGGTCGACGTTCTCCATGTTGCAGACCTAGGGGGAGAGAGAGGGAGGGAGGGAGAGAGAGAGAGAGAGAGAGAGAGAGAGAGAGAGAGAGAGAGAGAGGGAGAGAGAGAGAGGGAGAGAGAGAGAGAGAGAGAGAGAGAGAGAGAGAGAGAGAGAGAGAGAGAGAGAGAGAGAGAGAGAGAGAGAGAGAGAGAGAGAGAGAGAGAGACGACCGTGTTAAAGCGTTAACCGTGCGGCTCATGTGCGCAGGTAACTGACGCATAAGCTGCAACGTGAGCTTAGTTACGCAAGACAAACGAAGGCGGTAATTCTTTTTGATAGGAAATGGCTTACAGACAGATCGAAGAGAATTTTGCATATTTTTCCTCCTTCAGCCAATGTATGTTCGCAGTAATCAATGATTCTTTAAATCAGTAGCAACTTAAGCAGCGACTTTCCCCAGACCTGAGCACGTAGGTTTATTAACTCACACAGGTCAGTGTGGTCATGTCAGTACTTACGGTAACACAGTTGTCGTAGGCATCCCTGACCACCTCATATTCCACCTCCTTCCAGCCCTTCAGCGACTTGTCTGAAAAAAATAAATCGCCATTATTTCCAGATAAATAAAAGACGGCGCCAGTCATTGTCCAAGAATCCATAGTCACACAGTCTATCTAGCGACGAAACTGTTGGGATTCACTGAACATCTGGAATGGACGCATAAGGCTCAACTAACACAATGCTGTCTCAGCTGCGACACAGGTATGCTGCCAAATCCAAATGCTGCCATTTCACACTTGGTGACCTGTACTAACCAATGATATGACCTATCTTTTACTGACCTATGATGACCTGCGGTGACCTCGCCAGCGCCGTGGTTACCAGGGCTCGCAGTCCCTCCGGGTTGCTGGCGAACCCTGAGCCGAGCCCTCCGAGAGCGAAGGCGGCCCGCGCCATCACAGGGTAGCCGAGAACAGCGGCGGCGTCCAGCGCCTGGTGGCGGAGGCCGGAACTATTAGTAACGGTACGCGGCACCAGGTCACGACCAGCAGCCAATGGCATAAATTGTGAGACGTTGCATTATCGTACTCGATGCCTATGATCGCCTTAATAAAAAAAAACTTTGAACAGCATGGTCACTTCACAGCAATGACAGCATGTTAAGCCATTTCACGAT
The DNA here is from genome assembly GCF_019059575.1 of Amphibalanus amphitrite. Lineage (NCBI taxonomy): Eukaryota > Metazoa > Arthropoda > Thecostraca > Balanomorpha > Balanidae > Amphibalanus > Amphibalanus amphitrite. The sequence goes on from NW_024882103.1 coordinate 367,094, forward strand.
TGCATTTTAAACATCTTTAGACGCATAATTAGCAAGTTGCCAAATGGTGTATCTATCGCTTGCATGAGGGCTCCACCCGAGCTGTGTTCGCACCCCCTTTATTTATCAGCAGGCTGCGACCATGCTGCTGCTTCTTGGCTCCTCATTGGTCGAATTCAAGTGGTCTATTCGTTAGACCAATGAGAGGCCAAGCCGCGCCAGCAATAACTTCCTTATATGGGGAAAACCGACAGCACGCTGATATAAAAACAGCGACCGAACAGGGCCCCGGCTACCAGCCGCGACCAAATTCATTTGCATATCATTCCGTTTGCTCTTCCCTCATACCTCCCTCATCGGTACACCTTTGTCTCGTTCATCGCCGACCTCTCACCTGCTGAACGGTCTCGGCGCAGGCAGAGGGCGCCACCCTCTCCCCTATCTGTTCCACTTTGGCTGCGAACGCCTTCCTGTCCTCCGTCTCCATAATGGAGCGGATTGGCGTCCCTGGAAAACACACAGAAGATCACCGTTCCATGCTTCTATCCTCAGGATACGGAAATCCTTCTCCTCCACGCCGCAACCCCCCTCCGGGCTGGACAGGCAACTTTATCTCATGCGGTCTGCTTCCTTGGAGCGGCACCGCTGCTCCCGAGGGAGCGCACCCCGTAGCCGGGTGCAGTGAGTACCTTGGGGCTGGTCGGCCTGTCCTTCGGGATGGGCTCAGCCCCGGCGACTCACTAGGGTGCCTGCCCAGACCAATGTCTCCCCCTGATTCCTATCATCCTTCCGCTTCTGAAATGGTCTAATTGGACCGAAAGGGCCTAACCCAACAAAACAAAAAACAAACAAACACAGAAGATGACTAGGAATCGGAAATAGTGACAGTGACGCATGGCACAAACAGCGACTTAAATGCAACTTCCACGTACTCGTTCTCGATAGAGGAAGTCGGAAAGGTCGAAGCGGACTTTCACATCAACCGATGACAAATCAGAGTAGCTTACAATGTTTCCAGACAAAACCGAGCTCCAAATAGTTACATCCTTTACCCGGCATACATTACATTAATTCAGCTCGGTGACCTGTGCAATGCGCATACTGGCAGCTCGGGCATTCCAACAAGCTCACCACCAGCTCGGGGTTCAGGACGGATCTTACCGAGCACTCTGACCCCGTACTTGGTGAGCACTCCGGCCCGATCGAGTGCCACACCACAGTTCAGAGCTGTCTGGCCGCCAAACGTCAGGAGAATGCCGTCCGGATGTTCGGCGCGGATTACCTGTGAGAAATAGGAAATGTTTAACGATGGTTACTGGTGGTGAATGATCACCTACGGCATGAGCATCCGAAGGTCACCAGTGGAGTTATACAAAATGGAGGGTTGATCATTTGTTTACTTTGGTCACCGAATAAGCCGGCAAAAAAAAACTCGAGCTTGAACTGCTTTTCTAGTTCTAACCTTGCTCACCAGTGCGTTTTACACACATTTCGCCACACAACTAAGTCCGTTCGATCCGAGCTGAGCATATCAACACCTTAAACCGATTTATGCAACACATCAATATATCCGTCAGTCGCTGCTTGAAGCGAGATAGGAATTTATCCATCGGTCTGATCCTCTGTCCCACCGTCCGACCCTCTGTTCGACCCTCCCACCCTCCGATTCTCTCACCTGTTCCACATACTCTGGCGTGATCGGCAGCAGGTAGACCTTATCGGCCATGCCGCGGGACGTCTGCACGGTGGCGATGTTGGGGTTGATGAGTACCACCTGTACCTCCTCCTCTTTAAGAGCCTTGATGGCCTGGCTCCCGGAGTAATCAAACTCACCGGCCTGGCCGATCGAGAGGCCGCCCGAGCCCAGCAGCAGCACCTGGGGACGGGGCGGGGGGGGGGGGGGTGAGGTGCGGGGAGATGACATTGATTTTAATAGTTGTTATTTTCCTCGGTTTGTACAAATTGGAAAGGGTGGGGGACATCGATCTGTGTTTTTTATGACAGAATGGGTTTATTAATGCGGTCAAAAAAAAAAAATGCCGTCAAATTACTCACAAAATATGAATGATGACTTTCAGTTCAGACTTCTGGCGATAGCATGCTGAGCAATGCTATGTTAGCATATCATGGTCATTGGCTGAATATGTTATTTAAAAATGCTTACTCCTACCCCATGCGATGACAAACTAAAAAACGAGCACACAACGACAGATACTCGTATCGCTATTAGTGGTGTCAATCGGAACTTGAATCTTCGGAATTCCGATTTTGTCCAATGTTCAATTCGGAATTCGGTTGGACAATGGCAGCAGGCTTTGGACAATTTTGGACAATCGCTTGCTACACATCAACATTTTTAAAATGTAGTCGTGTTTAACATTAATTGGCTATTAGAAAGCTCAGCTTTCGATATGATTAACACTTTTGAGCTTGTAACGGTACATGAAAAGCAAATTAAATAACAGTGTTGAGTGTAAACTATTGCGTAGGTGTCAGACATCTTTGGACAAATGGCTGGCTTGGACATTTTTGGACGGACAATCGACGCAAGCATTGGACATTAGACGGACTTTGGACATACAGGGTTGGGCAGATAAATTGGGACAAATTTCAACTTCCTCTAAAACGACTATTTTTTGAGTGATTAAGATAATTTTTGAACGTAAATATAGGCTAATGAATACTTTTCGATGTTATGCAGGTTGCGTTGTAATTTTGAATCGGCTGATCACAGAACGTGGGCTTAAGCAAGTCACTATCAACTTAGTCCGCGCCCACATGCATGCCAATACTCTAATTATGCTCCATCAAATGGCTGAAAGTAGTGTGTATCGAACAGACGTAAACGTTGGAGGAAGAGAAGATGTTGACTCATCCTTACATACTTATTGCATTGACACCGGCCGCTCCCCCGGTTTTCCAGGGGGGCTAAAAGGCAAAATTTAGTTAAATCAGAGGATCCTCGCGAAAACAGTGGTGCGAGCTTACAACGAAGGTAGCCGCGCCATGAGAAAGCGATATACCAGCACCTCAAACATGTACTCTTATGCATTGATGCATATCGACCTGTTAACATAGATGTTGAAGCAGCTGTGACGTTAAAAAGATTGTTTCCTCTTGAAGGGCTTTGGAGAAGCGAGCAAGCACGTGCAGGTCTTTTTCGACGATGGTATCCCCATAACCGAACATATGAACAACCGCAAACACCATGAAACATCGCAACCAGCCCAGAAGACGTGATCTTAGTTCCAAAAAGCATGCAGCAGACCTCGGTGATGGCATTCCACTCGGTGACTTCTGACGGCCACGTGGGGCCCCCTTATTTTACGGAATCGGGAGAAGGTTCGCCCTTACAGCGTACCTAACCATTATTCCGGCAGTTCGAATCAACAAGATGGAAGAAGGCATCATCCTGCATGGAGTGATGCTCTTCGAGGAGTCAGCTCCCCGGCATACAGTAAATTAAATACAAAATCTCCTGAAACGGAGGATCCCGGAAACTGTACCCAAGGCTAAATGGCCCCTCCCTCATTAAACCTCAGCCCACACAAGTTCTGCTTGCTGGGGCGTTTTTGCGGCCGAGTCTAACGAACGTCCCCATGTGACTGTGGTGAGTCTCAGCAGTGCCAGTTGGCTACAATTACGAGCCATTTCAGAAGGGAGATCTCGCCGCGCGTGCGGCCAGTTCAGGCACCGATAAGGACTGATGCAGGTGGACCACAGTGATCATATTTGGTGATAAATGTGTAAAATTGGTGTGACAATATGTGATCCAAATTTGAAATGCCTACGTTTACAAATTTATAAGCTACGGCGTTCTGAATGCAAATATGTATTTTGTCCCAATTTATCTGCCCAACCCTGTACACGTTTTCTGAAATTGACACCACTAATCGCTATACAAGTATATGCACTTTTCAATTTCCTCCCCCATCCCTCACGCTCTCGCTCCCCACCTTCCTGGGACGCAGTTCCGTGACGGGTGTCTCTGATGTGAAGGTCAGGGCGCTGGAGATGAGGTCGGGCAGGTCGGCGCGTTTCCCGGCCGCCGAGCGACGGACCGCCTCCAGAAACACGTCAAAGAGGCCCTCCAGGTCCTCTGGCCCGGCACTGTGCTCCGGGTGGAACTGGACGCTGCCGGGGGAGCACAGACGTCAGCAGGAATGAACGGGAGAGAACACAGGGAGAAAACGAACATGGGAAAACAAGGTGGAATATATGAACAGCTTCATATATAAAAAGCATGGGAAAACAAGGTGGAATATATGAAAAACTTCATATATAAAAAGCATGGGAAAAGAATCATAGAGTAGTGTTTACGAAGAACGCGTGAGAAAAAAAAACATCAGCAGAAACGCCCATATCATGTGAGCACTGAACAGCCAGTACGGAGAGCAGGGTATTTAAAGACCACAATCAGCTGACAGGAACATTCTTACGAGCCTCTGGCACAAACAATTGTCAAACAAAGTAGACGGCTCCAGAAAAGATACATGATACATTGATGATGTAAATAATAAACCAAATTATTACAAATGCATTCAAATATATTCAAAAAGACACACAAAGCTTTCGGTTCATGGAACCTTGATCACTGTGCATACTCATTTGCACAGTGATCAAGGTTCCATGAACCGAAAGCTTTGTGTGTCTTTTTGAATATATTTGAATGCATTTGTAATAATTTGGTTTATTATTTACATCATCATCCAACCTGTCATGGATACTCAACATGATACATTCGAGGCATGTTTGATGTTAAAAGGGACGCATAGATCCTTTGTACAGAGCGTGGGAAAACTGACTAATGATGCCTTTGGCATACAGACAATTGAACCAAGATGGTACATATGCAGCTTAATTACGAATATTGTTAGTCCAATCAGACAAAAATGAGTTTTCAAGCCTCTAATTGAATAGTTAAGAAGCCATTTTATCGGGAAAGTCATTACTATAATAACACTGATTTCAAATCGAGACGGGATCATAATCGGAACTTGACGCACATCCTGAAGTATAAGTCAAAAAACGACAAAGTAAGTAATATTCCCTGCATTGTTTGAAATAAACGCGCGAGCGCTAATGTGCTACCTCACGCTATTGGCACAGAAGGAAATACTCATTAAATGGCAATGGCGCAGCAAAGCTATTCTGCACATGTCTTCACCGGAAACTTGAGTTGTTCATGTTTAAAAGCTGCAAAAAAAATACTGAACAAACTTTTAGAAATAACATCAAACAAAACGAACATAATTTTTAGAAAAGGAATAATATGTGTAAAAATCAAACATTTTTGTACCGTTTAAGATTGCAGAAAACTAGCAGTGCTACCAGACGCGGGTGCGTTGTCACCCTCCCACATGGAACGTGGTGCAGATATCGAGTGACGTAATTAAGCTGAACTGGGCCACCGTTATACGGACGCTCTAATCTCCTGACTCCTACCATCAGTGACAGCGCACCCACATGCCTCGAGCCCACATCATGGGAGTGACATTGGAGCGGACTGCGTGCATATGCATTTTAGACAGAGTGAAAGTGTTGAACGATTGGAATCGGGATCACATAGGAAATAAGTATCGTGCTATCCCATGGAGACAGTAGATTCTGCTGCAATGTTAAAATTTGGGATTTTGAAGAGAGGTGTAAGCATTTACAGTCAACGTAAAAAGCAAAGGCGGTTATGAATAATTCAATTATTTGTGATCTTAGATAAGCGTTCACAGAAACTTCTATGAAAGACAATCAACCGAAAACATTCCTCTCCTCCAATTCATCCAACGCTGTTTTCCTCATTAAACAGACGTGCTATCACCGGCTCACCGTCAACACGCCTGCGTTTCCCGTGCCCCCCCCCCCCCTCCCTCCATACCGCACGGTGACGCACATTTCAAACAACAAGCCCCGTCTGAAAGTCGGCCAACGTTTCCGCCTCGGCGACCACGGCAAGCAAACAAACAGCCAACCTACCTGAAGAACGGCTGCGACTTGTGCAGCAGCCCCTCGTTGGTTTTGTCGTTGGTGTTGGTGAAGAGAGGTTCCCAGTCGGCTGGTACCGAGCTGGCGTCCACGGCGTAACCATGGTTCTGCGAGGTGATGAAGCACCGACCCGTGCCGTGGTGCGTGCACGGCTGGTTGTGACCGCGGTTGCCGTAGCTGAAAAAAAGATAGAGTTAAAAAGAAAGAGTAATACAATATTCTAAATGGGAAATATTGACTTTATTCTACGTCTTTTACGTGACGGGAGTCTATGCACTGCTTTGAACGTTAACAAAAATATATAAAAGTGGGGCGAATAAAAAGATTAACTAAAAAATAGACGAGAGCCAAGGCACTTCCTGGAACATTCCTCTTTGTCCAGCGGAAGAGATGAGATCAAGTAAACATTTGACCATATGGCAGCACACCTGCGTTTGTCAGATGAAACAGAAAGCGCCGAGGGAAAGTATTCTGCTCGAGCTCGTTTATCAGAGCCTCAGCCAGCAGTGTCATTGTGTGGGGAAAACTGTCGGTATGTCTGGCAGCGATTCACCGGCGGGAAAACGAGCACTCGGGATGGCTCACCAGATGGTGAGTTTCGGCGGATGGACAGCCAGGTGTAGGATGTGAGGAGATGAGGCGAGAGATAGCAGACAGCCGGGAAAATCGACAATGGAACAGCAGAGATAAAGGTGGCGAACGGGGAGAAGCTCGGCGTCAGAGGAGACATCGAGTGCATATTTCTACAGGGCGCAACGGATGACATAAAGTGTATAAAAATGATAAATACATAATCTCTACAAAATATACCGGATGCAGTCTTAATGATATCCACTTTTCGACCGAGTTCTTTTTGAAAATCTAAGTCCGTTCCATCGCCATGCTCGGACGAGGCTGCTCACACGGAGAGCTCATGGTGCTCATGGTGCAAGTGAAGCTCATCGTGCAAGTGAAGCTCATGGTGCAAGTCATCACAACTCATCGATACAGACAACCGCAACAGAGCGAGACGGCCCTCTGTCGTACCCGGTTGAAACGAGTCCGCGGGAAAAGAGGAGAGGAGAGGAGAGGAGAGGAGAGGAAGGAGAGGAGAGGAGAGGAGAGGAGAGGAGAGGAGAGGAGAGGAGAGGAGAGGAGAGGAGAGGAGAGGAGAGGAGAGGAGAGGACAGGAGAGGAGAGGAAAACACGTTCAGAGGCGTTGCTAGTGATCGTCGAGCTGTGCACAATGTGCATTGAACTGATAATATTGCACAGGAAATCAGTATAATTTCAAACGTTTAACCACGACTTTTTATTTTGTCATTCATTTGCATTGGATGCAGGGTTACTTTTACAGGAAAAGTTGAGAGGGGGAATAAAGTTCGGGGCAAAGGCGGATCCAGGGGCATCTGAAAGGGGGGTGGGCGGCAATACCATTAGGTTTTTCGTTAGGATGGAGCCCGCAGAACCTTACCTACCCCCAAATCCTATTCTTTCCTCGGGTTTCAGCCACTTTATTTTGGAAGGTTGCCAAAAAATAATTTTGCTAAAAAATATACGCACCTACCTTGGCTGTAAGGGGCGGGGGAGGTCCCAACTTGACTGCGCCCTTGCAAATGCCAATCAGTAGTATCAACCTATCAGTGGTATCAATAACTAGTAGGTATACCCCGGCCAAACATTAAGTAACGCCTTTCTAAAGAGAGAGGTTAATCCGCGCCCTGATTGGAGGTCATTTTGGCCCCCATGTGGGTTTTCTTGAAAAGCGAAAAACGGCGGCGCGCAGCGCCGCCAAATTTTTAGTACCTTACCGGGCATCAATTTGAAACCTTCGCACAAAATTTAAAGTCTTAGGTCACCTTAGGTCAGGAGTAATTGATGTCAAACTGTTCGAGCAAAAATGAGCAAAAAACATGAAATTCTTAAACGCTCACAAAAGCTACAGTTAACGAGCAATTCCAAAGTTCTTTGTGTGGTCGTGTACATATGTAGAGAAACGACGGCGCTACAAAACTGCAACCTCTACAACTACAAGGTGGGCAGTGACATCCGAACAAAAACTAATGAAGCACAAAACTTGAATTATTACTATTAGTATTAGTGAGCAGTGAAAGTTCCATTGGGAAAGCCGGCTGTGATGAGGTACTTTTTTTGCGCCCTGCTCTGCATGCAAAGCAGATGAACGTGAATGCTGCATAAAGAGAAAAGTCATTTATTACTCAAAGCTTTGATGCCTATGGGACAAAAATAACGTTGTTTTTCCTTCAATGATTCCGGTTTGGAGGATGGTTAAACACGGCCATTGTCATATTGGGACAAAAATTTTAGATGTCTGGCCTTGGCGTCGATGAAAAAGTGAAAATAATCGTGAATAAATGGGTCGTTTCTGAGAAAGAACACAGAATATAAAAGGGGGTCCAAAAGGGGGTCACCTTCTTTTTGCGTCAAAGGAGGGGCCATGGCCCATTGCCCCCCTCCCCCTGTATCCACCCTTGGTTCGGAGAGGTAATCCCGTCCCCCGCCGGTTTCTACGCCGACGCCTGTACCGATATGTCAGTGATTGCGAAAAGACGGAAGAGACAAGACAAGAGACGGTCCCACCGACTATCCGATCGGTATCGGGTCAAATCTGGAGTTCCTGCTGCACTGAACGTAAAATGGTTGGATGGAACCGAAAATTGAAAATTAATAATTATCTTAACGCCGGCAACGTTGATTGATGACGAGAATCTGATTAACGATGACTATAGAATCTGAATAGCGAATTGATTGAAAATGGGCTCCAAAATAAATTTGAAAGGGGGAAATTCCCCCTTCCCTCCCTAGCCGTTCAGACACGATTTGAAAGGGGGAGCGGAATTTTCGAAGGGGGGAAATTCCCCTCTTCCCCCCTTTAAAAGTAACCCTGATTGGATGTAAATACATTATCATCATAAAAAACGTTTTATAACTTGTATAGCGTAGTTTTCTATAGAGACGATTAGTATCTGGCTGATAATACGGTCTACGCTAGCACCACCCTGCGAATCAAAGCAGAAATGCACATCTCCGATCTCCAAGATACTTTCACCTTCCTTGAACTAATCTAATCGTTTTATTTCGCTCAGCCTAGCATACTTCCTGTGCATTTTCACCACGACACGAAGAGCTCCGATATCGTTTGACAGACAATATCCCACCACACAGCGCAATAGCTCGCCCTGCCGTGTCATTTCCCACCAAAACTGCACGCGTGTGCTCGTGCCGTGGGGTAATTCAGCGACCGACACACCACCACTACAGTGCGGGCCTGTGCATGGTTTCCAGCCATTAGCGAGCCGCACAATAGGCGGCAATGTCACGGCCATAGCGGTCGGTACGGGCTGAGGTGGGCTGACGGGTCCTCTGTGGGAAACGCCGGGCAGCCCAGCAACGCGGCCGGCCGCCGAGACAGAGGCAGGCAGTGGTGGAAGGCGTCAATAATGGGGTATCGAGACACATTTGTAATGGTGGGAACTGAAAGTGGGAAACCGAATTGGAGGGACGGTAAGAGGGAGACTGAGAGCGTGCAATAGTGGGGAGACGAAGAGAAGAGAGATTGCAAAAGAGCAAATGTTGGATGTTGGAGATAGAAACGGAGTTGATGAGGCAAAGACAAACATAGATGGCCAACGTTGGGATGTCGGTACACATTGCACACACGCTGCAAGGCAGGTCTTCTGTCGGGAAGCGCTTAGATCACATCACGCTGGAAGTTTGCCAATTAAACACATTTTGCCGAGTCACGCTCATGGGTTATTCATGAGTTTGTCCGATGCAAACAGCCCGCGACCTCTCAGCAGATCCTTGCGGTGAAAGATAAAAGAAAACATTCTGCAATGGGTTAAGCCCTCAGTTATCGCGTAGTTTAATGCCTGCGGTGCCTGAATTGCTGCGGCCGCTCAATAGCCCATTGCTGAACCGCGAACGTTTGCCGCTAATAGAGGCTAAATAAATCACCCTCTTTGATTTCGATGAAGTAATGAAGTCATACTAACATAAACGGTCAAATTTTAATCATTTTGATTTTATCTAAATAAATATTAAGTTTCTGAAGAAAAAAAAATATTTAAAAAGTTAATTTTGTGACGGTGTATTTAATTCGAGTCGCTCTAACCAAACAAATATTATTTGCCATGTATCAACAAAACGCGCTATGCGGTCATGTCATGCGCCTGACACCTTATGAAGTTCAGTACCTATAACTACCTCCATTCATCTGACCTCTCCTCCTCTCATTTATCCATCTTCCACGCCTGCCCTGGCCTTAGTGGCTGTCACGTGCTATGATATAATAGCAAGGGTGACCCCAAATCACACACGGCCCCTGTCGACCCTTATTGAGGTCAGCGAAACTGCCCTTCCGATTGGCAGTTCCGATGTAGCTCGCCGAGTGCGACCGTCCATCCGCCGTGACCCGTTACGTGACAGAGACGTGTAGTTCAGCTACCTGCACTGAAAGCCCCACGGTACGGCGCGGTCACGGCGTCTTGGATTACCCCGTGCCAGAGCTGCCGGTTTTGGTTTGGTCTGGTTCCGGTGAGGCAGTGGGAATGACAGGCGGATGATAATTCACCGGATAGAGTGGCATTTGGCGGTTGTACTGCACTAATCGGGGGAGGAATGCTGACGATAATAAAAAGAACAGAACATTTCCCACAACTGAAAGATGAACGATAAGATAATCCAATTTATGTGGACAATGCAAAAATACACCGTCAATGCTCACTTATCCGGCATTGCAAACATTCTGAAATCTGAGCTGTCTTTCTGCTAACGTCGCCACGAGGCGAGTGCGTTGCTCCTCCGTTCCCTGACCCCCACTGCCTGCCAGTCTGCTGTCACCATCGACAGCTAACGCGTTGACCTCTTACAGTAATCCAACACCGTAAAGGTCACGAGCCGGGCTTCACGCGTCTGAAATCCGGCCGCTCTAGAGCGCGCTGTCCCACAGTGTGTGATACTCGCGGTCCCGCGACGGCGCTGGCAGCACGGGCGACTTTCACTGCGTTCCGACTGGGCCGGCCGCGCGGAGAGGTCGGTGGGCCGCCGGCGGCGCCGGTTGTGCCCGTTCCTGACCGCTGGCTCCGCGGCCCGGCGAGGGCCAGTGAAACTTTCCGGCCCGGTCAGCCCACCGAGTACCGACCCATCCCGGTCCCGGCGCACACTGGTCGGAAACGCTCCAGCGAGAGGCCAGCGGCCTTTCCGCAAAAGTTTTTTGCTTGTTATTCCACAACTAGTGAAGCAAACTTCATAAAACTTTGCATACCTTCTCTGTCATATGTAAGCTATCATTTGGATGTCAAGCACTAAATATATGACGTGAATCTGTTAAGTTATGACGTCATAATTGAGCATAATACAGGATCTAGCACCACTTTAAGTCAACAAGGGAAATTGGGAGCTGCTATTCGGGGACCGGGAATGGTTTCATGCACTCCTTGCAAGGTCCAGTGCTTCACTTTAGTATTGTTGACTTTGCGTGACGTCATTTATGACGTCACTAAGGCCATATAAGTTTTTCGTCAATAACTCCTGATCAGATGGAGCTAGAGAGTCGGGAAAGCCACCATTGGACTCAGGAAGACCTGCCGAATCGAATGATATGCGATATGACCTCCTTCAACCATTTTCGTGACCTGAGGGGCTCCGACCTGACCTTGACCCGAGGTTAACACCTTAAGTTGACTTCACCCGAACACCAAGTATAGCATTCAACGCGCCTGAGCTAGACAAACACGATGATGTCAAAATCGCGGCAGTGCGACCATTTTTGGCAAAGTAATTAACCTAAAACCGAGCCCGTGCCTTGTGGCACTTACCTGACCTAAGAGGTCACTGGCTGACCTAAGACCTTAAAATCGGGTAGTACCTAATTGTTGCGTCTTATAACGACACACGAGCTTGTTTTTTCCGCGAGGCTCTAGCTCAATTAGAGGCGAAACGGCGAGGGAGTTGTACCAACCCTCCCCGGTCAATATAGAAAACCAATCGGTCCGGCCATGGTTAAATACCGGAATTGTGATCTAATGTAAAAAGACGGCCCAAGGTAACCCGACGTCAGTGACAGGTGTCCTATATTTGCAGCGTCTTATATTCACGAAGGTTTCAATTTCCACTTTCTTCAGCCGAGTGATGGTTGTCAATAGCAAGGCTCTCTAAATGCAAGCCGTAATCGCCACGCAATATGTGGAAGGCTTTTGATGTCAATACATAAATAAATGCATACATAAAACGCGCTTTTCACAAAATTCATAAACTCAAGCGCATCTGTTTTTAATGACCAGTCAACTACGCATGGATGCGTGCAGGCCACACAGGTCAGCGTAAGCCGGGCGCGGCGGCCGTGCCGAAACTGGGGCGGGGCGGGCGGTAGTTGGGTAGGAAGAGCGGCTCCTGCAAATTTTGCGCAAATATGCGCAGTTAGCTTTTATGTTGCCCTGGTGTGAATTTAAATCCTGCTTCATCTCACAAAAAATCAGAGTGGAACTAGATGGGACTACCTGTTGTTTCCTTACCTAAACTTTGCAGTTATATTCCAGAATCACTGTAGGAGAGCCTTCATAAAAAAGCTACAGTACATCTTAGTTAGGGAAAAAGCATGCCAAAAATTTTGCACTGACCAGTCGGCAACTTCATAACGAACATTTTGATGCATAATATGTGGGATTTCAATTTGGTGTCTATCAGCAATAAGACTCTGAATATCCGGCTCAAGAAACCTCTTGCTCCGCGTCAGTTTCCGAGTTCTGGGATAACCCATCTTCGGGGGCTGATTACAGTTATTTTTGGTCACCCGGATCAGTTTTTTTGGCCTAAGTATAATAATTTGATCAATTTCAAATCGATCTATATAAAAAATAATCCGAAACTCCGGAATCGCCCGTGGCCTCTCGTGAGGGCGTTTCCGACCAGTGTGCGGCGGCGCGGCTCAGCCTGGCTCAGCTACAGCGCACTGTAGGCCGGCAGCCCGAAAAAGCGCTAGAAATTCCCTCAAACTGACTCTCCGCAATATGAACAAAACAGGTATCATTGAATCCCAAATTGATCGAAGAATACGATTCCGATGCCAGTTTTTCCCTAAGGTCAAAATTGAGGTCGTCAGTTGTCACCAAACACAAGACAATTTAGACTCTCTAGTGGCCACCACATTTACCGATTTTCATGATGATCTTCAGTGGTAATTTATTAGCTGACCAATCGTCGTTTTGAACGAAATTTCCTCACAGACGAGTTTAGGGCACTGTTGTTCACTGTGCCAACATCATTCTTACATATTGCATCGCTTTTCTGCAAGATAAGCTAGCTTTTTGCAAGCAGCTGCAAGACGTAATTAAAAATCATATCTAATTTTTTAATTAGACTTTTATAAAAATGTGATTTCGAGCAGCTAAAAATGAACATTTTATACTAGCCTCTGATTACTCATCTTTCGTTCCATATAGGTGCTTTGCTGCTTTTCCCTGCTACTTTTCGAGATATGCGCAAGTAAACCACATGATGTAGGGGCAATTGTCACCTCGCCGCTCTACTGAAGGCCCCGCGCTCTTTAAAGCGCTGGAAGTTTTGAAAAACAAACGCGTATAATCAGAATAGAATATATGTCCCTGAGCTCAGAATTGATCAACGCACACAATGCTGTTAAAAATTTTGGCCCAAACTAAAAAAAAATCAGTCGTTATTAACCCCCAAACACAAGTCAGTGATAATCAACAACAACTTGCTCTTTAGTCAGACTTTTTGAGAAATGTTATTTCGAGCCGCTAAAAATGACCATGCCATACAAACCACTAATCATCTTTCTGTCATGCCCTACTCGCAATTTTTGCTAATGCCTGCTACTCTTCGAGGTCACGTGACCTCACCAATAAAAGTCAATGGGGAAATAAGGAAACTGTTGTTTTTGCGCATGAAATGATCTCAAACTATCTCAAGCACTCGGAATCGTGATTTCATGCACTCCTTGCAAGATCCGATGCTTTACTTTTGCATTTTTGACCTTCCGTGACGTCATTTATGACGTCACTACGGTCATAGGAGTTTCTCGTCAATAACTCATGATCAAATTGAGCCAGCGACTCGGGAAAGCCACCAATGGACTCGGGAAGACATCCCGAATCGAATGATATGCAATACGACTTCCTTCGATTAAGTTCGTGGCCTGATGGGCTCTGAACTGACCTTGACTCGAGGTCAACACCTTAAGTTGACCTCACCCGGACAAAAAGTATACCATTCGACGCGCCTGAGCCAGGCGACCACGATGGTGCCAAAATCGCTGCTCTGCGGCCATTTTTTTGCGAAATTATTTACCAAAAACTAAACCCTACCTTGGGCTTTTTGACTTCACCTCAGAGGTTACCGGTTGACCTGGGACCTTAAAATCGGGTATCAATCGTTTCGTCTTGAAACGGCGCACACGCTTGTTTTTTCCGCGAGGCTCTAGCTCCATTAGGGGCGAAACGGCGAAAAGGGGTCGTACCAACCCTCCCCCCTCGGCTGGCCGAGGGGGGGGGGGTCCAACAATAGGTCCGGCGAGGGTTAAGCAGCCCCACGTCGTTTTTAGCATGTTTGCTTGTCACTGAGATCAACAACTCAATCACAGATAATTTCTAGCACTTTTCCGGGCCCCCGGCCCAGTGTGCAGCGGGGGCCGGGTGAGACCGAACCAGGCCGGACCCGCACAGCGCGCCCCGCTGCACTGTGTAGGCAGCATAAACCTGTACCGGTCCCGCCCACCCGGCCACACCCAGCTCAAACACACCAGACCGACTCTGAGATAGCTGAGCTCGGTAATATCAGCTGATGTGTCTGATTGAGCTCCCCTCTTCTTGACAACCCAACACGCCGTAATCCGCGTTCACCTTCACCTGACCCATACCAGCAAAACATCCAGCCCTTCTAAACCCACCCAACTGGGCTTTAGCCCTCGACAATCAATACTCTCACAACATTTTAAAGCCTGACTCGTCTTATCTATCTCGAGCAGACCAGCCTGACCACCCCTTCCCCACGCACCGTCCTGATCCACGGCCACTTCTGCCCATCGTCTCGGCGTTTTCAGCAAACGCCAGGAAGCAGCGCTGAGAGTAGCGGCAGGATCCACAGCGGTGGGTGCCGGGGGCGTTCTGTCGGGTGCCGAGACCCATCAGATGCGGAGGAGCCCGTCTGTCCCGGCAACAAACGACATATGCGTGGTGCGAATTGACGTTTGTCCGTTTTTGTTTTTATTTTTAGTTCTTGTTTTAATTTTTTGTCGAAACGATCATATGATAGATTGAGTGGATTCAGTTCTTCAAGCATTCAGTGGAATGGCTCAAAAGCACGTTAGACGTTTTATACTTTCAAGGTGCATGCATGACATAATGTAGGCATAAATTGGAGCTGGCTTTTGATTGATCTGTTTTACTGCAATCGATCAATACCGACCAATTGGGACAGGTAATAAATAGACAGCATGGAGTCGGACTAAACAATAAACATTCGAATGGGACAAGGGCACGTGATTTATACGGCGCCGCGCAAAACCTCCTTCAGCACACGGGAGAACTGAGGCAATGCAGCATAGGTTCTTGCTTTTCACTAACCAGTAACCACTTAACATCAGTGTCACCTACGCACTTCAACTAAACTGGTGATAGTGAGTGTCCTGCGCTTTCTTACAGAGGGGAAACCATCTCTTCTTACTTCTATCTCACATCTTCCATTCAACTACGTGATGACAATGGCAGTCCTCGTAATTAGTTCCAATGTGTCGCAAACAATAGCGACGCCGACGGAGCGGGTTTTGTAATGACTGGGCAGGGGCACGCAACGCACTTAATTAGCATGGAAGGCGGCGACACAGATCCTCTGACCTCTATAACTTTCAGTTATGCAAGTGTAGTAGCAGGCTGGAAAAAAAACTTCAGTTATGCCTCTTAGTCATTTATCTTCCTTCAATGCTTAGAGATATTATGTCAGCAGTCAGCACAAATGAGCTAGTGCGAAAATTGTAGAGTGGATACCCTTTCCTGTGTAGAGGTGTAGGAGATATCGCAACTCTTTTCGAAAGTGTAAATATGCGTGTTGCAAAACAAGTCTTAGCTGAAAGCACCATGCCGTTACTTCTAGTCAAGTCGGGTTGTTGCGTATATCGGGGCAAAAACTGGACTGTTCGTACGGCCCGGGGCTCCTTTTTCAGACTCGAGCATCCGCTGTTGCAAAAGCTATTAGCTTGGCTCTTGGACCGCTCACCTTGACAAAACAGACGGTCGCTAAATGTGATTGCTTTGCCATTCGAAAGAACCAACAGGAAGGCACACATGGGTGCATGTTTTGCCATGTTCACCAATGCCTAGTTGAAACAATGGCGACAAAGACATGAGACAAAGCTTCTGGAAAACGTGGCTCTCAAATAACACAAAAAAGACGAGTACAACCCCGTTCGCATGTAAGCGAAGCGCATGAAACCGGCAAACTCTGAAAGTGGTGATAAAAAGAGAAAAAGAAAGTGTTAAGCTCATGTGATTACGCATAACCGGTCAGACATTCGTTGTGATCCCCTAGTCACAAGTCAGGAGCGAAACTATAGGCGCTAGCAGAGCTTCTTTTGAATCGCACAGTCGTTGATTCATAAGATCCTCTTACCTTTCGCACTCAAAGCTCTTGAATGAGTCAAAATACGAACGGAAACCTTTTTTTTAATTAGTGCCTAGCGCTGTAGCTCTATTGGTTCCCGAGTTATGCGTTGGCTTCTTGGAAATTGTCGATATTCGACCTGGAAATCGGCGAAATTTTGCCTTCAATTACCTCTGGTGACCTGACCTTTGACCTGACCAAAAAAATTGACCGAAGTGATTTCCTCATTATTTTTGACGTTCTTTCGAACGCCGCCTTTTGCGTATCGCTACGTGGCCCAGGAGCCGAGTTAGAAGGGGGGGTGTTCGAACCCCCCCCCCCCCCCAGCAGGGCGTGGAAATCCAGGACCCCCAGCCGGGCGCGGGTTAAGTCGTTAACAAATTTACAAAAAGTGGAGTCACACACGTATATACAAGTTACCAATAAAACTTGCAAAGTGTAAGACTTTAAAACACTCGTCCCATATCTTTATAACAAATTTGCACGTTATATGGTGCAAATTTGCAACTGCCGGCGGTGAACCATGAAGAAAGGGATTGTGCTGAACTGTTTATGACAAAAAAGGACAGGTTATGCAATCGCCATTCTGCCCTAAGCAAACAAAAACGAAAACAAAGACGTGTAAGTGTTTTGCAGGAAACTTCTTACTACACAGCACATGTCTATGTCTATGCACTTGTGACTCAACTAAAGGGATGGCCCAGCCAATTGACCTGCTCTATAGGGTAACGATTTTTTTCATGCTCATATAAAGCATCTTGCAAGGAAAAATAATACTTGCATCGCCAAAAGTCACAAAACAATTAGTGCTTCATAAGGAAAACAAGAAAGAAAGCTGTTAGCCCGGTCACACATGCATGACGTACGGCCGGCGCATTGCAAAAAGACCAGTGCGTCGTCGTGCGTTGTTGTGTGACCAACTTTTGTCAGGAGTTCGCAGGAAATGGCAAGTTGACAACGAATGCACAACGCGCTACGAACGCGTTGCCAGCGCGCCGGGCACTTGCACAGCGAATGCAAAGCGCATAAAGGACGCACACACAACGGATGCACAGCGGCTTGCTAGCGCACGGGACGCATGGACTGCGCGTGCACCGCGCATTCAACGCACAGCCAGCGAACTGCTTTTGGCAGCGGTGCAGTAGCCCGTCTTGCCTGCTGTCATATCAGATGTGCCCCCAAGGAGGGCACATCCTCATGTTTTCAGATGGTTCAACAGCTCCTGAGATAAACAATGACAATGACAAATAATGTATGCTTAAAATGACTTATAAATTCTGACATCAAGAGCGGGAGGAATTGAAGAGGAACCCATGCACTATGCAGCAATAACGCAGGAGAGTCGCCCATGAGGGTAGAATGAGCAATGAGGAGGTAGGACCTTGTTATGGTTACAATTAGACATACGCCAGACGAACGCTGTGCGCGCTACAGACTCGCTCAGCTCTGGTTTACCACGTCTTTATAGTCTATGCGAATCCGTTAGACATGCGTTAGAGGCACGCTATGTCTGCGCTGGGTGTACGCGATGCATCAACCGACGAGCATACAACGATTACCTAGCGTATATTCCGCGTGTATCTGGCGCTGGTCCAACGCGCTCCGCGCGTGTCTGGCGTCCGCCTTCGTGCGTCGAGCTCAACGCACATTTTTGAGCATGCACAAAAATTGTCGACGCACGCGACGAATGACGACGCATGATTCCGTTCGCCCAGCGCGCTCGACGAACGAGTAACGAATGCATAGCGCAGGACGACGCACTGGCCAGAATGAATGAATTTTTGGTGCGCGGGCCGTGCGTCGTGTATGTGTGACCGGGGCAACTGAAATGAACGTCCAATATATGTGTCGCATCTTTCTGGACTGAGGTAGATAATGGCATGCTACCGCACAATAGAACAGTATGATAACGGGTAAACATGGCAGAATGGTACATACCTGTACCAACGGCGGAGGGCTAATTATTGACATAAAGGGTAATGATTGACGTACCTAATTACGTGCAAATAAATACTTCCATGACTGATGAGTGAGCCTGTACAGCTTCTTATTTAACTAGGTACGTTCCGATAAGAATGTTATCAAACAAGTCGACATTTGTCCATGAAATTAAATGTACACGGCACAGCGCACAGGTATTCGGGACCAAAGCAGCCCATTTATGATAGATATTTGGCCATAATTATAATCATTTCATCCATCACCATGTGATGTTTTGTTCACCCATGTGAAAAATAAAATGTCATGTTTACTTTTTATTTTTCAATCACCGAAGTATACATATTCCAGCCTGGCAAACAAACATATGCTTGGGTTGACGTGTCACAATCGAGCACACTTATTTACATCACAATCACCTTTAATGTACATACAAACGGCTAAGTGTATCAACTGGTTGAAATAGCGATCGCCCTCAATCTTTGCGACATTGTCCAGTTTATAGGCATCACAGCTATTCACCGCCTGATAAGCATACAAGATAAAAAACGCACGGTCACTTCCAGAGTTTGACACCGTTTGGTGCAAGTTTGAAGGACAGCCCTTCTGATGTCTGTCCTATACCTTACCTTACCTTAGGCAATGCTACCTTAGGCACCTTTCAGGCTTTCTACCATAATATGAAGGTGTCAGCATGGAACGGCCATGGATTTAAAGCGGAATCAGGAACGGCAAATGCACGCATTTAAGTCAATAACTACGGTGTCGAAACGGCTCAAGAGTATAACGGAAAAATGTATAGAAATCTGAAATAGTGTGTCGTAAATCACGCAACTGTGTGACACGCAACTGTGTGACACGCAACTGTGTGACACGCAACTGTGTGACACGCAACTACAGATGTCACATATCACGTCTATGGGAACGAGTTTTATACCAAGTCATCGACCTATTTCACGAGAGTTTGCGTAAGACATTTTCTTTGGATCCCAAATGCGGTAAAAACAGTGCAATTCTGAGGCTTGTGTTATCGCTACAAAGAGTCAGAGTGATACCTCAGAATGCAGAACTAATAATGCATGGGAGCCTCAGATAAAATGCACAACTGTGGTATGCTCTTAATGATATAGGACACCCTGGTGTGCGTCTATTTTCACAGGTTCACTCATTGAGAATACACCCTGATTTGCTCCTGGCTTGCTACTGACAAAGCAGGTACTTCCAAAAACGCATGGTCATAATTTAGTCATGCAATTGACAATAGCAAAACCATCAATCTTCCCAGGGGAAAAAAATCGGACCACAGAACGGTGACAAAGTTTACCGTGTCGATTGAACGAGGAACATTGCATTTCAAAGGCTATTCACAATCGTAACATGTGCACAATGTATGAAAAAGTAGCGTCCAGGCACGATGATTCGACGATCTTGTGCAAATACAAATGTCCCTGCTCATGGATACAATGCTAACAATTATTGGAATAATATGCCCGGTCCATGATTCACACATTCAGACAGAACGCCTTTCGTGACCAGCCGACCACAGCAACACTTCCAGGTAGTAAGGAGCACGGAAAAGTTCCCGGCCTTTCTGGCATCAACGCCTCCATCAGTTGGTTAATCACTTTCGAGCGACCCATCCTCGGCACGCACATTCACTATATTTGCATTGTGTCGTGTCCGAAGAGACGCCCGGTCCAGCCAAGAGCGCTTCACTTCCACCGTGACTGAGTTCAGTCGCGCCCAACAACTCTGCTCCAGCATACCCTATTCCCTGAGTTTCTATTCATTTTTCAGCTCCTCCGGAGCACCCCCACCACTGCAGTGGTGACAGCCGCCAGAGCTGCTGTGACACCGGGCACGGCAGCGGCCGCCGCGCCTCTGGCAGAGCGGTAGTAGTTGAGCCTGCCGAACTCATCCACGGCCTCCAGCACGGCCGGCTGCTGCATGCTGTCTACACAGAGGCCGCGGAACACCACCTCACGCAGCGCGTCCGTGGCAACGTCCCGCATCA
Organism: Amphibalanus amphitrite; assembly: GCF_019059575.1. Classification (NCBI taxonomy): domain Eukaryota; kingdom Metazoa; phylum Arthropoda; class Thecostraca; order Balanomorpha; family Balanidae; genus Amphibalanus; species Amphibalanus amphitrite. The sequence goes on from NW_024882103.1 coordinate 387,621, forward strand.
CGGGCGAGCAATGCGCCAGCGCCGGCGGCAGACACTGCGCCAGCCGCACCAGCGCCGGGCAGCTCTCGGTTACATTCTCCACCGCTGAGAAAGAGTCGGCCAGCAGCGCCGACTGCTGGTCCAGCTGGCGCACCTGCTGCTCCTCCATCAGCTGCTGGAAGTGCTGCATGCAGTCGGCCATGGCGCCGCTGTAGCGCTGGAACGGCTCGGCGGCGCACGTCTGCAGCTGCCGCAGGCCGCGGCCAAACAGCTCGCCAGAGTCGCGGCAGAGGTGACGCGCCGCGCGCGCCGCCGCCGCGATCGTGCGCGCCTCGTTGGCGACGATGTTGTCGTGCGTGCAGGCGAGTTTGCCGCTGTTCTGCAGCTCCTCGGCGCAGCTGACCACGCCGTCCAGGTGGACGAGCTGGCAGATCAGCGTGGCCGGGTTACTGCTCTGCAGCGCCTGGAGCTGACCAGTGCCCAGAGAGGCGATCCGCTCCAGGTCCAGCTGCTCCTTCACACACCGGATCGTGTTCCGCATCGTCAGCAGCACGCGCTTCGAGCAATCGGGACCGTACTTTTTGTACATCACCGCCTCGAACGTGCTTCCCGCTCGATCGAAGCTGATGCCGAGCTTGTCGAGTGTTTGTACGACGATGTACTCCTGCATGGGCACCTTGCCCGGCTTTGCGTGTCCTCCTTCCACCAGCTGGTAGTGGACGTTGCTCCAGTCGGTCTGAGGCAACGGATCGGCTGCCGCTGCCGCCAGAGTCACCGCAATCATAGCGTACCACAGCATTGCTGCCACGACAAACACACCTTAGGCTCACTCCTTAGGCACTCGACCACGCTGTGCGGCGTCTCACCTCCCACCTATCTAACCTCCTCTCACCCTGCCAGTGCCCCAGCCCACTGCGACCGCCTCCTCCCGACCGCCCAGCTCCAGCGTTCCAGCGCCACCAGATGTCGCGCAGGCTCTGACGCTACTGCGCATGCGCGACGGCAGCCCGCCGCGCCGCAACTGTCCCAGATGCACCGAAATCGTCGGCTGGCGGGCGCGTCTGAGTCGTCTGAGTACAGCCGGGCGTCACATGCCACACAAAAGTGAAATCTCACTGACAGCCTGACGCGAGCGTAGGACCTGCTTCTTGTGCCGTGGTCAGGACCGCAGCACAGTAGTGGGTCACAAATCCGAGCAGCTTTGAGTTACGACATGTCACGCAGGCCGCACAGCGACCGTTTGTGGTTTGGGCTCCGAGTTCCATCTCAGAATATGTCACTGTGCGGGGGGGGGGGGGGGCAGCGCGACTGCATGCCGTGAGGCGTGAGCCGATTAAATTGTAAACAGAAAGGGGAGATGTCAGGTCAGAAGCTCAAGCCACACATTTCCTCTGGAAACATGTTGTGAGGTGAGTGAGGCCATGACCTTACCTGAGGTCACATCATGTTTCATGTCAAACTCATCATTGAGAAGAAAAATACTCAATACGCAAATGCCTGATAATTATACCTCGGATAACAAATCTTTGTCAATCTTTGTCAAGTGTCAATCTGTTATCTTTATTGCAGCATCTCCTAGCAAACAAGTCTGAAATCCATCAAAAGAGACACAACAAAAGTTATCTTATAGAAACAAAAAATTAAACTGCATTGTTTCGATAACACATGGCTGTGATCCGTGCGCACTCGTCAAACATAAACAATTTATCGGACTGTTATCACACTAGACCGAGCTTTGCAGTCAGGAGAACCGCTCAAAGAAATAATTCGCTCAATAACAAGAAGTTAAATAAGACAGAGACAACCTCTAAGGGTGCGTGCCATTTATAGCAACCCTCTATAGTTCACTCTGCCCTCCGGTTTGAAGGCAACTGGTCCATCCGGGATCTTGTCAAATATGTCAAAGTAGTCTTTAGCTAGATCGCTTTCATTATCTTCATCGATGTATTTACTGCAAAACCTCAAACACTCTTTCTTGCTGTCAAACCTGTTGAAGTTACCACCACAGCCACTGTAAATAAATTTTACACACTTCTGATCCTTGTAGCTGAAGTACCAGTTACGGGCAGAGGCGTCACAGGTGTAATTATGCCTGGGGTTTCCCGGCTGCAGGCAGGCGGGGCACTCGACAAACCCGGGCTCCTGGCAGTTCTCTGGATGGGGACTATCGGTCACCTCTTCAGCAGATGTCGTTAAGTTATCCTCAGTTGAAGTAAACTCGTCTAGGTGAACTGCACCTGCGGCATCCTCATCTTCAGTATTTTCCGCTTCACTGTCTTCATGTTCTACATTCTCGGTACCGCTGTGGTCGGCTTCTGTGCCAGGCTCCGTGCTACCATTGGTGCTAACGTCGTCGTTCTCATCCTCACCCTCGGCCTTGGTGCTAACATCAGAGCTGGCTGTGGTACTGAACTCGACGTGACCATCCTCACTTCCAGTCTCAGCGTCGTCTTCAACACTCAGCGTAATGTTCTCAAACTCATTTTCAGTCTCAAGATCATGCCCAATATCCTCTATGGTAACCTCGCCCTCTGTAGTGGCTTCATTGCTAGACTTGGTACTAACCTCGGCCTCAGCGCTCTCAGCCTCAACAGCAGTCCCTGTATTACTGCTGACTTCGTTGCTAGCTTCTGTGCTGAGCTCAGTGACAGACTCAGCACTCTCAGCCTCACTCTCGGCCTCTGTGCTACTGCTGACTTCGGTGTTGGCTCCAATACTGAGCTTGGCGATAGTCTCAGCGCTTTCAGCTTCATTCTCGGCCTCTGCGCTCACATGGCTGCTAGTTTCTGTGATAACCTCGGTGCTACTTTCAATGCTAAGCTGACTGCTACTCTCCGTGCTGGCCTGGGTGCTCTCTGTGCTTAGCTCCAAACTATCCTTGCTCCCAGCTTCGGAAATCTCATCTGCATACTCAGCCTCTGTGCTGACCTCAAAACTAGCATCTGTGCTAGCCTCGGTGGTCTCTGTCTCACTCACCACTTCTGTGCTAACCTGGATGCTGGATTCTGTGCCAGTCGCGGCTCCCTTATCCTCACGCTCAGTTTCGATGCTGGTTTCAGCCTCAGCACTCTCATCCTCTGCCTCAGCCTCTGTACTGTGCTTGAAGGAAGCACTGGTGCTAGTTTCAGCAATCTCAACCTCACTCCCAGCCGCTATGTTGGCCTCTTCGCTAGGATTGTTGCTAGTTTCCGTGTCGGTCTTGAAGCTACTCTCGTCGCTCTCAGCTTGACTATCAGTTGTCTCGTGGCTGCCTTCGTCGCTGGGTTTGGTGCCTGCTTCTGCACTATCATCAAAGCTATCATGAAAGTTAGTGTCAGAGCCCGCAGCCTGACTCTTAGCCTCTATGCTGATGTGGACGCTGGAATCGGTGCTTGCTTCCGTGCTAAGCCCGTCGCTACCAGCTTTGCTCTGAGCTTCTGGGGTTATCCCAGCACTAGACTCAGTGCTGGCCTCAGTACTCTCCATCTCACTAGCGGGTTTAGTGTACTCCGGCTCAGTGATGGTTTCGTTGTGGATGACAGTGCTGTTTGAAGACCGGGCGGGGTCCTCGAGAGTGACAGTGATCTGGCCATGTCCAACTAGACTTCTTCCCTGAACAAGAGAAGGCCCTAGCGTGCACAGAGCAAGGGCAACTGTGAAAGTGAGTCTGACCGTCATAATTTCTACAGAAAATTCATTGATAGGTAATGCTTGAAATTAATTGATATGCTTCTCGAAACAAGGTAGATAAAATGACAGAACTAAAAAAGAACACACAATTTAATAACTAAAAGGAAAAGAGAAAATTGCCGCCGGTGTATATCAGGAATTGGCGCCCTGGCTAGAATTAAAAATTATGGAGATTTGAAATAAAATAATGATCCACTTTCCACCACGTGGCGAAGTTTGTGAAATGAATCCCAAGGAAATGATCACGGTCTCGAAGGTAAATAAGACACGAATATGCCAATGCCGACGGGTTGTAGGTATTGTTCGAAAAAGCACTGTGGCTGCTCGACTTTCCGAGTTTTGCATTGCGTAAAACAATTTGTTCGTCAATTCGACACTTTTTATGAGAAGCAAAGCCATGGCGAAATAAGCATGCCTATTATATTATCTACCTATAATCACTACATTACCTAATTCAACAAAAATGTTTACCTCCGACGACCTCTGGTGACCTAACCTTTGAGAAGTGACTTGTCCTAAAAATACTAGAACGTCCTGAATTTGACCTGTCATGCCCACGCCACCTGAATTGATGCATGCTTATTGCTTGCAGTCTCTGGTGCCAATTATTTCCTGTGCTAATGGATGTGAAAGCTTGCCCAAGATTCTTGTCTTGTCCGTATACGAAAGTTCGCTTGAAGTGACAAAAGATTTAATGAGATGGTTCATGGCCAACGATGAAATTGCTACGTAAACGTTTCGAGTTTTTTTTTAGCTTATCGTTTATTTCACGAGCAATGAACAATAAAATAAATGCATCGCATGTCATAAAGCAGATGTCCACTAAACTGCACGTTGAAATATCTTTTTTAACTATACCACTGCGTCAGCAGTGCGGTGATGATTCGGTCCTCATAGATGACACTGAAGCCCGGGCTGTGAAATGCCCCTGAACTTTAAGCGTGACGGAGCTTTCGATGAGCAGCGTTCTTCGAAATTCGCAGTCAGTTTGATATTGACATTTCTGTTAAATAAATGACGGAGCATATAATGCTGAAAAGTTAGGTGGAAACGGACATTCTTTTTATTCGATTTAGGCTCAAACAAAGTTCGCTTGGCATCATTTGCCACTACGACGATATAAACGATTAGGTACCTATACATATCAACGATCAGCAGAAAAGCTTCGGTAATCGGTATACCAGTTTAGCATTGCCTCGTTGAAAATTCAACTCATAACTCGAAGTCCTGTAAAAATTAACGCCCAGCTTGCAGTCAATTGATATGTTTTACGCAAGTTAAAAGCCACCGCACATACTAAGAAATGTTAGTAGTTCGGACTGCCTCCCTCTTCCCCCCTCCCCCAGCCAGCCCTCTGACTGACCAAAATTACGACTCAGTTGATAAGATTGACGCAAAAGATACTTATTCTAAGACTGAGCATTACCAATGGTGTTTTAACCAATAGTCAGTAAAGTGAAATGGATACAAAATTTCTTGGCACGATGAGCGATTAAAGAATGATGCAAAGGCCAATGAGTCATCAAAGAATCAATGTTTTGTTTACTGGAGAGCAGAGAATGTTGCAAAGGCCAATGCGTCATAAAAGTGTCAGTTTTTTTTTTTTTTTTGTTTACTGGAGAGCAACATAAAACCCACATGAAATAAAACAACACATACAATTCCAACAAAAAAAAAAAAACGGTTACGAAGAAGAGAGCATTTATTTATCTAGCACATCATGCTTATATTTGTGTGTACCTATGCACCTAAAATGTATGTAGGTAAAGTATATCCCGGATCAAGGAATCCAAAATGAAGACGGTTAAAATTGCATCCAGTCGCGGGACAGCATATCATTTGCTTCTGTATAACGCAGCTCTCAGCGACTGAAGTTAGGTTGCAGAAGTCACGACAGTTTGCATCGTTCACGGCAGATGCTTCCAGTGGTAGTCCCGTCGGCTGGTCGTTCGGTTTACCCCTTGCGTGGGAAAATGAACCTTCTGCAGGTGTTGAGACACTCCTTCTCTGACGAGAATCGGTTGGCGTTGCCTCCGCAGCCGCCGTAGATGAAGTGCACACAGCGCTGCTGGCTGAAGTCAAAGTACCATCTGGGAAAAAAAGCAGTACAGACGACCGGCTCGAACGGGTTACCGGGCAGCAGGCAGCGCGGGCACCACTTCGAGCAGATCTGGCAAGTGGGCAGCCGCAGGCCCGGGTACGGCTTCAGCGGCAGCTTGGGCTTCACCAGCGGCGGGTTCACCGTCTTTGGCGGCGTGGGGGTGACGCCGGATACGGAGAGAACCGCCAGAGAGACCAGCACGGTCAGGAGCAGACGCGAGGCAGAGGACGCCATCGCTGCGGTGGGCTTCAACGCTGTAGACCGGACGAAACTCCAACTCCAACTGAGCTAGTGACGGGGTGGCGTCGAGTCGCTTTATACCGTGCAGGCGTGACGTGACAATTGATAAGTTCACACTTTCAAATGTCAAAAATGCACGCTGTGAGAATCATTCGCAATCGCCATTCGAACAGTGAATTCATTTTAATATCGTTTTATGCAGTCTAATCGCTTTTAAGTGTTTTCATATACTTAAGCCACGCCATGGTAGATAGATTAAATCACGTGTATTTGCCGAGAGCTGCAAATTGTCAAAAGGAAGAGTTTTCATAGTCCCATGTAAATTGCGATAAAGATGTGCACTGTGAGGAGTGCACACCACGCATTTCGTCGTGAACAGTGAACACGCCTTACACAATCAATGGAGTACCGTCCGAGTGTTGGTCAAATGAGATAGAGTCGGCTGTCACAAACCCGTCAGCCTGAACGTTGGCCTGCGTCACACGTTAGCCTCATCGAGCTGCCATCTTGCACTATGACGCACTTCCGCTCCGCCGCAGGCATAATGGCATCCATTCCCGCTAGCGCTAAATGACAGAACCAATGACAGTTTGACAGCGAACGAAGTCGGAGTGGATACATGCGGTGCAGCCCGGTCTCAACTAGCTTTGTATATAAATCATTTTCCGAAACGCATTATAATCAGCAAGAAACACTATGCATATGGGGACGATTGCTATCAGAGTTTCCGAAAAGCTTGAGTCGAGCTTGTAGAAAACATGCATTCCACATTCATTGCCCTAAAAAAACGTACACGCAGTTTGAAGAGAATCCATATCTGCCCTTCATAATCACTTTCCGATTATCCACCACCATAGTGGTCCATATATGTATTCACCGTCCACCCCATCGTTATATCACATGAATGCGATAGTAATCCTGCTCCACTGACATTAGCCGTCCCCCTGTCGAAGTCCACTCAGACATATTGGTCTAAAGGTAAACCGCGAGCTGAATCAGCTGAACTGACCTCATTTTGAAGGTGTGCCCGCCAGCAGCGGTGGCCAGTAGCTGGTGGCCCAAGCAGATCCCGAAGATGGGCTTGGCGTGCTTGGAGCCGGTCTGGGCGGCCATCAGGTCACGCAGGTTTGACACGGTGGTGGCGCATTTCACGGGGTCGCCTGGAGGTGGGATGTAATGTGTCAAAAACCAACGAACTATGAGCTGCATGGGACACAATTCCTTCAGAATTCATGTTACGAATTTTAGAAAATGAATCCCGATATCCGTAAAAATGGACCAATTTCCACATTCACATCGGTTATCCATATAAATTCCGAAAAGTTTATTCAATCCAGGAAATAAATGCAAGGACTTGAATATATCGTCTGCGAATGTCAAGCTTGATATATGTAGAAATATCAGTATTTCAGCGCCCTCTGCCCTGTCGGCTGGCCACTCATGCGACCAGCAGTTAGTCCAACATCCCTAGCCAACTTGCCTGGTCCGTTGCTGACGAAGAAGCCGTCGTACTTGTTCACGTCGAGCGGCTGGTCCCAAGGCACCAGGTCCACCCTGGCCCCTCGCTTCAGCAGACACCGCAGCTGGTTGTACTTGAGCCCGCAGTCGACGGCACAGATGTAGGGGGTGCCACCAGCGTTATACGAAACAGTCTCCTGCGGACAGGAGGAACGGCTCAGGTCAGGTAGCAGGGTGGTGTGCTCGTACTTCTCCAGATGGCGCTGCAGGTCATTACGGAGCGAGCGAAGCGAGCGTAGTCTTTCCTTAGATTAACGGAAATTTCTGAGTATGAGCGGCCGGCCGTGGTCACGCTTTTGCGAGGCTTATATCTCAGCAACCACTTGACCGATTTACACGCGGTAATTTTTGTAGGGTAGCTTCATTCCTTCTACCAAGTATTGGACTATTGCCGATGCATGTGGGTGACCCCTTATGCACGTGCCACGTGCAAAACGAAGAGGTGTCACTTTTGTAATTGTTGCAATATCTCGGTAACTACTTGGCCGATTGCGCTGAAAGTTGGCATGTAGGTAGACACCCACTAGGCAATGCATATCCATGTGCCAGAATTGGGGTGCTGCTGCACGTGCGCACGTGCAGGGGTCGATTCCAGATCTCGAGAACGGCTTGACCGATGGCGCTCAAATTTGGCACATGGTTAGGGACCGGTTAGTAGGGTGCCGTGCAAAACTCAGTTGGGACCCATTTTGCACGTGCGCACGTGCAGGGTGCCGCTTCCAGATCTCGAGAACGGCTGGGCCGATTGTGCTCAAATTTGGCACATCGCTAGAGACCGGTTAGTAGGGTGCCGTGCACAAGTCAGCTAGAGGTACCTCGTCGAAATTTCGCACGTGCAAGGCTCACCCTCTCGCTCGCTCCGTTAGTCGCCCCAAAAGGCGTTATACTGGTATAACTTAAATGAAAGTCAAGCCCAGTCTCATACCAAGGAACAAAGTTGTCGAATTGGTGTATTAAAGTCTAAAGAACATAATAATGGATATTGTAGCGACTTTCGTTTGCCATACAAAAGAATCAACAACATAAATTGAAGACAAGCGTATCCCTAATCAATAACATAAATCCTAATATTCCACCGCATTCGACGTTCAGTCGGAAATACTAGTAGACAAGTAGTCTGTCTGATTTCCAACCGACCTTGACGGAGACTTCGGCCACCAAGTTGCGAGTGCTGGGGTCATCCTGGGGCACAGAAGCCGGCTCTGTGCCCTCGGGAACGATCTTTCCCAGCATCGTTCCCTTCTCGCGCAGTTGTTTGGTCAGCTGGCGCGTGTCGATCCCCTGTAGAAAGAGACGAGAGATCATGAGAGCGAGAGATTGGCGACATTATGGAAGATCGGTGGTGAAGAGATGTTACACTGGAAACTCACGTAAGGGGATACACTGACAAATTAACGCAGATCTAGGCGTGGAGGTCGCCTCTACACTTCCAGCATCTTCTAATCGTTAGTAACACACATGATACTATATTATTTAGCATACATTCCAGGCGAAATCTTATGGCTCCACTAGCCGTTGCTCCAGTGATCAGCATCCAGTGACCGCAGCCTCGACTCCAGTTCTCTCACGGATCACTGACCATTTGCAGTGACCCGTGAACACTGAGCTGTGTCATATGTGACCAGCCACCTCGTAATTACGGGAATCGCGACCCGTGATGTTGGGGCACATGTACCCATGATCCCACGACACAATGACCCGTGATAAAATGACCCACGATCCGTGATCAAGTGACCCATGACCAATGACCCATGACCCACGACTCATGACTAGTGACACTGTGGCCCATGACCCCGCCACTCCACGATCCCATACCGTGATTCCGGTGACGCCCTGCTCCTTCATCCACTGGTCGAGTGTCTGTCGGCTGTTCCAGTGACTGGGAGAGGTGCACAGTTCACCAACCACCAGACCAGACGGCCAGATCCGGTGCGACTCAAAAAAACTGTCCACGACATATAGACGATCATCAGCTGAGCACAGTTCAACACGAAGGCTCCGTATAATAAACAAAGCTGGAAATTGGTGCAGCAGAAAGTGTTTGCCCAATTTTCATTCTGTATGATTGATAGCATTTAAATATGTTACACAAAGATCCATCATACAATTATAACTAAGCTTTTAATGTCAACCATCAGTTTACTCCCTGCTGATCATTGCCTCACACACTTAATTGATACTTTAAACGTTTATTTTTTTAACGTTTTGTGAGACGTGATTCGTATATTATGTCTGAAATTATGCTATGCACCTGTGAAGGTATCGTCTACCACGCAGCCGTGGGTGTGACGAAATGACCACCGCTGCCGAGCTCTCACCTGGGAATGCCATGTTCGTCCGTGTCGCCGCCGGGAACGCCGTAGTTGCCGATCAGGGGGTAGGTGAGCAGCAGAATTTGGGAGCGGTACGACGGATCGGTCAGCGACTCCGGGTAGCCCACCATGCCCGTCTGGAACACTGAAAACAACAGATCGCGTTAGATTACTGGCGGTTGAATTTCAATGTTCAGAAGAAAAAAAAACTGGTGATAGCCGGTCTGATTTAATTCAAACAATCTGTTTCTGTAAGCAAGCCATTTGTTTCCTTTTAAAAAGCGACTGCGATTGTGTACATGTAGCATACCGAGGGCAGTTGGGAGTTCAGCTTGGTTCTGAACCTTGATCCTCAACGTAACACAAGCGGGACAAAAAACGACCTCGCGCTTTATGAGGGTTAATGTCACATAAACCTGACAAACGGAGGGTCCAGATAAATGACCTTCACAATTCCCGGCTACAGGACCAGTTGTTCCGTAAAAGGGACGATGTCTTCTGATCAGTGAACCGTGTTTAACGACCGGTTGTTGACCTGACAATAATGACCTCAGGAAGGGCAACACCGACAATAAGCGCAGAGTGCGGACCGTTTAATCGTATAGCTACTCGTTTGAGGGACAGAAGGAAACGTGTTATCGGAATATAAGGTGTATTTGAAATGTAGTCGTGTCACTACGACGCCCGAGGCCTGGCAACAGCCCGGGCCGTGCCCTGCTCGACTGACGAGTTGATCACCGGAAACTATCGTCTTGAGTATCGCGTGGCTCAACCGTCAGCCCGGGACTTCATTCATTGTCATACAGCGACATAGGCCCGATACCGATGCAATCATGACGTGAGCTCAGGACCGATTTTGCCGGACGATAAACGCAATAACTGGAAACCATGGCTCGGAATATTTTTTAGATCCCCTACCGGCCCAGACCGGACCGGTTGGCCATAAAGAAGCATTACCAGTCTTGGTAATCTAGCCTTGGCAGTACCAGACCTAACTAAACTATACCTCTCCGTCACAGCCACGGCGCATATAGTGCGCTGTGTGCCGCAATACTGCTCCTATAGTATACGCCCACAGCTGTGAAGTGATGCAGAGCAGCTATGTAAATATTACACAACGCCAGCAGAGAATGCCGAGTGCGTCCTCGAGGAGTGTCGAAACCACTAACTTCAGGACTTCAGTCCAGACTCAAGAGCCTATACGAAAGTGTCGACGCCGCTAGCTCACGTCTACATAAACAAATAGATGGCAGCTACCTAAACGTTTTCAACAAGAAGTAGTTAATACAGATAACAGGAAGCAAACTTAACATTTTCCGAAAACGTTTATGTATGTGCAAGTAACTATAGGAATAAAGAGCCACTTACGTATAATTATTTCATAGACATATTGATACCTATAAATGGGAAAGACAATGGGAACATGTTATTTTTTTACATTAAAATTGGTTACACATGTGTTTCGGGAATAATTCCTTGGTCACACCATATAAAAATAACAACATCCAAATACAATCGAGGTCTAAGGGGTGACCACGGCCGCCTCGAAAAGATTGCGGAGCGAGCGAATTCTTATGTAGAATAGCAAAAATTTCTTAGTATGAGCGGCCGGCCGTGGTCACTGGTCACCATCTAGGACGGCCGGGCGAACTTCTGGTGTGATCAGGGGATTATTCCCGAAACACATGTGTAACCATTACCAATTTTAATGTAAAAACAACAAGTTCCCCTTGCCTTTCCCCCTTAGGTTTCAACAAAGCTCTAGACAAAGTCTGACCGACTTTGTCCTGACCTTGACCTTAAGTTGAAGTTTCTAAATAAAATCAAAATATGAAGGCAGCATTCGACGCACCTGGGTATACCTAACAAGCAAGTTGGTACCAACTCGCTAGTGTACCTATGTACAACCAAACATATTTGTCCAGTCCCCGCTGACGAAGTCAAAGTACGTTATAAAAAAACACCGATCAACTTTCAGGTCTTCGACCTGACCTCATGCCGCCGACTGACCCAAGACCTTAAAATAAGGTGTGTACCAAGCACTGAATCTGCATCCACACTTTTCCCGCAAATCGTAAACTAAACGAGGGGAAAACAACGAGGGAGCAGTAGCTGTTCCCCTCCGATAACCCGCGCCGGGCCGGACAACGTTTCAGACCCGCCCTGCAGCTTTTGGCTCATCTTTTCCTGCTCATGGGAACATTTGCACCTTATCTGCGCAAGGGGACAGTTCAGACCCATGTTGTTCAAGGTCAGGTCACCAAGTCATGTCAATTGACCCAGACTCACGAAAAGTTTTCATGCTTGTCACCCCTACCGGCACGGGATAGCTGATTGCTTTGAAACGCTCAGCAACTGATATGAGTGACAGGATGTACAAAACGTTTACCTCAGATTTTCGACGACGGTGGCCTAAGGGCAAATCCATTTTTTTATTACCTCTCCATCAGTCGGTTTATATAGCCTTGCAGTTGCATCAGTCAATGCGGAGAAAATTGAGCTGCGACGTTTTTGGGCGAAAGTCATTCTAAACACGCTAGAACATCGGTAATATGACAGATTGCACATTATTGACTCGGAATATTGCACCCTGCGGCCTGCACCCTTGACGTCTGTTATGCCCTTGAGGTCACCTCACGGTCGTCATGAATGGTCTCCACAAGTTTTTGACAATAACCTTTGATAATGTCATGCTAGGCTAGGGTGATGAAAACACTTCGGGATGCCTTCAGCTCAATGTTTAGTGTCGTATCTCGCACCGGTCAGTTAGTCTTGGACCGGTCTAAAACGTTTTGGTTTCAATTTACGCTGACACACGCGGTGGACATCACATTTTACTCACCGATTTCGCCGGAGGTTGGCTCCAGGGAGCCGAACAGCTCCCCCTCGAACCGGCTGCCATCCTCCAGCAGCACGGCGCCCTTCATGTTGACAGCTTTCGTCACTAAAGGTGACAGGTTCCGTCACGGACGGCGTCTCAGTCTGTCGCACGCTTGGACAGGCGACGACGCCGTGCGCGCCGCGCGGACCTCGATCTGCCCCGCCGGAATTCCTTGAGTTGAGGCTTTGACACCGTCTTCCTAGAGTTTGCAGACCACTGAATCACCTGGAGATAACGCCTAACTCACACACTCTCCCACACTCCCCACTCGCTCACTCCCGTCTCTGCACCCGCGCGCTTTTCGCAGAGCGCGCGCGCCCTCGCTCCGCCAAGGCAGCTCGTGGACAGAGTGACCACGTGGCTCCGGCAGGGAGGCCCTCTGTCCAGGCAGCTGAGCGGCCGGTCGCCGGGGAGAGGGGGTGCGGGGGTGAGCCTGGATCCCCGCCCCGCCCCGCCCCTCCCCGCTCGACGGCAGGGGCCCCGCGGAGGTAAGGAGCTCGGGGTCAAATGACATGGCTCAAGTGCGTTCATCAACCACGACAGACCGAGCGGACGGGTGTGCCGAATGTCCATTGGTAACCTATGTTCCTACGGTTCTAGTCTCGCGGCTTTCGAGTGTGGCGAGGAAATTCAAGTTGGGTTACGAGTCTACGACTTACGAGTTACGTATAGTCTTCACGAGCTATGAAAGGAGAGTAAAAAGAAATCAAGATACAAAATGTTTCATCCACCTGCATACCTACGTTACGCTGCGTGTATTTTTTCTTTTCTTTTTTTTACACGTATCTAATGCTGTGCTGTGTGCAAGAGACAAACAGCGATATGGTCTTTTTCACGTGTTACTCGAGCCAGTCAAGATATCTCGGCTTGATAAAATGCCATGCTTCATCGTGTTTCGGAAAAAAAAAACGCTCTTGATAAAAAGAATTACGTACCGTAAGGCACTGGCGGATCCTGGGGGGGGTCCACGGGGTCATGACCCCCCCCAAAAGGTCTGAGAGGGTCATTTGACCCCCCCCAAAAGCCGAAGACCTAAATGCGCTATAGACGCCGTCTTGCATGCTCAAAATCACCTGTCAAACACTTCTGAGCTAATACCTTTGTTTTTCTGGATCGTGTTGCGTGAAAAGGCGTATTGAAGACCAGAATCTTACTCGTTTTTGTCTCAACCGTGCGAGCACCAGGGGATGATCCAGGAAAACTCCAAGGGGATGGTCATGAATTTAATTCGTGGTGCCCCTACCTATACGCAAAATTAAAAACTCAACGGATTTCGGTCACTTAATTTTGGTGATGTCCTATTTTCATTTTTTATTTTGTTTGTTTTATTTTTAGTGCCCCTGGGCCCTGGCAGGTCAAAATCACGTCTGAGGCGAAAGAAATTCACGGGAATCCCAAAAATCACGTCAGGACATTCAGGGCCCTCTGACCAGCCTGACAGCTAGGGCCCTTCTTACTTCCTGGGGCCTCCAGTGAATAACCGCTAGTGTCTGTGTCTGACCGCTAGGGCCCCTCTGACTCCTCAGTAGGTAGGAGGCCCTCTGTAGAGGAGGTCCTCTGTAGAAAAGAGGCCCTCAGTAGAGAGGAGGCCCCCTGTAGAGAGGAGACCCCTTTAAAGAGGAGGCCCTCTGTAGAGAGGAGACCTGCTGTAGAGAGAAGGCTCTATGTAGAGAGGAGGCCCTGTGTAGAGAGGAGGCCCTCTGTGGAAAGGAGACCGCCTGAATGCAGAAGGCCCTCTGAAGAGTGGAGACCCGCTGTAGAGAAGAGGCCCTCTGAAGAAAGGAGGCCCTCTGTAGAGAAGAGGCCCTCTGAAGAGAGGAGGCCCTTTGCAGAGATGAGGTCCTCTGGCTCTTTGAAGAGAGGAGGCCCTCTGTAAAGGAGGCCCTCTTAAAGGGAGAGACCCTCAGTAGAGAGGAAGCCCTCTGTAGAGAGGAGGCCCTGTAGCTTCTGTAGTTAAGAGGCCCTGTGAAAAGAGGAGGCCCGCAGTAGAGATCGGTGGTCCTCTGTAGAGAGGAGGCCCCCTCTGTGTTTTGACAAATGTTTTTGCAAATTTTTCGCGGCGCTTCGCGCCGCCGATTTATGTACATACGTACAGGTCAATACGAAATCTTGACTGTAATTACATAAACCAACCGTGTCAAATTGAATCAGAATTCATATGTGTGCTGTAAAGGAACTCCGGCTTGTACTGCAATGCTGAAAGGGTGGTAAAATTTGTGTTTTGGAGCTGTGTTTCGACACATTCTTTTGCAAATTTTCTCGGCGCTTCGCGCCGCCGATTTATACACCAATCAATAAGAGAGAAATAACAGTGACTGTAATAACACCAACCGTGTCAAATTGAATCGGAATTCATATGTGTACTGTGAAGGAACTCCGGCTTGTACTAGCATGCTAAAAAGGTTGTAATATTTGTGTTTTAGAGCTGTGTTTTGACAACTTTTTTTTGCAAATTTTTGCGGCGCTTCGCGCCGCCGATTCATACACAGGTCAATAAGAGAGATCGTGACTGTATGCTACTATTTACTAATGCATTAGGCTAAAAGTGAGGTAACTATATCTACTTCTGGGTTTTTAAGTCGGTCGACCCGCCTCCCCCCCCCCCAGTAAAAAATCCGTGGCGACGCTCCTATATAGGTGGGTTTCACTAACTAAAACTACTGAGCCGAGTGACTTACGATAAAACTTCATCTTATAAACGACGAAGATCAAATGTCATTTTTTGATCTCGACATACTCGCTCCCTACCCCCCCCCCCCCCCCCCGGTCGTCAGAATTCATTCACCAGACCTGGTATGTCGGCCGACTGGTGACCCCCCCCAAAACGACCCCCTAGATCCGCCCTTGCCGTAAGGTGGGGCTATTTGAGACAGTGGGCTATCTGGGACAGTATTTAAAATTGCTATAAAATAAAAACCACTTAAAAATTATGCTTAATTTTTTGCTCAGGCGATTTACTGCTCGATTCCACACCTCCCTGAGCAAAAATATCACACAAAAATCAAACGACCTTCATTTTATAGCGATTTTAAATACTGTCTCAAATAGCCCCACTGTCTCAAATAGCCCCACTTTACGGTAGGTTCTGGGATCGGATCGGCCAAAAATTTATTACAAATGCCCAGGTAACGGGGAATCAAGGTCGCCCCTTCCACACACGAAGTCACTCATTCAAAAACAGCCCACGTGTCGCCGTGTCACAGGCCACGCGTCCATGGAACATTCCAGACATGGGCGGGTCGATGTGAGGCCCGGTCATCTCAGCTGACTGACCCTCCCCCCCCCCCCCGCCCAGCGCGTCTGTTACCAGGGGCCGCCGGCCAGGCGACGCGTGGCGACTGCCCTGTGCCCTATCTCAGCCAGGCTAGGTTCAACACCTAACCGGCGCCCACACCGCCATCCTCCGCCGTGGCGGTGCCGGGGTCGGCAGCCGTTCATCTGATGGCGATCGTAAACCTCAAGGACAGCAGGGATGCACGCTCATTTACATATAGGGTGGGGATTCGGATGCGGAAAACACCAAGCGGCACGCATTGGGAGATAGCAGTCAGTCGGTGCTGGACAAACGGTGGCTCCGAAGGCTGGCGCCTGCTTTTGACTTATGATCGTTGTGGATAGATGGCCGATGGGTCTGGGGCCCAGGGTTCATCCAGGCTCCAGGGTGTGCACTAGTGATGTCAATCACGGAAAATCGGAATATCGATACCAAACCAAATACCAACTAAAACCACGGGAGAATACCGAAACCAAACCAACTTGGGAAACTGAGGGAACTACCAACTTTTTACCGATTTCTTAGCCTCTAATACATTAGTGAGGGCTTATGATACCAACAAAATACCAAACACATTACGATTGAAATACCAAATACCAAGTTGGTATCGGTTTGGTATCGAGTATACCAAAAAGTTGGTATCCGATTGACATCTCTAGTGTGCACCGTGCAGTCTAGCAGACGCCCGAGTTAGTACGGCCGAATGTTGGCCTGCAGAACGGGGTATGCGTGTAATCACCCACCCTTCCGACATTAATGTTCATTTAAAGTGGGCATGATAGCGATGATTTGGGGGTTTTCACTAAACCAGTTGCCACTACCGATTCCAGTCGTTAGCCGAGATGATCAGCTTGTCAGCCAGACACGACTTGACAAATGATTAATGCTACAAATTATCCGATAACCAATAGTGCTGACTACTGAAGTGAAGAAAGTAAGTCGACATGCATATTGCATGCGACCGTTACTCGATGGCATACTATGCTATGTCTTGATGGTAGTGTAACAGTGTTTTACCTGGGATTCTGAACTGGGATTATAGCTTCTCGTGTATATTTGATCAGTCTCGGTGACATTCATTGCCGTGAGAAAATCCCGCCCGCGTAAGTGCTGCTGCCGATGCCGATGGAAAACGATCGTGATATCCACCGTGCACCGCAGTGTTAGCAGTGCACACTACATTTGTGCGTGAAGAATGGAAGTACCGCATCCCAGAGCCACATTTTCCAACGTCCTTACCTAAAAATTTCGATGAATATTAAAGGATGTGGTTCACAAGTCCACTGCAAGGAAGCAGGTCCCTGTTGATACGCTGTTTCCAAATTAATGCTCAACCTACAACCTCATCTGCATGCCTTCCATCCACCCCAAATCACAAACATCGTGCTTGACATGTGTATATTATATATAAAAATACGTCATACACGTCTGCAGCACTCATTCACACAGAAATAAAATGCAGCGCACCTGGCGATCGCTCTCGGTCTCCAGACAGAGCCGCCATACACTGCCAGCCACTGATTTCAGGCCGGTTCTGATGATTGACTATTATGTATTATGACACATCCTGCTAGTTTGGCTAGCAGCGTGGCAGTACATGTACAGGGGGATACTATTGCTAGACGACCGAGCGTCTTCTGGTGGTTAGTGAGTGATTTAATACAGGCATGATCACCCGAGTATGTGCTACAGCAGTCAGAAGGTGCAGAGAGATAACATCGTAACAGATACAAGAACATGAAACGAACGAGCAGACTGCCTTGTCTCAAACGAGCTTTGAGCTACGAATTACAGAACAATGAGTAGCAACTAGTAATCAGGCGTCTGTGGTTACTTTGATGTGTTATCAGAACAATACAGCGATCTCCGACCCCTGCAGCGTAACAAAGAGACGGTCGATGTGACGAGTTCACAAACAAACGGTTCCCGCTCAGCGCCAACAATCGTTCAGCACGCGACTCCCCGACCCTTTATCAAACAGCGCAATCGGAAGACACGCGACAAGAAAATATCGCATGAAAAGGTGTAAATGCAATATCAACCCGGTCGTATTTCATTCAGGGGTCACGATGCAAAAGGATGCTTCTCGTATTTTCATAGCATTAGGCAGAATTACTAAATGTGAGTTCAATGGTTAGGAACTAATGAAGCACATTCTACACAGTATCGCAGTTAAAATTTCGTTCGTGATGCGAAAATTCGTCATAATCTCAATTACGGTAGACTACCGCGTACGTCAAACTAGTGAAGCTCGAGCACATTTTAACCCGGTTGGCAAGCACGCATTGGTTGTGGATCGGCTGCCACAAGACGCCACAGCTATCACCGTACGGAGGTGCAGACGCCAGACGCCACGGAGAAGCGCCTGCTCTACCCGAGATCATCACGCATTCACCATCAACAACAAAATACACCGTCATTTACGTGCTGCTCAATATTCGGAATGAAATGGAATGGAGCTTTCAATAATGGCTCCCGACATTCACATGATCTCTCGCGTGTAAATCGCAGCGCATGAAAAACGCAATTTCTTATCACTATGACGAGTGTAAACAAGTCCTTCGATGGACCCATAATAGACCTCACGCAGGCAAGCAACGTCTAGCTGGCACTACCATTGGAACGCTGCCTCTCCTGTCATTAAAATCTCGAAATATCACCAAATGTCTCCGAATCAAGTCATCACAAACGCCACAAAACCAAATATCCACAACAAACGCTGCACTCTTGTCTCTCAAGACATTTCACGATTGTCTTTCACCTAACTTCATCAACAGAACGTCTAAAACACTCGCAGCCGTCTTGACTCGTGGCTCCGCGCAGCGTCCGCCGGCGTACTATCAGTTCGCCTCTGGGCCGCTGTGTGTCGCTACTGCAGCACGCAGCAGCCGGTCCCCTCGTGCGGCGGTTCGGAGGTCACTCCTCCGCCGGGCACCGTGCTGACAAACTTCTTCATCTCGATTTCTCCGTCGCTGGCGACGGCTGGCCCAGCTGCGCCGGCACCTGGCGGCAGGGGGCGCGGCGGGGTGCCGGCTGAGCCGGGACCGGGGCCGGGCGGCAGCGGTGGCCGCTGCTGGGCGCGCTGCAGCTTCAGGTCGGCCAGCGTGCCCTGCGGCGGCGCGCTGACCGGGCCCGCGCCGCCAGCCGTACGCACGGTGACGTGCACGTGGATGTCGATCTTACCGGACTCTGACGAACCGCTCTCCAGCGCTAGCGACCACATGGAACAGAGTGTGAGGCGTGCTCAGCGGGCGGCGGTACTGGACACGCAGCCGCTGACCGGCCGGCTGTACATACAGCCAGATACAGCGGGCAGGGGCGGCATGCGGGGAGGCGCACTCACAGGCCGGGGGCATCAGCTCAACAGTCTGAGGGAGATGTTATATACAGGGTAGGTATGCTCATTCCTGGTTGACATTCATAAATTCATTCAGCACAAACGGGTTCCGATTACGAATTAAAATGAACGAAATGAAGTAAAAATACAACAGCTGCCGTCAAACCAGTAGCGCAAAAGAACAGTGGCAAACGTCATAGCATGCATTTGAGAAATGCATTAAATCAATTGGGAGGCATTGATCTTAACATTCATTCCTCGTTAGATATAAAACAGCACAGAACAAAAAATCAGTTACAAAAATGAGCAAGAATCTACACTATACAGCTGAGCAGCAGAGGCGCGAACACCTAACCTCTTACCGCGTCTGATGATCTCGCTTAAAATAAGTGAGTCAGGACGGTCACGGATCCGCTGAAAATACTTCATCTTACCTGGATAGCTGGAATCGCCTCAGCCCACCTAACGTACCGTCCCATTCCACAGCATACAATGTAACACCATGAAACACTTGACAGTACTACAATACCGGACAGTTATTAAGTGTCTAAAACGCAGTGAATGTGAAGATAAACCATGACATTATTTCAAAGCAGCCTGTGAGCAATGACTCAGGAGCTCAGCGTTGGAACTTCCTAAATTCCGGGTCCAGTCTAGTGCATGCATGCACTAGAGGAAAAAGATATTTTGAAGGAAAGTTTTGGCTGCCCGTACCTCAACCACCAAGACGTGTCTACCCAACACTTGGAGCATGTACAAACACACTTCACAACCAGTTCCAGGAAAAGCTTATGGAACATGACCAAAACATCCCTCCCTTTGGCCAGACACCCGATACCACTGGAGATGGGGTAAGACGCCACTCGCAGCAGCTATTCTGGTCTCCCAGACAACACCAGACACCGCCAGACACTGTGAGGACACTCAGACACGCCAGTCTGAGAGTGTCTGGATATTTGTGACTGGCAATAATCACTGAGTGCCGGAAATGACAACACCGACCGACATCCCCGCAGACGCCATGGATCAAGCACACACCACACGGACGTGGGGAGGGGGACTTAGCTACGTTAACCAAAGCTAGTTGTAGCTAATTACGATAGGTTTGCTTACCCAGGGAAGAGGTGGATGAAACAGGAATTGCACAGGGACACTACTAACTCGACCAGCGGTGCCAAGTGCTACCTCAAACGTTATGGCGCAGCTTTAGCGATCTACATGAGGATTCACTGTTTAAGCCGAGGTCATTTGGCTACCAACAAACCAAGCTAGGCAATTCTACATCATACACACCTCGAACGATTTCTCACCATTCACAGTAGCAATACATACGCATATTTACCTTCACAAACCACTTACAGCATTCACGTCCGACAAACCACACCTAGTACCTACCCCTCCCAGTCTATCACACACGCCACACACACACACACAGCTCAACAAGAAGCCCTGTCCAGCCTACCAAACCCTGTCCAGTCCCACCCACTTACAGTTGGTCTTGGCGTCGGGCTGGTCGTTGTTGTTGACCTGGTGACCGTTGACCTTCCTCGGGTCAGGCAGGGTCGTCACGGCCGTCCCCATTCTCAGTCGGACTGGGGACAAACGAAAACGGGGGTAGGAGTCAGACGACCACTTCAGGGACACAAGCGATATAATGCATACAAATTAACGGGAATTCTTAAGTGGAAGCAGCAGAAAGGAAAGGAAAAGAGAATAACAAAGCCAAAGCCACAGATGGTATTGCTAATACCCCACAAAGTGAGCCGAATATTTCATTGGTAGCTGTGAGCCAAAAATGACGCGTTAAAAAATAACAATAACTCCCCATTCACTATCAATTATGTCGACGTGAGGGCCTGTATGCCTCTCAAGCCCTGCTACTTTCAGTTGAACAAACAGCCACCCCACGCCGCCACGGCGGACAAAGCGGGCCGCCGACTTGTTATTCGAGTCACACTCTGTGCCTGCGTCACCACGAGTCAGGGCGTGGCACGCGACACACCCGACTCCGCGGCGGTTATACGATACAAATTGGGGCCGAAGACTGGAGATACGTGATCTCGAGGACGGCACACAGTTCCGTCACTGCCGAGTGGCCTGCTGGTGGAAGGTCCCCTGTTCTCTGTTCTTGACGCACGTGCTGTTTCAAACTAAGTCAATCTCCTTGTCGGGTGAAATGAATGTGGTGGTTCCAGTAACCCGATATTATGTCACGGAGTTAGATTCCGTACGTCGTCCTCTCCTCCACTGATGTTTCGAGCTCAGTCTCGAACATGCTCCGAACACTACGTGCTTCACGTCTTATCTTTTTATTACTCAAACCAAATACTACAAGCGACGCGAATGGCGATGGAAAGTCATATTGAGTTACGCTCATCGCATTAACTCGTTTCCAGCAGTTTCACTTTGTTTCTCAACCGAATTCTGCACCTTATGCCAATACAAATGCTGTTACTTAACAGCAATCATATCCAGATGCAGCCTTTTTCTCTTAAAAAGACTTTTTTCGTAAACTTACATGTAGCAGCTTCCAAAAGCCTGGCTTCAAGTACAGAGCTCGGGGAATGGTGAACTGTGGTTGGAATCCATAAGGAAATAAAGAAATTGCTGAGAATGTTTAACGAGCGGCGATATGCGCACTGCACAGTCATGATCTCAAACGCTCAAATACTTGCATTTATAGTTCTATTCCTTGCATTTATACCCAACAAAATGTATGCCTACGCTCGCATCAACCACTGAATGACGTTTTTTATCATTTTCCGGGCTGATGTCTGATTTTACGAGCCAGATCGAACGTTTTCGGCACTGCAACATCTCTCCTCATATCTCCCTACACGTTCCATCTCATCACCGCCCCCCGCTCCTCCCCTCCCTTTCTCCCTCTCCCAGTCCCCCCTCCCCCCCCACCGCCCCGCCCCCTCATCCATCAGTTGCCGGCGCCGGCTGGCGTCGGGGCGGCGCCGCCTTTCAGCCACGTGCGCCCTCCGTAATTGCTGCCGTCCCGGCCGTGTCTCGTCATCCTGTCATCGCCTCGGTGGCGCCACGTTGTTTGAGACGCGGCGGTGGGGAGGGAGGGGGAGAGAGAGAGAGAGAGAGAGAGAGAGAGAGAGAGAGAGAGAGAGAGAGAGAGAGAGAGAGAGAGAGAGAGAGAGAGAGAGAGAGAGAGAGAGAGAGAGAGAGAGAGAGAGAGAGAGAGAGAGAGAGAGAGAGAGAGAGAGAGAGAGAGAGAGAGAGAGAGAGAGAGAGAGAGAGAGAGAGAGAGAGAGAGAGAGAGAGAGAGAGAGAGAGAGAGAGAGAGAGAGAGAGAGAGAGAGAGAGAGAGAGAGAGAGAGAGAGAGAGAGAGAGAGAGAGAGAGAGAGAGAGAGAGAGAGAGAGAGAGAGAGAGAGAGAGAGAGAGAGAGAGAGAGAGGAGACGATGAGCTCTGAGTGTTGGGTGTCAGTCGGCCGGGTCCGGCTGGAGCCGACACGGCACGGAATCTATTTCCCCAGACAGCGCACGCTCTAATTTTCCCAGCGTCCCAAGTGACAGGCTGTGCTTCCACCCCTCCCCTCACCCGCCGCGCCGACACCCGTTCGTTGCAGATGATCTGATCCATGACAGCGTAGCAGGCCGACAAGAGCCAATATCGTTCGTGCAGGGAGCGGGAGCACGGAGTCGGTGCTGTGTCGACGCGAATATTGCCCGGCGGACGAGGCAGGCTGATGGTGGGCAGCCGGGGTGGAACGGGGAGGCCTATGGTAGGACGGTATACGGAGAGTAAAAGCACCAGCCAATGGTGGTACGAATAGTCAGGCATAGATGATTCTCGCCATAAATACGGAGAAGTATCGTGCTGAAGGCATGCGGGACCCAAGGTGGAGAAGCTGATCAAATCAGCGAGTAAAGGAAGGACTTACGTGGTAGTGCCGTTGATTCCCGGAACTATGATGGAGATATCGTGAACATCCAGCGGTGTCTTCTGTTCATCCAGCTCCGACTTCTGCAGAGCGAGGGGAGGTGCGTCACGATAAACTAGAGTAGAAGGGGGCCGAGATATTATGACTTGACCAAACAACGAAACAATTTGAACGCACAATGGCGTTAAAAACCACATTGACTTTTTCTAGTGAAAAAGAATACATTGTGAAAACATAAACAGGTGTACTGTGGTTCAGAGCCGTGAAGATTTCACGCACGATTCGCTATCGTCAATATCAATCACCTATACCAACAAAATACGACAATCATTGATAAAGTAGCTGCCCGCTGTTGGCTTACTAAAGCTACACGCGCAACGCATATCCACTCCACTACCAACCACACCACGCACTCAAAGCGTCCGTGTTCCCTTCACAGCCCGGAGCTGACAGCACGCACCGTTAAGTTCACTATCGCTAGCTCACTGTCCCAGAGGCAATCGCCGAGGATGGGAGCCAGGCGCGGCAAACAGTGCCAAACACGACACTGATCAACTAACAGAGAGACTGACAACTGGAAAACGTCACCAGCCCCGACAGGCCCAGCCACTTTTGAAATGAAACAATACATTTAGAAGTGTTGTCGTTTGAGGAAAAATGTTTATTTGATGGACTGAAAACTATATCAGACGAATACGTGAACTTCCATCCAATTCTCTCACGGTACTGTACATAATATGATGCCTGCTTATCTGCAAAGACAATGGTCGTTTACCAGAAACATAATCGCCATGATAACAAATAACTACCCCGTATATAAAAAATCCGTAGTCCACGTTCAACAAATGGCAAATTTGCTGAAGCAGTGAACGGTAGCGATTGACGATTGCCTACAACCTGAATAGAAACTACAGGTAACATGCAAGCTGATAAGCTTGAAGAATGGCCCGATATCCTTGGAATCAGCATCACACTCTCCATCATTCGCACCACAAATACCTCTTGCATGACCATCCCTGACCTCTCCAAACACCCTCCTCTCCTTCCCAGTCCCTTCCCTCCTCTCACCATAGTGCCTTCCGCTCCCAGCCGTATCCTGGCCTCCTGCTTCACATCCTTCTTAGGCGTGAGCGTCTTCTGGCGCATGGAGGTACGCCGGATCGAGTGTTTGGTGGACTGTGTGCGCCGCACGCGCGCCAGCTGGCCGTCCGTGCTGCGCTTCAGTTCCTGTTCGTTACGCAGCTGCTCCAGCCGCTCACGAATCTCCGGGTCCTCGCAGACGTCTGAGAATGCAAAACGGTTGCGTTAGTGGCGAGGAGACGTGCGGTGTTGTTGGGTTGTGTTTGTATGGAGTGGTCACTCTCCATTAGTGGCTCGTCTAGCATACGCCGATGATAGCAGTCGAAATGGCGTGGATCTGAAAATGATGACCGTAGAAGGTAATACAAATTGCAATAAACGTTAAGTTTAAACATCAAATTCACCACAACGCCCGAAGACTACTTCACACATAAATAAATCAACCTATCCGAAAACCGGTAACCCGTAAGAGACTCCATCGCTAAATACTTCCAAGAATATGTTGCCAACACATTAAACAGACACTGCCGGCCAGTCGTAACTAATGCCACCAAACGGCAAATCTCTCCGAGTGCCGAGTAATTCAGCCAGCGTGTTGCTTTGATGTCACGCTCTGGCGCACTGTTGGAGTTGTCAGACTCAGTAGAGGGGGGGGGGGGGGGGCGGCACGACGGGCTACACACTGAGTTCCGGTGAAGTTGTACTGTGCGAATACCGCGAGTGACGGAAGGAAGTCAATGAGTGTCGGTGAGTGTCGGGGAGTGTCGGTGAGTGTCGGTGAGTGTCAGGTGTAACTTCACGGGGTCAATGACCGCAGCTCAGGGCACTGCCGACGGTAGGGATACGTCCTGGGTCAACGGGAGCAGCTGACACGGGCCGAGACACGCACCGGGCAGCACGCGACGACAAACACGCAATATGAGAGAGGAAAGAAGGATATATTGAGCCATCACCAGAAAGGGCAGTGTTAGAATTGGAGCCGGAGTCGGAACTGGAGAGAGCAAAGTGGACAGGCTAGTCCCTTCGCCTATTTCCTTCTGCGTATCATCGTGAACGTCTAACTTGGTGAACAATCACACTGTGATGGAACGAATCAGGATTTATCTCGGATGTGGACCAGACCACATCAAAGCCAGCTTTTTCTGCCATCATCGTTTTTTATCAGAACGGATCCAACATAATAAATATGAACATTTTCTCCTGCTAAGACCGTACAGCTAATGGAAGCTTAAGAAAAGCTGCGATTTGTGTGCCTAACAAAAACAGCCGCATCGAGGATCATTTTCTGATGCAACCCATCGACAAGTTATGTCCGATCAGCGGACAATCGGCGGGTCTAAATCACTATCCGATCAATGTTGGCGCAGACGAGCCCAGTCCCAGACATTCGACAAGCCTCTCTACATGAGGAAAAATCCATGCTCCCAACGGCAGAGCTGGGTTTATTGATGGCTTTAGAATCGATACCACGAGCTCGATGGCCGGAAGTCGAAATAAAGCACCATCAACAGCAGCTGAGTCGGCGACTAACAGTTGTTCAGCTGGTAGTGATCGGTTATCTACAGGGGATTTTAGTGACTTACCAAACGGAGTCTCTCCATTTCGGGTTTTGGCGGTGAGATCGGCTCCGTGCTGGTATAGTAGCTCTATCACCCGCGGCTGCAACAAGACCATCACGGTAAGGTCACGGTTTAAGGTCACGATCACGATTACAGTTACGACCAGTAGCTGGCCAATGTCACATAGGCAAGGTTACTACATTGAGTCTCAGCCTAAGGTCACGACGAAAACTAAATCGATACAAGGGGCGATTGAGTCTTGTGAACTAGCTGCTTTACGAAATCCAAAAACGTGCTGGGTTAATATTGTTTAGCAAACAGTGTTTCTAGACCACAAAGTACATCTTGTCTGCCTGTAAAAAAACGTGGTTCTATGAATTAATGACAGGCTGCTAACATTTAAGAAAAGCGACATGAACCTTCTTAAAACATTCAATAATTCGTGAAAATACCCACCGTTCCCAGTACTGTTAATCCTCCATATAGCCCGGAATCAGCTACATCCGTTCACTAAAACACAGAGCAAACTTGCAAAGACCCAGCTCTGCTGAGACACGGCTCGACGACCTCAGCAGGCATATCTAACTCACATATCCTTTGACAATCACATCCAGTCACGTGACCGATCCGCCCCGTAGTGCTCTAACTCACGTGACCCCAGCAGGCATATCTAACTCACATATCCTTTGACAATCACATCCAGTCACGTGACCGATCCGCCCCGTAGTGCTCTAACTCACGTGACCCCAGCAGGCATATCTAACTCACATATCCTCTGACAATCGCATCCAGTCACGTGACCGATCCCCCCGCAGTGCTCTAACTCACGTGACCCCAGCAGGCGGCGGCGTGGATGGGTTGCCAGTCGTCCTTGTCGCAGGGACCGACAGCCACGTGATTATCCAGCAGGTACTTGACCACCGACAGGTAGCCGTTGGCTGCCGCCACGTGAAGCTGAGGGAGACAAGGAGGTGACAGACGTCAGATGACGGCGGTCAGGGGTGACAGGTAAGATGACAGCGGCCAGAGAGCAGTAGGTACACACGGGGTCACGGAGGTCAGATGACAGCAGTCAGCGTCTATTACACACAAGGTGACAGCGGTCGGAATATATTACAATTGGGATGACAGAAATCATAAGTAAGGAAACAAATGACAGGAGTTAAGAAATAAATGGCATGGGTCTTAGTTATGACGGCAGTCGGGCAACGATAACACTCGTAGAATAACTATGGCAGTTGGAAGAAGATAGTCAAAATACAGGACATTTTCAATACACAGTGCGTTGCTGGTCCCTACAATCTAGAGCAGAGTCGATAAAAGACGGGAGCACTTCGGCGTGGCAGGCGCATGACACGGCCCATTTCCCAGAGTAAGAAATACGGCCATGATCAGATCTGACTGTTCCCGATGGCTTTCGGTCCACCACACAATGCGTCATCGTGCGTTAGTGGACGCTACTGGAGACAGTAAATTCTGATCGAGCGCCAAGATGGAAATCGGATGGTTCGGGAATCACCACCATCCGCTTTATCTGCTGTCTCTGCATGGAGTAGACAGAAATATCAACTATCAACTACGCGACAGCGGCGCCTACGCCGCAACCTCCCCCCTCTCTCTCAATTCCTCCCTCCCTCCCCCTCCCTCTCTCCCTCCCTCCCTTCCCCCTCTCTCTCTCTCTCCACCCCGCTCTACCCCTAAACCACACTCTGCTCTCTGCACCGTCCGCGATACCCGTCCCTACCGACGTCCATCAGTGTCGCACGCGGTCGGACAGGGGCCGGCCATTTCCGGCGGGTCGCCCGGGGACCGCGCGGCCGGCCGGTGTTACACCTCGGGCCGCCAGCGGTCATTAGCTAGGTGACACGTCCAGACAGATGGACATGGTCGACCGCAGATGGAGGGAGAGGGAGGATAGAGGGAGAAGAGAGAGAGAGAGAGAGAGAGAGAGAGAGAGAGAGAGAGAGAGAGAGAGAGAGAGAGAGAGAGAGAGAGAGAGAGAGAGAGAGAGAGAGAGAAGGAAGAGAAGAGAGGGGAGCAAAGCAAAGATGGAAGTAGGCTGGAGTAGAGGAGCGGCCGGGCGAAGGTGGTTGACGGTCGGTTTGACGGCTGGTTGACCATGCATCGCTGTGTAAAGATGGCTGATGTTTGGATGGCTGGTGTGTCGGGTTGGTTGACTAAATAGCTGATAGGCTAGTTGTCCATGAGATTACAAATGACGAGTTGAATGGTTGTCACAGCGACAGATTTAACTCGAAGCCGCTCGCCGACGGAGATTGAAGTAAGTCCACCTGCGGTTTTCTGGAAACCAACAATCACCTCGACCCAGACATTGGTCCCAGTCCATCTCACCACCACCCTGCCCCGCCAGTGAGCCAGTACCAAGAAACAGCGCGTGACCGGACGGCGCCGATGGCCGCGGCGACTGAGGTGATCCCTCCGGGCGGAAATGAAGTGGTCGCGGACGTGACCGTCCACGTTCCCCCGCTGATCACCTGAGCGGCTCTGGACCCGGTACCAGCAGGGGCCAGCGGGGCATCATGTGCGGCAGGAAATAGGACGGCATGCTCTCTGGGTCGGGAGAGGGCATAACAAAAAGGGAGAGAGAGAGAGAAAGAGAGTGAGAGAGAGAGAGAGAGAGAAAAGAGAAAGAGCAGGAACGAGGTAAAGATAAAGAGAAAGCGAGAGAGAGGGAGAGAGACAGTTAGAGGTAGAGGTAGAGGTAGAGGTAGAGGTAGATGTAGATGTAGAGGTAGAGGTAGAGGTAGAGGTAGAAGTAGAAGTAGAAGTAGAGGTAGAGGTAGAGGTAGAGGTAGGAGGTAGAGGTAGGTATAGGTAGAGGTAGAGGTAGGTAGAGGTAGAGGTAGAGGTAGAGAGAGAGAGAGAGAGAGAGAGAGAGAGAGAGAAGAGAGAGAGAGAGAGAGAGAGAGAGAGAGAGAGAGAGAGAGAGAGAGAGAGAGAGAGAGAGAGAGAGAGAGAGAGAGAGAGAGAGAGAGAGAGAGAGAGAGATAGAGAGAGAGAGAGAGAAGAGA